>NC_088715.1:55456689-55831689 GCF_963576615.1 Watersipora subatra | reverse complement strand
TATTGCACATCAAGTTGATATTGCACATCAAGTTGATATTGCACATCAAGTTGATATTGCACATCAAGTTGATAGCGCACATCAAGCTGATAGTGCACATCAAGCTGATATTGCACAGTAAGTTGATATTACACATTAAGTTGATAGTGCACATTAAGTTGATAGTGCACATCAAGCTGATATTACACATTAAGTTGATAGTGCACATCAAGTTGATAGTGCACATCAAGTTGATAGTGCACATCAAGTTGATAGTGCACATCAAGTTGATAGTGCACAGTAAGTTGATATTGCATATTAAGTTGATAGTACATATTAAGTTGACATTGCACATCAAGTTGATATTGCACATTAAGTTGATATTGCACATCAAGTTGATAGTGCACATCAAGCTGATATTGCACAGTAAGTTGATATTACACATTAAGTTGATAGTGCACATTAAGTTGATAATGCACATTAAGTTGATAGTGCACATTAAGTTGATAGTGTACATCAAGTTGATAGTGCACATCAAGTTGATAGTGCACATTAAGTTGATAGTGCACATCAAGTTGATAGTGCACATCAAGTTGATATTGCACATTAAGTTGATATTGCATATTAAGTTGATAGTACATATTAAGTTGACATTGCACATTAAGTTGATAGTGCACATCAAGCTGATATTACACATTAAGTTGATAGTGCACATCAAGTTGATAGTGCACATCAAGTTGATAGTGCACATCAAGTTGATAGTGCACATCAAGTTGATAGTGCACATCAAGTTGATATTGCACATTAAGTTGATATTGCATATTAAGTTGATAGTACATATTAAGTTGACATTGCACATTAAGTTGATAATGCACATCAAGTTGATATTGCATATTAAGTTGATATTGCATATTAAGTTGATATTGCATATTAAGTTGATATTGCATATTAAGTTGATTCACTCGTAGCTGCAATACGTGTGAGCGCTACTCTCACTACCACTATTGGAATCAATCAAATTGTAAGTATGATAATTTTCATTTTTCGCCCCACTAATTATTGACAAAGCTTATGCATTCAATTCATGCTTTCTTTGATAACACCAAAGATCGTTATCCAAACAATAACGATTGAGTACAAAGTAGTAGAATAAGAAAAGTGCTTAGGGTTGTTGCCTCTTGGTTACAAGAAGCTTGGTTTACCATCAATAAGAATCCTTGGTTATATTAACATGTTGCTCAGAACCATACACTTAGGGGATGAATGAGAACACAGCATTACCAGGCTCCAGTGCATAAATGCCCTAATCTATAGCTCAAACTCAGCCAAACTTTAAATGTTCCCTTTCATTTCCACAAATGACTAGATCCAAGGCAACTCGCGAAATTTAAAAATGTTGAGGCAAAGAATGATGATTCTTTGCAAAAAGAGGGTACAAAGTTGATAGTGCACATCAAGTTGATAGTGCACATTAAGTTGATAGTGCACATCAAGTTGATAGTGCACATCAAGTTGATATTGCACATTAAGTTGATATTGCACATTAAGTTGATATTGCACCTCAAGTTGATATTGCACATTAAGTTGATAGTGCACATTAAGTTGATAGTGCACATCAAGTTGATAGTGCACATCAAGTTGATATTGCACATCAAGTTGATATTGCACATTAAGTTGATATTGCACATCAAGTTGATATTGCACATCAAGTTGATATTGCACATCAAGTTGATAGTGCACATCAAGTTGATATTGCACATCAAGTTGATATTGCACATCAAGTTGATATTGCACCTCAAGTTGATATTACACATCAAGTTGATATTGCATATTAAGTTGATATTGCATATTAAGTTGATATTGCATATTAAGTTGATATTGCACATTAAAGTTGATTCACTTGTTGCTGCAATACGTGTGAGCGCTACTCTCACTACCACTATTGGAATCAATCAAATTGTAAGTATGATAATTTTCATTTCTCGCCCCACTAATTATTGACAAAGCTTATGCATTCAATTCATGCTTTCTTTGATAACACCAAAGATCGTTATCCAAACAATAACGATTGAGTACAAAGTAGTAGAATAAGAAAAGTGCTTAGGGTTGTTGCCTCTTGGTTACAAGAAGCTTGGTTTACCATCAATAAGAATCCTTGGTTATATTAACATGTTGCTCAGAACCATACACTTAGGGGATGAATGAGAACACAGCATTACCAGGCTCCAGTGCATAAATGCCCTAATCTATAGCTCAAACTCAGCCAAACTTTAAATGTTCCCTTTCATTTCCACAAATGACTAGATCCAAGGCAACTCGCGAAATTTAAAAATGTTGAGGCAAAGAATGATGATTCTTTGCAAAAAGAGGGTACAAAGTATACAATCCAGAGGATTGGAATTTTGTTTCGTGTATTTGCCAAAGCAGTGAAGCGTATTGGGCGAGCCAACAAAAGTAAACAGACTGAAAGAGCTAGCTGGAATAAAAAGGAAACTACCATGAATGAAAAGCGAGCAGCTAGTGCATTACTTACCACTGCCACAATATGTCCGTAGTGTTTTGCTACCACTTTGAGGAGAGATAGTGATGGCCCTTTAGGCTTTTTAGGCTCTGGGGCTATTATAGCCTCAGTATCATCATCTGTTTCATTGACCACCAGTGGGGCGACTGGGTGAGCAGCCTTGAAAACTTCATTCCTGCAAGGAGAGAAACGTATACAGAAGCAGAAGTGCTGCAACAAAAGTTATAATTTTTATCAAACTTATATTCCGTGTTTGAATCATACCCTACTAAAATTCCAGAGCAGCATATTATTAGGAATGCGTGATAATTATAATTTGAAGCAATGAGTTTGGAAACCGCACCAATAAACTTAACTGTATTTACGTGCCACAAATACATGAATTGAAAGCGTTGTCAGCCCGTGAAAGAGTCATACTCGGATGTAATCTAGATGGAACTCAGGGTTAATAACAACTGTTGAATATCATTTCCCTATTAGCCATGACGAGCCAGAACCTGAACAGCCAGTGTCCGTCATTGGATTGAGCAAAAATCTGCGGAGCTTATTGGAGTTTCTTTGGATAGCCGAGCTTATGTGCCAAGCAATAACACTCCTACGCGTATGATGAATGCTATTATGTTTTATAGAATTATTGGTATTTAGTGCAGCTCTATTGGACAAGATTTACATTGAGGTCATTAACTTTTCACTTAACATTTTTCAATTATTAGTACACATCAGACTGGACATGTGACTATATTTTTTGTAGTTAAAATTCAATTTAAAGATGTGGTTGCGTCAAAAAGGTCGATTTAATGAAATTAAGACCAATAAAAGGCTAAAACATCAGCTACAATTTGATGTCATTTCTGTCTTTGTAGACTAACCCTGTCCAGAGACATGCGTTTGAATGAGGCCATCTTTTAAAAAGCTCAGATTCTAGCGGGTGCTTCATTCGTGACGTAACGAGTGATACATATGAAAAGAGTTCACGAGCGAAAAGTATAAAATCTCTTCATTAGCCAATCATCAGCACAAAATTTTTATATAGGTCATATTAAATATTATCGCTTGTAAAACGGGTTGTCTGTGATTTCGAAGATTCTCGATGTTAGGGATTTTACTCTATTACTAGTCAGTTATGCGCATCGTCTCGTAGTAGATTCTAGTAGCTACGCGCATCAACATCGATATTTAATTTACTGCTTTAATTGACATCGTTAATTTACTGAATTACTGCATCGGCACGTTTTATTGACGAACAACAGAATTGTAACCATGCTTAGTTCAGCGAAGGTGACTCAAAGTTTTCTGAGCGTCAGGTGATTAAAGATTGTGGCAGACAGGTTATGGTTAGAGCTGACAGGCATCAACAGCGTTATGCTGCAGAGAAAGATAAGAGAATGGAGGTAAATTTATCTTTAACTTTGAGTATCTTTTACATATATTCCAAACTAACGGTAATAATTTTAGTACTCATGGGTAAATGAATTTTAGTACTAATGAGTAAAATTATAACTTTTTGCTCTCCACGAATCATCGTTTCATAACTTTTTAATTGTTTCACAACTTTTTATCGTTTCACCTAGCTATAACATTTGGTTAAATTTTCTTTGGCATTTTTAGTTAGTAAATTAGATTGATGATTAAAATTTATGTTCATTTCTCCCTAGTAGAAAGTGAGGAACATCGACTGATCAATGCTCATCTTCAACTCCCAGAAAGCTTCAAATTGTTGGCTTTGCATATTTATGCTTTTATTAATTATTTATTCATTTTTAAAATTACACTGGCAATCTATCTAACTCTCAAATTGAAAGCTCTCAGTAGATACGCGTTAGAACGACATATATATGAATGACATTTGCTTTATTGTCACAGGATGTTTATGTGGTTCACTAGGGGAGCAGTCGTGTCGGTCTTGAAACTCCCATAAATGGGAAAAAGAGACACGAATGTGTGCTGCACAAACCATAATATGTTTTGTTTGAATTTGCTGCAGTAGATTAATTTGTCCTATTATATGAGCTGAAACTATGTGAATGGCCACGACTTGGATGAATGGTGTTAATAAAAACTTTATGCTGCGACGAAAAATTTTTGGCTTGTAAAAGTTATATAATAAAATGATATTGTTGAAGACAATGCAAAACATGATTTGCAGAACATATTGAATACATCATAGCCCCGTTGCTATCTGTGCTGAAATCTTCTCTGATAGATGGATTTATTAAGTGTAATCACAGCTGTATTGGCAGGTACTTCTGCATAGCTCGACTCAACTCCAACGGACTAAATAATAAGTTCAAAAAATTTTATGCTCCACCCTAGTAAGTGAAAACAGCTGAGTCCAAAAACCGCTAACCAGGTGCAAAAATGGCTTTAGTAATCCTTTGCCAGAATAAGTGGGTTAATTGATTTCAAAGAAATTGATGTTGTTTTGCATTCCCTATTTCAGTCAACTCATAAAATCATTTGTTTTGTACTTGAATTAACTAATCAAATGTGACCAGTAAATTTTTTCTACAAATTGATACTGATAATGACTAGATAACGCTGACTATACATGACTTTTTGGGATGCAGTTGGTTTCGCCATATATTCAAACATATTATTTCCAAAGATGGCGGCATGCTTATTTTATTTAGTAGCTAGTTTCCAGTGTGTGTAGCAACTGAGAACTTAACTGATACAAAAGCCGCGATGAAATAAGTTAACTCGACGACCTAATTACTGTAGACCGGCAGAATCGTAATCGGTACTCAGATGTTTACACAGCATTTAGAGAAAGCTAATATGACAAGATTTAATTTCCCCTATTTGAGGTGTTTGAGACATTCATAATAATGTATCTGTAGCTAGATTTAAAATTTTTCCTAGCCAACATGAGCAAATGCAAAATAAAATATATGCCAATAGAGCCGCGTAGGACTAGACTTATCGCAATAGCTGATGTGAATACGAGAGATAGAGACAGGTTGTATCACTCGTTACATCATTTTGAGCAAGTCATTTTGGCCTGAGAATTTTTACCGCAATCAATTTTTTTCGATTTGAATCTTCAAATATCTTGACAATGAGATCGCCTAACACAACAAACGAAATATCAACAAATAGACAAAAAAAATACTTTCTTTTAAAATCAACTCAAATTTGGCGCAACCTCATCTTTAAAAGCTTTATGATTAATAAACCTAAGCAAATACATAGATTTGACTATGTGGGAAGATCAAATATAAGATGCAAATTCCAGAGCTGGTACGCAGACGGCTCTGTAAACGAAAGATTAAGTTTTAGGTTCGTTTAAGTCTTTGCATCAACATATTCCAATTATGCGCTGTTTGAAGAACAACTTGTCATCAGAAAGGACTCCAAAGTATTTTATTTGGTTTAATTTAGAAAGAAATGCCGACTAATCAGAGAAGATCGCAGGTCATAAAATTTGATAAATTGTAGTTGATTGTTGTCCTGAAATGTCAGTAAGTCTATGAAACAAACAGCCAAGTGCATTTTATTTAGTTCTCATTCTATTTAGTTGTTCATAGCTATGATTCACAATGTTAGTGGCTCTTGATTTGGGGGCATTTATATTTAGATTTCTAATAGCAACCGGTGTTAAAGGTTTAGTTTTTAACCAAAATTGCATTAGAATACAAACTGCGCATTAACCGCCCGTGCTAAATTTAAACGGCTGTTCTTGATAAAAAGAAATATCACAAGCACCAGTTGAAATCTTCAAGAATTACGGATCCTTTAGTTGAATGATATATGGAAGAATAAACTATAAGAAGCCTTCAGAATAAAATATTTAGTTTCTGGATGAAGAAAAACCCTTAAAAGATCAAAATAGCGGTGAATGTCTAAGAGCTTTATGATTGGACTCTTTCAATGGCTCGAACAATGGCATTGTTTTTCCTGTTCAATGGCAGCAGTCATGGCAGCAGGCATGTGGCATTAAGTACATGCCCTGAAAGGGCAAATTAACTGGGCATTAATCAACTGGACATTAATTTGGTTAACTGTGACATTCACCAAACAAAAACTATGGGTTCAGATCTGGAGTGTGATCCACATTTCAGTGGTATTGAGGGAGAGGTCTGGGTAATAAAATGGCAATACAGCAAATATCACAGGTCCTGGTTACCTGTGTCTCCAGTCAGCGACAGCTGCCTTCCAGTCGGCCTCGAAGGCGGGTAGATGGCCACTGCTTATGTCACGAGGCCCGAGCTTCCAAAGGTCAGATTGTTCAAGACTTTTCTTGTAACCAAGGACAACAGTCGGAGTGAACCAATCATATGTGATGTAAGCGGAGAAAGAGCCAAGGAACTCTGGACATGTGTCCTGCAAACATGGTGATAACCTCAATCGATACAAAAAGCAAGTCGAATTGGAGGCTTCCACTCCTCTACGATCATCAGCTCTTGTCATTAATAATAAATATATGGTGTGGTAAACCGTAAAACAATTTAATTTGTAATGAGACGTAGGCAAAATGAATAATCTAATCCAACAGTGCAGCAAACACGTTATTCGAATCAAATCAGGGCAAATGCAAGGTAGGTAAGCTTGGTTCCCATATCGATTGCGAGACCTCGGCGGTAATCTTGCGCAGCAAAACGCTTGCGACGCTATGCTCGAAGCCTTCTGTTCACATAAAGCTGCATCGCTAATAATCGTATAAAAAGTGTTCGCTTGCCACACCGTTTCAATAATGGTGACTTTCACCTGTACAGACCATTTTGGGATGGTTTTGCCTGCGGCTCTTCGCGAAATTTGAACAGCGCTAAACTCTTGCGTTGACCGCCGGCAACCTGAGTGGTACTGGGCGGTACCCGACGGGTAGGTTCACATTTCATCGCTGATAGCCGCACGGTGCTGTCGCCGGTGTTTGAAGCTTAAATGGGAACCAGGCTTAAGTAGCAATAACACAAACATACTTTCCTTCTCTGTTAAAACAAACTACATACTTAAAGAAGAACCTACACCAAAATTTAGATTTTATAAAAAATTATCAGTATTTTTCAATCCTTTGCGACTGTTTTTGATGTTTGAGGTGATCTTATTACCAGAATGTTTCAAGATTAAATTGATAAAACTTGATCGCAGTTAAAACGCTCAGAAGAAACATTCGTGACATAATGATGTCACTAGTTACGCTACTACCTGTCTCTCTTGTCAACAATATAGGCTATTGCGTTCAAGTGGTAGCGTTCCGCTGGTCTCTTTGCCGAAGTGCAACTATAGATGTCATCACTGCACTTTCGTTTGAATATGAGCGTTCAAGTTTTTACAAGTTTAATGTTTAAACTCCTGGCAGTCAGATCACTTAATACATCAAAAACAATCGCATGTCGTAAAAAAATACGGATACTTTTTAATAAAATCTACTGGTTTTGTCTAAGCTCATCTCTAAATCTAAATATAGAAAATAGATAAGGAGGCAGTCTGGAGTTGTGAGCAAGTGTATTGTCCTGACATAGCTGAGAAACAAGAAATGATTAGGTTGTTATAAACGGTAGGCTTCCAAAAAGGTCTCCAAGACCTCAAAATCTAGATGGTCTAAATAGATTGAGAACTAGTTTGATTCATATAGAAACTGTACTGTGGTACACACCCTGAATCTCTCTCTCGTATCCTCGCTAGCATCCGATATGCAGGCCATTATGACCTCCACAAGCACAAGAGTAAAGTAAATGATGGAGATGGTAAACTGGGCTGTATCCTCTACTTCCTTTACCTACGATATGCAGAGGCTAGTTGTGTCACCAAAATCTGAATAATGATGAAAGGATTTGTCTGGTGTTCGTGAGACGATATACATCAATAATACAATTATCAATCAATTATACATCAATAACTGAGAAAGTCAGCATAAAGACGAGATTTGAAGTGCTAAGATATGGTTTATTATGATGCTGATCAACATATCATCACTGCTCCCTGTCTGCAATAAATCAGAATAGTAATGACATCGCACAAAAAACCTTAAAACGGTTTATACGCTTGAAATTGGTATTCTCAATCTATAGATCTAAATCTCGGTGTTTGTCTTTTTGTTAAACCCTGTGTCCAGTCCTGTGTCTAATAATAACAATTAAAATCTAGGGATGAGAATATCCGCACGGTACAGGATTTGATCTCAGGACCTTCAGATCTAGAGGCAGCGAACTTAACCAGTAAACTACACGGAACACAATGGATTCATTGGTCATTACATTGGTTAAGATATTAATGCTCTTGCTTGGGGTTAATAACTAGCACTGTTGACTGTAATGATTGTTAAGCTGGCCCAAAACACGGGAATAGTTTTAGTAAAGATTTTAGTAAAAATCTAGCTTTCCAGGTAAGTTACTCAAATTCATTAGGTAAATATTCTATTACCCACGCTACTCTATGAGACATTCATGACATTAAATTCACTATAGCACCAACTTTCAATTATGTTTCGACAGCACGGTCAACATTTTTACACAGGAATTTGTTACATTGGTTAATACATCATGGCAGTATGCATAATCAAATCTTTGACAGATTATGAACTAATGAATGTTTGCAAATTATGCATGATGCTTCTCTCGAGCTAGAAGCGTCTTTTCAAAAGTTACAGCTACTATAATAAGTATCATTCAAGTTTTAAAAACAATACAGGAAGGAATATAATATATATAATATATATCTTGAATAAATCTTTAGAAATACATGTAACTTTGTCAGCAAAGGATTGATTAAAGTAACAGATAAGCAGCCTGTTTCTGTCCACATCCACTGGAGTTGTCTTACCTGGGTGACATGAACTATTTGTGAGTATAGCGGTACAGCCGAGCCCAGTGCCCAGAGGCACCAGTATATCCAGAGAATCCCACTCGTAAACTGACCCCTCACCCTGTAGTACTGCACGAGGAGAGCAGCGACCAACTAAAAAATAACATAGTTTCAGTTTGTTTCTCACCAAATAATGGGTTTTTTATTACATGTTTTGTGTACATATAGTGTGTTATGACATATACCAAATTGGACTGTTTCTCATCTCACATTTTTGACAGCAAAGGCCAATTCAGCTCTACCTTACCAATAAGCAATTAAGGCGGCTACCGTTTATGACCAACTGGACTTGAGGGACGGCCTCTCAAACTATGAGTGATGAGGGGCGTGTCTTAATGACTGACTGAGTTATAGCCAGTGACTATCTATAGAGATCCACTGAGTAGACAGCTTACCATAGTAACCGCACTGAGTGCAGAGGTGAGGTACGCCACCGGAGGAATGTAGAGATAGCTGCTGGTGTCAGTATCAAAATACCGCACAGATGCCGTGTAGCCAAGGTCAAACAGTGAAGCGCCCGCTAGTAGTACGGCGATTATCTTAAAAGAAGAAGACAACAATTAGGAGCACAGGCTATGCAAGGAAGATAATCTTTACTATCATGAGAATCGTGTCTGTTCGAAGCCAAGGCTAAAAGAGTTAAAAGAAAAATTTCCCGACATGAGAATAGAACCTGGGTATTTTGATGCCAAGCCTAGCGCGCAACCATCTGTGCCACTTGATCATCTTCCAGTCTTAACTGAATAGGCTAATTGTGCACATACTACACATGACGATCATTCACGGCGCAGGAGGCTGTCAGCGTTATAGTTACAAATAAACTTCATACCTCATCAGACAGTCGCTAGGGATACTTATTCCTCACAAATTGAACTTTTTGTGTCAAGGAAAAAAAGAGACAATTTCCCAGAAAGCTATATTTAAAAATATGTATTTTTTTAAGACTAGCTATTTAATTACATTAGCACATGACTAAAAGAAAATATGCAAACAGGAGACAACTCCTAAAGTGCATTAATGAAGCCTACCATTGGAGGAGAAGGGTGTGCCAACCTGCAATACAATGGGTATAGAATAAATGCTTTCTCAGCATAAATGGCAATGAAATGTTCTTTTGTTTACATATAAATAGATATTCATATATAAATGTCTATATATCTACCGTATAAATATATAACTTCATTTCAAATAAATGGTATTAACAAAATATTAACAATTATTAACAAATATCTATTGGTAACAGAGTTGAAGCCGCAAGTGAGCACCAGACTATAATGCTGAACCTGGTACAAACACTATAGGAAGTATCTGCAAAACACCAAAGCCTATATTGATGGAAAATAACAGGAGGGGAAGCCATACTTAGAGCAAAGAAATAGACATGCAAGGGAGATAATATTCATCACCAGATCGATAGAAACAACATGTCGTACATTATAGAAAAACAGGGTTAATGCCAAGATTACCCGGATATCCCTCAAACATACTTCTCTCGAGTACACACGAAATACATCTTGCATGAAACATGCATGCAGAGAGCGATAATTGAGGCATACACAAATCCATAAATTCAGAGTTATCCTCCCATGTACCTCTAAACGACATAACATTAATGTTATTGATTAGTCAATAAATTCAATACAAGGATTCTAGCATCAACTAAGCACACTTGTTATACCGTAACGTAGCTGGCTATTGTCAGTTACAAATATTAGTTGTTCGTAAAGTATTTCAGACTAGATATTTTAATGACACACCAATACATGCCTATACAATAACCAAGCAACAGAACTGCTATGATTCCATATTCCAGTACCGTCTTTAGTGCTAAAAGCTCAATCGACTCGTTCATTGCTAGAGTCTCGCTCTCTTGTTAGCCCATCGCAATAAAATCATCACAAATACAAAACTGACAGTAATATTAATGAGTTTGTATAAATTTGTATTGAAACGAAAACCAGAATGACAAAAAATTGTTTCAACTTTGATAAGATAAAATAAATCCGTTTTAGATAATTTAGATCCATTCCACATAATGCACGGATTGCAACTTGTGCTAGGCAGGGCAGCTGTCAACGATGCACTGACACGTAGGAGCATATTAACTGTCAGCAGACCATATCCAACTCGGTTCTAGTGCGGTAACAGTTTTTTACCTCGTACAGCTTATGGCCGGAATAAAAAATCAGTTTGACTTAGAACAAAAATAGATATTTTTATATTAAATGCAAATATTATTATATACTAGTACAAGTACCCTGGCGGTACTGTGTGTTGAGAGAAATAGGCGTGTGTAATAAATATTTGCACAATCATTCTTGGTTGTGGCAAGGTGATCGAGTGGGGCAGATGACATTTGTATATTCGACTTCGAGTTTCATGCCGAGCGATATTTTTTCTTAAAGCTCCAAGTGTTGCTTTGGACAGACAGAGTTCTTAATTATAGCAAAGATTGTTATTCTTACTTATCAATTTAATTAAACTAGGAAAATGTTCAAACCTTGATTTCGACAAAAATGCGAGCTACACTACAATATTTAAATGCGTTCATCATCTCACACAATTTCTATACTAAAATATTGATTAAAAACTAAGCCTATAGTACTACAAATTACAACACAGTGTTTTATGGTTTATCTCTATTGCTCCATTTTGTTTCTTCCATAGTTGCTGATGGGTGAAAAAAATTCATTAAACTGAAAGTTAAAACTGAATTCTAAAAGTGATTCCGGCGTAGCAATATGAGTAGTACGTCGGCCAGTAATCTTTAATATAACTAGAGGCGTGGCCTTCTGTTCGAAAAAACTTTGAGATTAAAAAGATATTGCTTTCAATGGGATTTGAACTCTCAGCTTTTGACTTGGTAGACTAGCGCTCGGCAACTGCATCAATCACCGTGCTGCATTTCATTAGTTATTATGCCTGACGATCTCTCACGAAGCATTCAACTGCCAGGGTAGTAGTGAAAAGCGTCATCAAATTGTGGGGTGCCAAATAATTTGGGGTCAAAGTAATTCATATTGATGCGATATAATTGACGCGTCCATATTGACCCGATTCCGATCCAACTTCGTTATTGCCACCTTTACCTCTCCAAATCAAAACAGAAACTCCTAAACTTGTGAGAAACAGACGATTAAAACCCAAACAAAGAATGTGTACCCCACTACATACACCCTATGCGGAGGGAATCTAAAAAGTCTGATAAGGGAGACCGTAAACATTACGATGCAGTGAGCAATTCTAGGTCATGAATAGCTTTTATTAAGAATGATAAACTGTTTGCAGAGTCGCACTAGTCTTGGCTCAGGTGGAAAGGTGACGCTACGCTTGTGTGTGCACAGTCAACACAAAGCAAATATAACTTGGATCAAATACGGTAAAATCTGGGTCACCTGAAATAAGCCAATACCGGATAAGTGCTAACACTGACTATAGAGAATTATGAAAACTGTAATAATTTGCAAGGGATGTGATGGAAACACCAATATGTATAAAATATATTTTTATAGAAAAATATGAAGTTCTAGATTGCTAAAAGGATTTTAATTTTACTATCAAAAGAGGGTGATGTTTACTTTTCAGAACAATAAAGAGAAATTTCCAATTGCTCAAATATGCTTAATCACCACAATGATTGGCACTCTGAATTCTGGACCATTCTACAGAATTCCTTGCAAAATTCCCTTCTACTTTACTAACCACTAATCTGCAATTACTAGCGATCATAGGACCTTGTGATAGTTGAACTAGAATTGCATCATGCTCAGTCATTTTTATTCTAATGCATGATTGCTCGGTAAGGAGGTCTTTTACTTTTCAAAAATTCTTTGCTATAATACTGTACGTCGTATTGCGAAAATGTGTGCAAGTATAGACTGTACTTGCCAATAAGTATAGCAAGCACTGACAGCATCTGCCAGCGGATATAAAAAATGTAAGGTACATTTATAGATGGCATTAATCAAAGGTGCTTTTGGATTGGTTAATATCAAAGGTACCCATTCGAGGTACACATCATGGGTTTGTCTTTCAATCGTGTATGAGAAACAGCAACTTCATTCTGATTGTTGTACACGAAAATCGAGTTTGGTATGGTCTTTTGACAATCGACAAACTCACAAATAGCGATACATCAGTAAGTGTTTACAGCTGGAGATCTTTATAATTGGTTCAATTTCGGTATGCCACAAAAATGATCAAACGCTTTCTGGATTCAATGTATGCTAAAAATATTCTGATGAATTCATTCGCCAATCATTGATAGAGTATTTACCATGTCAACTGCAAGTCAATGAATGGGGTGTGTAGAAGATAAATTCTAGTTGATGTATACATATGGGACGACTGATTGCTGCATGTCCCATCTGATGAGATTCTTTGTATGTTGCCTCGAGTACCAAAACACGCATATATATGGTTACATTATACCAATGTATTCTTACTAATATATGGGTGCATGTGTATATAAAATGTATTAAGAACTATAAACCTTGAAAACTATTTATTGCTTAAAGTTTCATGGTTGTTACCATTCATCAGGTATAACTGAAACTTCAGTTATACCTGATGAATGGTAACAACCATGAAACTCGTGTGCGTGTACAAATATAGGTGCACAATTATATGTGCATACAGGCGCGTGTACATAGATGTGAACATAAGAGTGTAGGCCTACATATATATATATATGCTTACGCATAATTATGTATGGACATAAACATGTTTGGACATATGTGTGTAAAAAACATGGATATAATGTACTGTGTGCATGCCATATCCAAAGGCAGAAGGTAATAAAACCACTCGGATTTGGTTGGGAATGAAATGGTTAATTCCGCAACTATTTAAAAATAGTGAATATAGTGGTTTTTAATAGATACACTCACAATATTTGTTTACAAGGAGTCCTAGCCTTACAATAGGTTTTGCAGCACTTGGAATTGTAAAGCTAGACTGAGTTTTAATACATTCTCCAAACGCTTATCAAGTAGTACTCATAACTCTCAACTACTATTGACTCGTACTCGCTACTCCCGACTACTATTGACTAGTACTCGCTACTCCCGACTACTATTGACTAGTACTCGCTACTCCCAACTACTATTGACCAGTACTTGCTACTCCCAACTACTATTGACTAGTACTCGCTACTCCCAACTACTATTGACTAGTACTCGCTACTCCCAACTACTATTGACTAGTACTCGCTATCCCAAATACTATTGACTAGTACTCGCTACTCTCAACTACCATTGACTAGTACTCGCTACTCTCAACTACCACTGACTAGTACTCGCTACTCTCAACTACCATTGACTAGTACTCGCTACTCTCAACTACTATTGACTAGTACTCGCTACTCCCAACTACTATTGACTAGTACTCGCTACTCTCAACTACTATTGACTAGTACTCGCTACTCCCAACTACTATTGACTAGTACTCGCTACTCCCAACTACTATTGACTAGTACTCGCTACTCCCAACTACTATTGACTAGTACTCGCTACTCCCAACTACTATTGACTAGTACTCGCTACTCCCAACTACTATTGACTAGTACTCGCTACTCCCAACTACTATTGACTAGTACTTGCTACTCTCAACTACTATTGACTAGTGCACACTATTACTTCTTGTTAGCCTTTCTAGGTAAATCTGCATACTAAGCAAGATTAATGAACTATTCAGCTTGTTTGTTTCATCATCAAATCACCAGGATTGGTTCAGCCCGGCAAAGAGACACGTGTGACACTGGAAAACCCTGAGTCTAGAAATAACACATGTGAATTGCATGGTTGCTCTGAAAAACATTTAGGAGTGACATTTTTGTTTGGCAGATAAAATACATCAACTAAAGGCAAACACATTTGGGCCGAACAACATTACATAATGAGCGTTGCCAAATAACAAGAACTATGAATGAATCGATGCAAGTAGCGAGATTCAACTTCAGAATAATATAAACTGATTGCAAATGAATATATTTATTTTGTTCTGCATGATGGCGTGTAAGTATTTATTTATAGGTGTAGAGCTGAGCCTATGAAACATAAGTGGCTAATTATACAAGTTGAACATGTGGAGGATTATGTTAGGCAATTAAAGGTTGGTTCACACTGTATCAATGTATGCTGGCGTTGATGCCACAATACTTCGGTGATCATCGACGATAACAATGTTCAAACTATCACAAACCCGTCCACATTTGCATCAGCAAATACTTGGTGATGCGTAGTTTTTTTTTTTTTCCGCGAAGCAACCTCGATGTTTTCGCGTGCTCAAATCAAATAATAGGCCCGCAGCAACTATCATAAATGGAAATAAATAAATCACGCTATCCATGACCGTGAATTACTACCGCCGAAATGGTTCACAATATACAGTCTGTCGTCGATGCTCGGTAAAATATGGGAAAGTTTGACAGCTGCAAACTTCTCCGGCATATCCGCATTGCTTCGTCGATGCTATCGGCTCGGTTCACATAATCGATGATGAATGCCGAATGAAAAGTTTTTCAAAGCTTCCTAAAGAAAACTTTGTAAAGGCTGGTTGGCACTATATCGCCGAGATACGGCGACATAGTGTGAACCAGCCTATAGAGGTTAGAAACTGCAAAACAATTCAATTTTGCATAGTCATTGATGTCATCATGCTTTGCAAGTACAGTTTGTCACACATAAACCACCGACAAGCTGTTGATAAGGACGATGGCTGGCTGCCAGCAATGCGATTAGCAGAGCACTAGATGGAACAACGGCTTATCTTCACTCATAATTCATGCGGCTTTTCTGTACAGTATGTTGAACAGTGAACAAGTAATGCAGTACTAACACAGAGTAGTTCTGTAGGCCTAAATTCTATGCATTCCAGAGACCATCCTTCATACTAAATAAGCCTGTAAATCAGTAGACTGTATAATGGAAAGTACATTCATCCCTTGAGTACTATTCACGTCTTGGCAGAGCCTCAAAAGCAACCAAGAACCATCGACTTTATAGTGAGTTGCCACATGAACTCAAACCAAAGAGTATCGATGAAAAGCATTTTCAGCAGACATACAGCAATAATGTACAAAAAAGCAGAGATTGTATGGGCTAACATTAAATGATCCAATGGCAATTGCCAAAAAATCGTTGCCATCGCAAAAAGTAACATCTTTTGTCTGTTTTATTTTCCGATTTTACATGCTTGTGATTTCATTTTCAACTGATAGACAACATGAAAAGCTGATAAATGAAAAGTAACCACCAAATTTGTTACTAATAAATGACACATCCGATTGGGCTTATCGTCTATGTCTTAACATAAAAACACAGTCGACTGATGATTTTTATTTTTCAAGGGTTTAGTTTGAGATGCGGCGCCTGCCTTTCAAAAGAAAATTTCTAACAACAAAATATTCTAAGCACTATACATTACCTAGTAAAATTAGTTCCAAAAAGACATACCCGCTCTTTCTCAAAACATAGAGACAAAGGAAAAATTACATACAGATTTTGTGGCTGTAAAGCCGGTCAGGTTTTGTCTGAGAGAGTTGTCTGCAGATGCAAGATAGTAGAGATAGAATGGCAGAGTTAGCCAAAGGAAGCCACATGGGACCCATGATGTGACCGTCTGCTGGAAGCAGGTGGTGAAGTCCGGCGCAGTGTTGTTTCCCTCTGCTGTCGTGTTCCACGTTAGAGTGGTATTCTGTAAATAAATATATTACTTCGTTGGCAATAATTTCATTCTGGAAAGAAATGTTTTTTTTCAAATTATACCACACAGCAATAATAAAGCAAAAAAAAGGTAACAGCTAGCCACTAAAATCAAACAAATGGCTTTCTCTGCTAACAGAACAGATATTAGGTGGAAGATTGTTAAAGCAGCTAGCAATGATATTTTTAAAACAATTGGTACATGTTTTATGCAATTGGTTCATATCCTGTAAATCAAGGTAGCAATAATATTACAACAAACAAGTAAATATGGGCAAACTTTTTATCAAGCGCATCAACCCTAGCAGGTAGAGTTGTTCATGGACAACAGATTGATTTACAAATGATGGGGCTTTCAAAGATAGGATTTGCTGTAGCATTGCTTACTTTACTGTGGATATATACTCCGTAAGCTTGAGATGCAATTGTTGTGATCAATTCGTCTGATCACATGCTTATACCACTGGTCTATAGCAGAGTATTTAACCACTTGAAATCTTGGTCAGTATGGAAGAACTAATACTTGGTCCGTTAAAAACGGACAAACGTACAGTATGCACAATTTTACCGATTTTGTGTTGGCGAGTGTGACAAAGCTATTTTACAACTGTTTCTCGTCTTACACCAAACCAAGTTTGTCGGCTGGAAGCAACTCTAATAGCGTCCTGGTGTAAACCGCCCAATTATGTCTATTTGACCCTAACAGATCACTTCAACTAAATCCACATGAATGGTTAGCTTGTTGTTTACACGTAATGATTTTGACAGCGAATGATCATAGATTGTCAAGTTGCTTACAGAACCTTCTAGCATAAACGGACTTTGCCCAAACATATTGATCACTTTACAAGGCTATCAGCAATTACTTCAGTAAATATTCACAGAAATACAACTTTCCATTGATGAGAGGTATCTTTGTGCTAGCTAATATTCCGGTGGCCGGAATATTAGCTAGCAGACTAATCAGAGTAACACTGGATAATCTGAACTCGGAGAAGCCCAACATCTAAACCTTATCAAGCTTGGATCACATTATCTTCTAGAATATTCTTGCTATCGTATACTGGACTTAGACATGACCAAGACTGACTGCTGGAGTTACATCATCATTATTCAGTTGTCCCTCTCAGACTATGTAAACTAGTCAATAACTGAGACTAGGTCAGGCCGATACAGAATAGTTTTGTAAATTGCTATTATATAACGGAGAGACCAGTTGTTTGCACTTTGACAGAATGGCTGCATTTGATTTAGCGTGTTTACTTGGAGCTGTCGTATTTACTTGGGGGCTGTCGTATCGGCATTTTTTACATGGGTAACAGCGATCAACTGAGAGTTATGTAACTCAGCGCTTAACACTTCTCGACCCAACGTTGTAGCATCAGATTATTAGCTCATAGCAAAGACAATATCTACAGATATATCATGTCTGTGTTTAAGAAAATGTCGCACCAGTTCGCATGCAAAGCAGCAATACCCCACTTTTTCCAGCAACCACATCCTACTTATCAGTCGCTAGTAATGCTTGAAATGGCTACAAGTGTCTGCGTAGTTGTGAGCGCAGTTGTGATAAAATGATAAATGCAAGACGGGCTACAGGCACTGGCAGAATGTTTGTAATCATAAAAACTTCACCAAAATTAATGTTAAGAGTTTGGTTTTAGACTACTTTGCAATAAAAGGGACCCTAGATAAGATTCAACTGGAAAAATGTATACAAATGTCAAGGCTAATTTTAGTAAATAATAGTGAAAATTAATAAAGGGCTGTTCATGCTGATAATGTAAGTACCAGCTCTCTTCCTAAATCATGTCTTAACGGTTAATTCTGTTAGCAGGTTTTTTGTTTTCAAGAGCTGTCGACAATGATAATAATAATAACAATGAAAACAGAACTCTAGTTTAAACAAAACTAACACAATAACAATAATAATAATAATTAAATAATAGCCAAAATAAAACTAGAGATTGCGTTATCAAAAAATAGCAATTTTATATAGAGTTGTAGCGAATGCTTGATCACTTTGTGTCACCAATCACAAGGATATGATGCCCCTCGCAAAAAAGGTAAACCTCGAACATATATGCTTTAAAATTCCCGCTTGTGCTCCCAATCCTTGAAACTATAGCAGTTAGTTTGGTTTTGGCAGCCCATTGTCTAGTTGACACTCATTGTGGAAAAACTATGCATGTTACACTGTTGTGAAATTTGCAAGGAACTCAATCCAGTGCATCAATCATGCATTTAAACCAAATTTGAGCTACGTAAGTGGCAAAGACAAAACTAATGAGAGACTACTTTATTGCTTTGAAGTAATATATGCTTATACAATCGGTAAGTGTGTGTTATGAAGCAGTTGCAATCTCGAGTGTGTATCAGTTCTTTGTGATGTGAAAAGCTTAGACATCTAAGGAATATGCCAAGAAGTATTCATTTGTTTGCTTGTCTATGATGAATATTTCTTTAGCGTAGTACACCAATAACCAAACTCAACACTTCAAAAGATTGGATTCTTATGACACTACTACATAAGCACATACTAATCCCTCTCAACCTTTCGTAATGCTAATTTTATTGCTAGTTGTCAATTTGCAAGACCAGCCCTGGAAAAGAACAGATTAGTAAAGAAATTATTGTTTTCCTTATGCTAGCTGATGATAAAACAAGTTGCAGTTACAGTCACCATATAACGTCCCTTTGCAAGGATGGTCGACAAAACATGATTATGCATAGAATATCTAGAATTAGTTTGTTTATGGCCATGTTGAACTCCTATTTAGGACTGCAATACTCACCCAAAACACTGAACCGCAAAATGCTGTAAAGCCATCTTCAAGTGTCTTCTGGTCCATCTTAAGGTCGCAGAGGAAGGTGTTTTAATAAACAATGTTTATTCGATCCAAGTCATGTTTCGAATACGTTGCGTGAATGCTGCAAGTAAGAAAAAACGTATAACCAATTTTTAATCAACAGTGAAGAATGCATAGACACTCCTATAGACAACAAAGTTGTAGACAGTCTTGTAAATTGAGCAAATTGTCACGAATCTACCTTCGTTGTATTTACCGCATGACACTACTTACACTAGAATGTTGGGTGTGTAGAAAAGTGGACTGCGTCTTGCCTTCAATTATGCTCTTAAATACCTTACTTCGCGTTGTTCTTGTCTGCAAAAGTAAAGCACTGAATCCGAAATCGCCGATTGCTATTGAAGATATTCTAGCTCAGAATCTGACCGCTTCGCGATCCAGTAACTCACGCTGAGTGACGATAGCCGCTTATATAAGAGGATGCCGGTTGCGTCGCTACTTCTATGAAACCTTTCAGTGTTCGTCACGTGAGGGAAAGGCGACGGATTTTACTTTGGTTCCTAATCAACCAAATAAGTCGTTAAGGTCTATTTTGTAAACCTTACGATAAATCTTAGGCTATAGTGGCTATTCGTGCGAGGATTTTTCAAAGATTTTAGCATTTCTGCGTTGCAAAGTTCTGCGCGTTGTGGTCTTAGTATTAACTGCTTCACCGTTGTTATATAGTCAACAAACTGATCATGGCCTTCATTTGCCTACCCCCAAAATGCACAAAGTTTGATGTATTCAATTTTTGTCATTACATTATATGCATTTTATGCCTCGTTTGCTTTCATTATGTTATTATTTTAGAACTGTAAAAAATTTTCAAAAATATCCTCTTCATTTCAAGCTGCGCGCACGTGTATGTTTTATATCATTTTAATGAAACTAGATACTGGTTGTATTATCGGTGAATTGCTATTTTTCTACGATCTTTTGTGTTAGACAAACATGTGATTGTGAAGTTTTTAGGCTTCATAGCCACACTGCGGTTCCTGATTGCTCCGTAGCATTCATTTTTCCATACATGGAAAATAACATAAAAACATTCAAAATAGAGCTCTTTGTTTTAGTTTTTGTTTGAAAAATACAGTTAGTTTGACTGAGCTGCGAGCTGACACAAACTTTTTTCACTGTGAAGAGAAGACAAGATAAAAGGTTAGATCTCTTTGTAACGTGAAAGCAAGCAATGCCATGGAAGACTCATTTGTTTTGTTTTAAACACATGCACAATCCAAGAGAAAAAACGGCTTGTTTGTCCCAGCTATAAAAACCACTGCATTATTCAATTCTTTCTGGCCAAGAACAATCGGAGACATTCGTGACAAGCCGACAACTATGTAGAGTTGTAGATGAGTGAGGTACTTGCAGGTGTATTTTACTTATTTTTTCCACTGTTTTACCTTTAATCTAAACTGCAAAATATTACTAATACAAATACTAATTAATACTAAAGTGTCATGATGGTCAGAAAATATATGTATAGTTATGTAGTACGTCTTAAAACAATATTTCAAAGCGATTGCGTCAAAAAGGTTGGTCACAGCACAGAGTTTCGACGCTGTTGCCTCATTTTGAGGAGTTTAGTGGAAAAATTTCTGATCTGAGCATAAGCCATTATTTGTGCATTGAGCTATATCAAGAGCCTATAGAACCTTATTTTAGTAAAAGAGGCATTATGTTAAAATAAATTTCTTTACAATTATGGTAACCCTCACAAGTTACACGATGTTCTAGGTAAGAAACAAAAACAGTAAAATCCGGTATGAGCACTCACTGCCAATGGAGTGCTGCATTAACGTGTGTCTACTTACAACAGTTGCAGCAAAGGCACTGTCTTTCTTCCACTTATTTGTATACTGCCCAATTCAATATTCAATAATACTACCCAATCCACTGTCTTTAATCACTCGCCATAACTGCCGCATCCATCGGAACTGCTTTGTCCTCAGACACTAATATAGCCTGAGGCCCACAATTCCCATTATACAACATATCCTTTCTTTTTTTTTGAGTCACACCATAACTGCCAATGAGCCCACATAGTAACTCATCTTGCTTGTGACCTTGCTTGCTTGTTACCTTACTTTGTTAGGGTTGTCTCCATAGGCTCTGACTTTTCTGGCCCCGGTCCACTGCCAATTATACTCTCTTCTATAGCGCCAGCACCATCGCCAGTATGCTCTCTATTCTGCATCACCCTGACTACTGACACCACCAATATCTCTTCAGTTACCACCATCACTACCAATACTTCTATCATGACCACTGTCACTACCAACACTGATTAGCCTGGAGCCTGTTGGTTTTGTCAATAATGACTCCTCAACCTCATCTTCTATCTCTTCTGTTTTAACCACGCTCTCCCCAATGGAGGCAGGTTTGACAGGCATCTCGTAGAGAAATTCCTCCTGGGTCATACCCCACTGCACAGGAAAAGTTCCACAGAGCTAGGTATTGTTATAGGCCCAGACCTATCAATCCCAGCCTGGTCCTTGACTGGTGCAGGTCTACTACCGACGGACATCCTCCAAACCTCGGTTAACTGCTGTATAGCTAACCTGAATGCCTCGGCATTCACCCACCAGGTGGCTATTGCCTCAAACTTGGCTTTCAGCCAAACCATTTTCTTCTCGGACTTCCTCTGTACCTCTTTTTTCTCTCTCTCAATCTCTGCTATATTTTTCTCTTAACCATCTCTGTTCAACATTCCATTGCTGAACACCTCAGCTAAAAAAGAGCATACCTTCCCAAACATGGATACGGGTCGAGCTATTTTCTTAGCACCTTCACTCATTTCAGCATGACTGATTTCCCTATTATGCCTCATTGACACTTTCATTTCACTGGTTTCTTGGCCTGTCCTCTTTTGACTCCCAATCTTGCCACCGCTGTCTTTGTGCTGGTTTTCGATGTACCTCTCTATTACTTCACTTCCTCAACTGGTTCTACTAGTCCATAAATTTCGACCTGTACAGCTTTTTTCAACATTGTTCTCCTTGTCAGACTTATTTCTCAGGCTTTGCAATTTGACATCATCTGAAACATGGCAACTTAACTCGGCGGTAGTGGGTCTCCACAAAACAAGCTATGTAGTTTAATACCACTAACCGCCTTAACAGGCTCAACATTGCTTTTACATAACGCATTTACAACAGCCAATAATTTCGGCTTATTCAACTCAATTATGCCCAAAAAGTCTGTTCTCTCTCTTTTCACCACACGAACCTCAGCATCCATAGACCTGTGTTTCCTTTGCACTAAATGTTATTATTAATTCAAATTCATGATTTTTAGTTGGTTTTCTCAGTTTGTATTAATTGTATCATTATCAAATCATCTGTTTTGCTACGATTACAATCTTTTTACAGTTTTAGTTTACATACTTGCTATTTATTCCACAAATGCATTGATTTGTTGTCTTAATTTATTTCAATTGCTTTAAAGATTTTTTCCAACTTTACTACATTTTTCTTGATTCTGATTATAACACATTAATTTATAGGAGTTATGAGCTCTTACCTTGCATTCCACAATCATTAAATAGGATAAAATAGGTTTCTTTTCTTTATTTTTGACTTGTAAATTATTTGTTTCAATTAATATTAAATCTTCAATTTGATCTATTTAAAACAACTTTGTATGAATATTGCCTATTTTTTATTTAATATTTATTTTACTATGGATATAGTATATTAACATGCGCAATTTCCTCTCCTCAACAGGCTAGTATTGAGTTTATTACACAGTGCTCACTTCGTGTATTAGCTTCCTCATCTTTCCTTCAAATACAATGACTTTCTGATTCGTGATTGAGTTCACATTTTGGAACAAGCATAGTTACATTGCTACTTTACTGTAGGCCTACTATAGTGTAAGAATATAAGTATCAGCTATTCCTCACTGTCTTATATTCAATAAATAATTATTACATTTATAAAATTTTTATAAGTTTAGAAGTTTATTATATAAGTTTGTAAAGTTCGTTTTATTACTTTTTTAGAGTTGCATTTTTTAATCATAATTTTGAATATAGTTTTTAAGTTGAAACATTGTTAGTTTTCCTATCGCTGTTATTATCAGCTAGTTGGTTTCCAATCGTCCTTTATTATTATTTATCAGTTAACCATTTTTTCAGCTAGTGCCCTAATACTTTTCAATTAAAAAATACTTCCATATTCTAGTTATAGTTTTTTATTTTAAATTAATCAGTTAAACACGTGTGTTCTTGAAAATTACTCATAATCTAATGCCACCAAAGAAAGGAACCTGCAATCATTCACCTTTTGGGTGGTGTGTTAATGACATATGTCTACAAATATTCAAATCCATAAATAAACAGCTTCGTATAAAGGTTAAAACACTAAATTTTGTATGTATTAAATAAGAATTAATTTTCTGTGCAAAAACGTTTTTATTACCCGAGTAACACCGGGTTTTCATCTAGTCTGTCAATAAAGGAAGCATAACTGTCATTAGCCAAAATTCTTAGCATCAGAGACATTCTGGCATTTTTGTTTCTCAGCTCCATGGGATCAATTTCCAAAAACATTCTCACCCCCATAACGCTCTGCTTACCTCTCATGCCTGCTATAAATCTAACTGCCTCTCTAGACACCATCCGGTGATTATTTCTGGTATACCAATTAGAGCGTCCTAGACCTAGCGCCTATATTCCAGTAGTGGTCTACACAGAGCGAGGTATTCGATCAGCCTTAGCACCAGAGCGTTAAACAAACAAAATCTGAAACGGTTCATTTTGTAGAGGTCAGAGCAAACTGCGTCATAAAAATCGTTTGGCGTTTTGTCAAACACTAACATCTTACTAAACAACAGAAATTTTGTTTATATAATTCGTAAAAATTATTTCCTCATTGGCCGACAACTACTAGAGGTATGTGTGGTTCTTTAAAGTGCAGTATAGATGTCTATAGGAGTTGTATGAGTCATATTTACTTTATCAAACATACTCGTTAAATAAGATAAATTATAATAAGATGGGAATGAAAAGATATGTTTGAAAACATTACTCATTTATTTCCTAAATTTTATTAAATATTGTGAAGAATTTCATAGAATATATCTTATTTGATCATGTGATTTACGTGCTTGACTTGACATTTGACAAACTCAAAGTTATATTTATTCATTAGTAAAAACATTTTAAAATTTTTAACATTTTAAACTTGTAACATTTTAACTTTTCTCTTGACTTTCGTGGTTTACTTTAAGGTCAAATCTTCATCCATCTTCAATTAGAATCCTTCATTTCGTGGATGCCTGTGTGGGTAGAAGTTCATGGAATGAGCTTACTAGAAGGCTGTGCGTTTAGTTCCAGTACCACTCACTCTGAAAATCATAAGGCGTGAGGTAATCGCTATTACACGATTATATCGTTTACACGATTGCCAATATCTTTTCAAATGCAGACAATTTTCAAATTGTCTATCTTAAAAAACGCCACCCAACAATTAAATCGCCATATCGTGAAGCTCTAGTTTTTATTCAAAGGCTTGTCCAATGAGAGTACATGCTCTAATACTCTACCTGATAGGGCACGTAACATGTATTATAGTTTGTGACTATGGCAACAAGCCTTAGAGAGAAGTTACTGGGAGCTCCACCAGCCTGTCAGGCGGCTAGAGAGGATCTGAAATACTGTATACTGGAGAGTGATTGCGTCAAGAAGGTCGGTCACAGCATCATAATTTTCAGAATTGTTTCTTTACTTATCGACGTACGATTGTAAGCGGGTCTTATGGTCACTGCAGTTGGATAGTAACAGCCTCATCTCATCAACTTTAATACTCATAAAATGAATATTTTAGTAATGTTTTTCTAAAGCGCATTTTGTTTCATAGCTTTTATCTCAAATCAATTCATATTGTTGGCGTAAGGTCATGTGTTGAAATCAAATATTATCAAAATAGTTAGCAAATTCACTCATTCACAATGTCTACGCTTCAAGAAAAGTTTACCGTAGTGCATCTTTACACGGAGGAGAACATGACAATACGAGAAATTTCAGCAAAATTAAACATCCCAGATTACTGTGTTAACTTTGGGATGTTAATTTTGCTGAAATTTCTCGTATTGTCATGTTTTCCTCCGTGTAAAGATACACATGTGTAACATGATACAAGGATGCAGATGCATAAACATTGTGAATGAGTGACATTCTCTCAACAGCTTATAGCCAATTTATACAAAACTGGCCAAATTGAGTATTCAAGTTACGCAACAATCACGGATAACATGCCTTGAGAAGATACCAAACCTCTTTTGAAGTTCATTCAAAACTTTAAAGTGAATCTGAGAGATGAACTAATCCTCCAATGAGTGAGTTGGAGTAAACCTCTTAAAGTTTGACTCACAATGAAAGTTGTTTGGTAAATGGAGAGAGTATTAAAATATTCCTTTGAAACAAGATTAGTTGGGTTCCTTAGAGTGTAAGGATTCTATCACTACATAATTATGCATAGTTACTAGGTGTTAAACTACTAAAACTTATAGAAAACATATTAAGTAAAAATTTGGCGATTCAACAATTGCGTCCCAACTATTTTGTCCGGCATTCTATATAATATTTCGATGTTTTTGACCGAAGTGTTGGCATTGGATAATTACTATGGGATTCTATATGACATTTTCGCTTTACGATGCCAACACTGGAACGAATTGATATCATATGGGTCCACTGTACTGTGAAGATGTCTTAAAAACTTGTAACAGGAAAAATTAAAAGTAGAATTTAGCTGACATTATGGCAGCACCCGTAAGACTTATGACCTTATTAACAACTTTTCATCAACCGTAAAATTTCTTAAAATATCACCATTCCTTTTTAATTGAGTATAATTTTGAATCTCCACGCTTGTAGAATTCGGAGAAAACAAAACATAAATCAAATACTGTAAAAAGTTTTTTCACACTCTTTCAAACGTGATGTTTTAGAGCTAACTGAAGAGGCAATGATTGCAGTACACTGAGTCGGATAAAGTGCGTATATTTGGTATGAATAAAAAAACAAATAGTCTGAGAAGCTATTGCTGCTGAGAGGAAGCTGTATAGTTTTGTCTATTTCTGAGACTTCATTATTCATTTCTATGAGTTGTTGTTCTATCAGCAGCCATTTTTTATTTCTCAGTTGGTTAGAAGGGCCTTCGGTATTTCATTAATATCTCAAGAACTAGTCGTCCAATCGACTTCAAACTTAATAATCATAATGAAAATGTAGTACCTTACGCTTAAAGCGACCAAGGTTTCATAATTCTGCGTAAGTCGGAAGAACAAAAAAAACGAAGCAACACTACAAGCTAAGTTTACTCAGGCGTAGAATTGGATGGGCAAACAACTCCCGATTTACTCCCAACATAAACAGCTCTCCAAATTATGTTGGGCTCCAAAGTATTAATGGCACAGAGCGATGGCAGTTTTACTCGTAATATTTCTAACGCCGTATACATATGCAATTCACAAACTTGTTGACTTGGTTGCTTGTCAGATGAAGAAACCATCAAGTCCATAATTTTCACTGCGCTAGAATGCAGCGTTTTAAAAGGTTCCTAGTTTAAAAGCGCGGTTGTTATTTTGCTTATTAAAGGAAAGAGTCTAAAGGTGGGCTGCCTTGGCATCAGTGAGATTTTAGGACAGTTTTGGATTTCCTACAC
Source organism: Watersipora subatra (assembly GCF_963576615.1). Classification (NCBI taxonomy): domain Eukaryota; kingdom Metazoa; phylum Bryozoa; class Gymnolaemata; order Cheilostomatida; family Watersiporidae; genus Watersipora; species Watersipora subatra. The sequence goes on along the minus strand of NC_088715.1, from coordinate 55,804,160 downwards.
GTAGCCATAGGGTTACGTGTGACAAGATAACATGGAAACTGTGTTGTAATATCTCATCGCTCAGTTCCACATGTATACATGAATTTGAAGTTGTCTTCTACTTGCTGCTTTCATCAACATGCAAATGGTACGGTAGTTACTCTATAGGTTAAACATGAATGAATTCAATCAAGGCTTTTTAGTATACACCGTGTGCTTTTTTTATACAACAAGCGGTCAGCTGTTGTAGCCCAAAAACCGAAATGTTTTAAGATCTCAAGCCGTGATTTTTGCTGATGAGTATTTGCCACAGCTGCTTACGTATCATCAATGAGCCTTACTGGACTCAGTTGTTGTTTACAAGAATTAGGCAAAATCTATCATCTTTCTCGTAAGTGTGAGGGTATCCAAACTCCTCACATAAGGAATTCGGAATCACAAAATTAGCTGTTATAAGACTAGTGTCATTGCTGTGTGTTTAGTATAATCGGCATTGAAGACCTCACATTGACAAAGATCACAGGCTAGCTTATGATTAATTCTATAGTTGTGAGTTACATATAGGATGAACATTTGAGATTATATAATTTATTCACCTGGTTTTCATACACAGGACAAGTACACACCCAACCAGTGTCTGAAGTCACAGGATGGTGCGGTTTTGCCGCTAGAGTGCGCCCAGTTAAGGGTCGCCTTCTTCGAGTGCAAGCGCTCTATAATCGACATGAGAACTCGGTTTAGAGGAAGGAAGGGTGACACTTATGAGGACGCCTGACAATTATATTTACTATTTATTTAGGCAATCAAGATAGTGTCTTTCTTATTCTATGCTTAGCCTTAGCTCCAGTTCAAGGAAGCATTATTCACTGTTCTGGAAACGCAAACTTGTTTCATCCTGTTTTGGCAACTTGACATTCTTGTTCGGCCGCTGCCAAGGTGTAATAATAACATCACATTTTTATCAGTCATGTTTTAATTACGGAGTTTTCTTCCTTCTGACATCAATTATATTCATTTTTTTAGTTTTATGCCTTAACTACATGAAACATCGTCTTTGCTCAGAGTCAAGCACCTGCCTGTTGAAAAATTTCATGTTAGTTGTTAAATATTATCAAAAACTAACTGTCTCATTCTTTGTACTAATTATATTATTGTAAATTTATAAAAATCTGTCCTCAAAAGATTGTAAACATAGCATCTTTATATATCAGTTATATTACCAAAATATTTAGATGATCTCTGACCTTTGGCATTTTAACTGTGCAAAGTGAATGGAAGATGTCATTGTGCGCACATTGATTCTTAGCCTCGCTTCTAAAATTATTCAAGAAAAAAATAGAAGTTTCTCGATTGAAACAACTCCTTTATTTCATTATTTAAACACCCGTTTTCTGGCTGAGAGTAATGTTTTACAGCAAGCTCCATCACCAAGAGTAGATCACCAATTATTCTCTTCAATGATCAGAAAGAGAATGTATTTAAACGGCTTCATCAGTTTGTCGAGTATACCCTAGGACACATGTATTCGCCTCATCTAACTTTCGCATTTTCGCGGAGTCATTCCCTCGCGAAAATTTCATGAGCGAAACTAAACTATCATAACGAACGATCGAAAACGTGAAACTAAATAGCTTTGTTCATTGATAGTCCAAGAAACAAATGGCAGCAAGCGATCAAATTGCATCATCGATATCGTCCACACAATTCTACCTGCGGTTCACAATTACAAACTAGTCCCAAATTGAAAAAAATTTTCTTGCCAGTGAACTGAACCTGAGGAATCTAATTATGTTTGTTCCAATGCATTTATTTTCATATTACTATATTCACTCATCAGAGCTGCGAAATTAGTTGCAGCGAAATTTTTCTCTGTATGCTACTCACGAAACTAAATACTAGCGAAATATAATGTCCTAGGGTAGATAAGGGTTTATCTTGTTTGCGCAAGATTGCAGTTTGCAAAACTTTGACCTCCAGTGTTGCCAAATATCCTGCAGAGTGACACGTTTACACATTAGAGGTTGATGCTAGCTTATGAGAAGTGTAGCCAGAGAATATTACAAAGATTCTGCATTAGTAATTGTCATATCTATATTTTTGTCAAACCAATTTTAAAGAAGTTGTCCCTCAGTTCAACCATCAAGCAGGGATGTCTATATACTCCTCATATTACTACCTATGGAATATTTTGTAACAGTATGTGGATGGAAATATGGATAACTTAGCTTTTCTCACATCGCGAATGCAGCTGGAAATTGTGTGTTTGTCATATAGATAGATAGATAGATAGATAGATAGATAGATAGATAGATAGATAGATAGATAGATAGATAGATAGATAGATATATAAATAGATAGATATATAAATAGATAGATATATAAATAGATATATAGATAGATAGATATATAGATAGAGAGATAAATAGATAGATATATAAATAGATAGATATATAAATAGATAGATAAATAGATATATAGATAGATATATAAATAGATAGATATATAGATAGAGAGATAAATAGATAGATATATAAATAGATAGATAAATAGATATATAGATAGATATAAACATTATTTACATTGGTCAATGCTGTTTAGAGCAAATGAAAGAGACAAAAAGCTGTAGAATTAAGGAAAAGGAAGTAAATTGTAGAAAGTATAGTAAAGTGTAGAAAAAGGAAGTAAATTAGGTGTATTGAAAGCGAAAGCTCTTTTTGCATAACACTGTTCTACAATGTGAATTGGTGCAATGTTGGTGTCTGGTATAAGATGTTGTGTCTTTTTGGGGAAGTAGCAATGCAATAGACGGTCAGGCGGATTAGAGATACGATTAGAGTATTTTAAACAACAAATATTGAAAAAGACATTTAGCTCCTCAGCATTAAGGCCATTTAAAAGGCTGTAACTGTCCATATCAGGTAGCATAGCCATGAAACATAATTTTTGAAATCATTCTAGTTTTTTATTAGTTTTTGATACAAAGGCATCAGCTTGGAGCAGCATAAGACAAAATGGACAATGTAGGATTTTTTGTAAAAGATTGATAGACCCTTTTTATTTTACACTTAACTTTCTGAGCTGAATTAGAGCATGAGTTGATTGTCTAGTTTTGGAGATAATAAAGTCGACATGGTATAAGAATCATAAATTATTATCTATTTGTATGCCCAGAAGATTGACTCTGTCAGTATTTTTAATCTTAATGTTGTTTATGGTGATAAAAAGGCTGCAAGCAGTTTCCCAGATGATAAAATTGTTGGTTTGTAACTTAACAGTATTTGTAGTATATCCCGGATGTGACGTCAACCGAATATGGAATGACAGCACATGCTCAATGGAGGGGGTTTTTGGATACTGGCGGTTAACTTGTATGGACGTGCACTAAGCCTGGATAGATACTTATAAAGGTATACTTACTATACAATACTGCATGGTGTCAGAAGTTGTGAACCTACTAATACAAACAGTCACGGATAGTGTTTGAATTGAAATTAGCTGCAATAATTGATTATTGATACTACTAATAGGGTTAAGTTGGTTTGCTGGAACCACTTAGAGGTAATATCATAGATTGTAATTGAATTTGCAGGAATTCATAGGCACTTGAAATACTCGTAGGTGGTTTGCAGGAACCATTTTGATAAATTATGGCGGAGGCAAGAGACGACAGATTTGTACAACGCCTGGATTTTAAGGACAGTAGCAAGTTATCAGCTTCCTGGAAAACTTTTAAGTCCCAGTTTGCAATAGTTAAGATTGCTAAGAAGTACTCCGAAATGACTTAGGAGGAAAGGATAGCAAACTTGCTACTGTTAATGGCTCCTGACAGTGTGAGAATTTATGATCAATTTACATTTGATTCTTCACAGACAGACAAAAAGAAAACTCTAGTAAATGTAGTAAAATTCTTTGACGCACACTTTGAACCTGTTAAAAATGTCATCTATGAATGTGTCAAATTCAATGACATGAAACAAGGAAGTTTGTCGACCCACCAATTCATAACAGAGGTTCAAACACAGGCTGACAACTGTGACTATGGAAACATGAAAGATGAGCTTATCAGGGATAGAATTGTTGTGGGAGTTAATGATCATAAACTGAGGGAACACCTAATTGATATTGATGATCTTACTCTACATAAGGCAATTCAAAAGGCTAAGCAATATGTCACGCACCACTCTTCAGTACTGCAAATGAATAGTAGTTCATCAGCAAATGACAATCTAGATGAGGTTAGAACTCGCCCTAGACATTTTGTACATAATAAAAATGAATCATCGGCCGATCGCAGGAGTAAATGTCAATACTGTGGCAGAAAACAGGCACATTCTAAAGACAAGTGTCCAGCTAGGAATGCTACCTGTTTTGTATGCAAGCAAAAAGGCCATTTTAGTAAATCTGCAGTGTGCAAGGGACGTAGTCTACATAGAAATGCAGACGAAGTGGTAGATGAAGAGCATCAGCTAGGTGGACTGTATCTAGGATCGGAGTCAGAATGACTAGGCATTGACACTTTAGACAATAATGTTATCACAAAGACACCCAAGGCTTGGTTAGTTAATGCTAAAGTAAATAAAACTCCAATAACTTTTAAATTAGATACAGGTGCAGCTGTAACTGCCATACCAGATTTGCTAAAATATTGTGTGTCAAGATTAAATGTCACAGAGAAGGCACTAAAAGGTGCTGGAAATCACAATCTTAAAGTTCTAGGCGTTTCCAAGGCTAAAATATCAGCTGGTTCATATACCATACAGGAAGATGTATATGTAGTAAAAAACTTGGTGACACCATTACTTGGTAAGCCAGCAATATCAAAATTAGGACTTTTGAACCTGTTAGACAATATTGAAATGGAAAATGATTGGATTTCTGAATTTCCAAAGCTCTTTAAGGGACTAGGAACAATGGAGACAGAGGCAAGAATTATTTTAAATGACTCCGTGTCACTTTTTGCACAGAGTGTACCGCGAAGGGTGGCAGCAGCAAGGAGACAGCCTTTACTGCAGGAATTGCAGAGGATGGAATCTCTTGGTGTCATTGAGAAAATAGAAGCACCAACTGATTGGTGTGCGCCTTGTATTGTTGTGCCGAAGAAAAATGGAAATATAAGACTGTGCATTGATTTCACAAAATTAAACAAGGCAGTAAAATGAGAATTTCATCCATTACCGAATGCCCAGGAGACGCTGAGCGAACTGGGGAATTCTAAATTTTTCAGCAAGCTTGACGCCAATTGCGGGTATTGGCAAATGAAGTTGCATGAAGAATCTCGAAAGTTAACATCCTTTATTACTCCTTTTGGAAGATTCGTCTGCAAACGTTTGCCTTTCGGTATCAGCTCTGCTCCTGAAATATTTCAGAGGGAGATGCAGAAGATCTTGAGTGGCTTGGAAGGCATAGTTTGCCAAATGGACGATATTTTAATTCATGGTTCAGACAAGGCTGAGCATGATGGAAGATTAAGAAATGTAATGCAAAGACTACAACAAGCAGGCGTTACTCTAAATGACTCTAAGTGTGAGTATGGTAAGAAGCAAGTAAAGTTTTTGGGTCATGTTATCGATAAGACAGGGATACATGCAGACCCAGAGAGGTCTAAAGCTATACTAAACTTTCCAACACCAACAAACAGAACGGAGTTACAGAGGTTTTTTGGCATAGTGAACTACTTAGGGAAGTTCTCTCCACTTTTAGCTACAAAAACAAACCACTTGCGTCAACTATTAGGAAAGGATGCAGATTGGATATAGGGGTTTCAACAAGCTGAACAGTTCACAGAACTTAAAGAGATCTTGTCCTCAACACCAGTTTTAACTCCATATAGTGTGTCAGCTGAGACCATGATAAGCGCAGACGCTTCAGCTTATGGTATAGGAGCAGCTATACTCCAAAGAGTTGAAGGTGAATGGAAGCTGTTGCATATGCTTCTAGGGCGTTAACCACTGCTGAGAAGAGATATGCGCAGATTGAAAAAGAGGCGCTAGCAATATGCTGGGCCTGTGACAAATTCCACTACAATGTGGCAGGCAAAGATATTGTGATCGAAACTGACCACAGATTGCTGTTAGCTATTCTAGGAGAGAAGGAACTTGCCAAACTTCCGATCAGGGTTCAAAGGTTCAGACTAAGGATGATGAATTACACATATAAAATCACATATACTCCAGGAAGGAAGCTAGTTTTGGCTGATGCCTTATCTAGATCTCCAGTATTAAGTGAATGTGTTGTCCAGGAGTTGAAGGACTCTGCAATGGTATTAGAGTTGATGGACTCTTTACAGATTTCACCTGGAAGACTGAACAGAATAAAAGCAGCAATGCTGAAAGACAATGTCGGAATGATGTTGCTGCAGTTTACCACTGATGGTTGGCCATCAAGCAAGTACTTACCAGAGATAGTACAACCTTTTTATACGTTCCGAGACTACATAACAGCAATCGAAGGAGTACTGTTTTATATGAACCGAGTATTCATTCCGGAACTAGAGAGAGAAAAGGTTCTCTGGGAAATTCACCAAGGACACCAGGGTGAAACCAAGTGTATAAGAAGAGCAGCAGAAGTCGTCTGGTGGCCAGGTATGTTCAGGGAAATTAGGGAAATGGTCAAAGAACGCTCAAAGTGTGAAGAGTTTTGGAGGAAACCAAGGGAACCTCTTAAGAGCACTCCATTTCCAGAACAACCATGGTTGAGATTAGCAGTAGATCTTTTCGAAAAAGATGGTGCTAATTACTTAGTGGTAGTAGACTACTATAGTCGATATATTTCCGTGCATGAGTTTAAGGACTCAACAGATGCCAGGAAAGTTGTACTGGAATTAGAAAAATTGTTATGCATGATCGGGATACTGAACACCATAGTGAGTGATAATGGTCCGCAATTCATTGCAGACAGCTTTAAGAAGTTTGTTAGTAAATGAGATATTGAGCACATCACGAGCTCCCCCAAATTTCCCCAGAGTAATGGAGAGGCGGAGAGGGCTGTCCAAACGGTGAAAAATCTAATGAGAAAGAATCTCAATATACAGGCAGCACTGTGTGCTTATAGAGATACACCTTTTGCCAATGGATACTCTCCTTCTCAACTACTATTCAGCAGATCGATGAATTCGATGGGATTGATGACTGGAAAAAAAGTTGATGTGGAAAGATTGAATACATTTGAACAAGACAGAAGGGAAAAACAAGCATTCAATTATAACCGCCGACATGCTGCTAGAGATAGGAGCCCGATATGTATTGGTCAGAAAGTAGTGATGAGAGAACCACAGAAAGCAACCACACCAGCTTTAGTAGTTGCTGCACAAGGACGGGAAGTAGTAGTAGAAAATCAGCAACAAAATCTAATTAGGAGAAATAGATCACAAATAGCTAGAGCGCAAGATAGGTTGGAAGATAATGCAAGTGAAACTGAGGGAGTTCCAGAAGTTCCTCCAGCAGCTACAAACAAAGAAGTTGAGCCACCACTTATAACATCGCAATCAGAGAATGTCGTATCAAGTCAGAGCAGAGTGGCGGTTCAACGGAAAAACTCTTTGCCTCCAACCATTCAGTGTAAAAGCTTGTTGCCTTCAACAACTCCAGAACCAGCAAATATGGCTAAGCGTACTAGGTCTGGGAGGATATCTAAACCAGTACAAAAAGTCAACTTATAGTAGATGGTATTAACAAATTTCTTATATGATTTAGATATGAAAACATTTGTGATAGGAAACTCCATTGTGAGAGGATTGTTGGATCCTGAGTGGGAGACCATCAGCTTGAGTGGAGCAGACTGGGAAGATTCAGAAATTTTCGTATGTTTTTAATAATTGTAATAGGTTCGAGAATTCTATTGTATACATACACATAGGCCCAGTGAGACTTTCTGAACTTGTTCTTAAAACTGGTCAGGTCGAGTGTCACCTGCGTAGTCGCCGAGAATTATCCAAACCAATAGGTCACATTTTTAGAGACTGGGTCAACTTACTAACACCCTACAGAATACACCCAGTTGTGGGCACAGTTTATCCGATGTGCTTTACACGGTATAACAGATATCGGGGAGTACATATTGACTCTAGATGAAAAACTTATTTTGATTCACTGACAAGAAGAATTAAAGGGATGTCGGTAGTGGAAAATTGGGGTATAGTTGACTTTAATGTCAGCAATGATACGATAACACCGTACATGCATAGGAAAGTGTATACCCGACGAAGAAGACGATATGTATTTAGAGATGACTTTCTGACAGACGGAGTACATCCAAGTAGCAGAATTGTTAGTGACTGGAAATCAGAAATACTTAGGGTGAATCAGATCAATCAGGAAACCCTAGACCTAGATGGTCATCGTCAGAGTCGATGGAGGTCTGTGTAATTGATGTGTGGGCATCAAACACCCAGTCTCATTGTAAATAGTAATTAATATAGTGCACAGATACTGATTGTATATAGTTAATATATGTATAGACACAAACTGTAAATTTAGTACTATTGAGAGTGTAGGCACTACTCATAAACCTTGTACATAGCGTGGCCATACAGTTTTTAAAAAAAAGAAAAAAAAAGCGTAATGTTATGAATGTATGTTGCTTTTTGTTAGATTTGACAATTTGTTGTGTCCGTTATGTTAAATTGAACAATTGAGTAGATGACGTTGTGTATTACTGTCAGACACGTTTAAGTAATAAGCTTAGACCGTATGCATTCATCAATGGATTATGATACTGCTGCGGTCTGTTGTTTTGTTTATTGCAGGTGTGTTGGCACCTGTGGAGGAGACGGAAAATGGTCTTAGAGGGAGGATGTAGTATATCCCGGATGTGACGTCAACCGAATATGGAATGACAGCGCATGCTCAACGGAGGGGGTTTTTGGATACTGGCGGTTAACTTGTACGGACGTGCACTAGGCCTGGATAGATACTTATAAAGGTATACTTACTATACAATACTGCAGTATTCAGAGACATAAAGTTCTGTTTACACCAAACATGCATAATCTGATGCATGCTGTGGTGGTTTGTGATGAGTATAATATCAATATCAATGTAATATTATAATAATACTATTAATTTAGTATTGTTTGACTCAGTGACCGACACTCCATATTGCAGTACAGTGTTAGACAAGGTAGTGCCACCCGCATAATTTATATGATTCACTCTTTGCTTGAGGTCATGCACAAAAACATTCCATAATTAAGGATCCAAAATGGTTCCTTGGGTACTCATCTTGCAGTGTTCATATGATAGTAGAGCCTCCATATTTTATTCTTTGTATATCGTATTGAAGAAACTTTTTACAATCTTCACCAGGATGCTTTGGTACCAAGCGGGAGCAGTTTTTCCACAGCTACATCAGACAACATTTTGTCAAAAGCCTTTCTGAAATTTAACAACAAAGCTTGTGTCACCAATTTGTATTCACTATTGATATCATGGCATATATATCAGACTAGCTATGCCACCCGGCATTGCCTAGGTAATAGAAAAGTCTTTGGACAGAAAATTGACTTGTATTTAACATATAACAACATTTGCCATTCTAACTTTCAAACTACATATCATGAGAAAAGTGTTTTGTCTTATAAACAATGAGAAGTAGTGAGAGTTTTGCTATTAGCCAGTTTAATAATGTGAGCGAACCGCTTCTCGTGACGTTATGCTATGACCTGCGTCATACTACGCAAAGCAGGTAAGTATTTGCTCTAATATAATGACTTATATTGGCAAGCTAACAATTTGATTTCTGTAGTCTAGCGGGTAAGGTGTCAGACTGGCAAACGGCAGGGTCCAAGATCGAAGCTTCCTCGGTACGGAATATTTATTCCAAGACTAAGATCTGTAGCCGGACAATCAATCCTACAAACATACGACAAACTTTAAGAAATATATACATGTATATAGATGTGAACTTGACTAGAGCATATGTAGTTAATTGGGTCAAGATGTGACCCAATTGGTTATCTAGTGTAGGAGGACCTTCTACAATGAGATGGGAAATTTATTCCAAGACAGAGCAGAAGAGATATTAAGTATTTGACTTTATTTCCTGTATCTCTTCAGCTTTTTCCAGAATTCTGTAAATATATCATTTTGAAGAATATCCTACTATTTATGATGTCTGTCATTGAAACAGCAAAAAGATGGGCATTGTTTTTGCTTACCTCTCTGTTTTTTCATTTGAAGGTATCAATTACATCTAAATGTTAAACATGTAAATATTTAACTACATATAGGATGTGTGTGGTCTTTGTGGTGTGTGAGCTATCCCTCAAAGATCGACTATAATATACTGCTTAGCTTGCTGCAAGCAGACGTCGTGTGCCGTATTGTCTGAAAGGCTCTGTTCCACAAACAATGGCTCTATGGTCTTGGATAGACATGTCTGAGTCCAGTGGCAAAAGAACCTCGATGACTGGAGACATGCCCAGTGGTAGAGAGCAGTTTAGAGAGAGCGGTTGGATATCATTTCTGACACCACTGTTGGCCTTTCTGGGAATTGAACCCTGATATGTTGTTTGATGTGATGTACAATAATGTACAATAAGAATACCAGTATTATAGCAAACTGGGTCTTGAAAGATCTTCACTGATGTATTGATCTTAATTTTGCCATGACACCGTCAAAACTAAAAATAACAATGCTCAACAATTTGCAAATGCGCAATTTATAGGCATAGAATACGATTGAAAGCTGACAAAGCAAAGGTACATGCATATTCATAAAAATGCGCCAAATGACACGGCAAGACATTGAAAGATACTAACATTATCTCAAGCAGGAGGATCGAAAAAGAAAATAAAACGAAACATACTCTCAAAGCACTTCGCCAGCCAAAGTAACAAAATTTGACCTCTCTCTACTGAGGCTCACCACAAACTGGGCAACAGTCCAGGGTTTGCTTACAAAAAACTTGCGTCTAGCACACTGCCGACGTGTTAGTGTGTGCCAGTTACAGATGTACCTTAGTCAGCAGGTCAAGCATACTTTAATAAGAGCTGTTTGTAATTTCCCTACAGCTATAACCTTTCTCATATAAAAGATAAACATTGGCATGGAACAGACTTCAATAATAATATTCATAATATGAAAAATACTAAGAATGTTATCTGAAAAAATAATAATATTAATGAAGTGAATAATAAGGAGACAAAGGGACTGATATCGGTTGCCCAAGATCAGGCACTCCCCAGTAAGAACCACAAAGAGTCTATAATGAAGGAACAGGGAGATGACAGGGAAGTAAGAAGGGGTGGATGTGTTGAGTAAGGAATGAAACAGTCGTGCATATAATTAATGGGTGGGAGAAGCTGTCACAAAGCGAATACAAAAAAGGCATGGTCATATGGCTTTAATCACACACTGAAAACTATGCAAGCGCTATGAATTCCAGAAAAGTAAAAACTATTACGGGTCCCAAGCTCAGCGGGGATGGATAATGACAAAGTCAAGATCATTTGGGGAATTAAACATTCTCACTGGCAGGGTTACCAAAGTCTGAAAATTTCATTCTGTGGTGGTCGATAAGTCGAACTCGAAGGCTATAATTATTGATATACGTATCTGTGGTAATATCTGTGAGCAGACAAAGAAACCATAAAAGAAGGCAAGGTATCAAGACCTGGTAGTGGAACTCATCTAGGTGTATAAGGTGAAGGCAAAGTAATACTGATAGTGTTTGTAGTTTTCGGATCCACATACCAAATTACAGATCGGATGGCGCTCTTTGGAGTTGAAGTGAAGAAATTCGGTATAGTTCAACAAGTAGCCTTGCTCGGATAGGTGAATATACTCCAGAAGGCCTTTTTTATTCAACTTAGTGAAATGTGGGGGATGGCAGAAGTACAGACCATTTAATGCTGTGACATTAAAATAAAGAGCAACAATGATAATAATGAAAATAAGAATTTATTTAGTATTTTACCCTCAAAATCTGCTAATTCATTCCTATTATCAGTGCTAATCCAGGCAGCTTCCATCTTTTGCATACCACTGCATTGCATGAAGTATGGCTTACTAAGTCTACTACTTACTGCTATACATCTTCTATTAGAAACTGTCTATTATACATGTAAAATCACCATTTCCTTATTTTTGATATCCCTAGTAGTTCATGAACTAACATTTTTCAAATACTAGTCTGAGGGTTGTGCTAGTCCAGGGGTGACCAAACTATGGTTCATGGGCCAAATGTGGCTCACTTGCTTATTTGGAGTGACCCACTTGTTTGTGCTAACTTTTGCGCATGAATTGATTCTTGAAACTCGCTGGGTTTGTTCTGCATAACTTATGTGCTGTATAATTATTGTAATCATCCAAAACTTCTGCATCATACAACTAAATTTTTTGCCCATATATGTTTATACATGTATTAAGACTATATAAATACTGTACTCTGCATTGCATCAGCATGTATTAATTGTGTTTCATCACCTCTTCCTGCATGAGTCATTTGGTAATGCGCTTATAGCCATACATGTAATTGCATCAGCATTTCATTGGTTAATAAATTCTTGTAGTAATTTGCCGACAAATCAGTTTTATTTTATATACATGTACTTCTATTTATCTGTATAGGGACATATCGATAACAGATAGCGCAGAGAAAAAGCAAAAGTTACAGCTTACTATTCGAATTTTTAATGATGACTGGACGATGGAGTTTCTTTTCACACAGCGTTATGCAAAACCTCAGTGCTTGATATACCATGATACAGTTGTGTTATCAAAAAAACTAACTTTCAGAGACACTACAATACTGAGCACAGAGAGAATTTTGATCAAATGTTGCCGCCAGTTTCTCAAGCAAGAAAAGGTTGAAAGTTTAAGAATGACAATTATGTCAAAGACTCTAACGTTATAAAATATCACTTCAATGGAGAAGAGACCTACAGAGGCTTACTTATGTGCGTCCAAATCGATTGCGAAGCAATGGCACCATACAGTCAAGCTGATCTAGGAAAGTCTTGCAAGTTGGAAGTCACAAAGACAGTGTTTCCTGACAAAAAGACATTGTTGACAAGCTGTAATCAGTCCAGTTATCTCGGCAAACTTTTACAGATGAAAGAGCTGATGACCTGGTAGGCTGACTACAGGCAGAAGAGCATAATGCACAATATTATTTGTTAGCCTTTGTGAGTCAACAGGTATTTTAGATGTGGCACAACTAGCCATATTTATCAGGTAAATATATTTCTGTCTTAATGATTGGTTACGTGAAAATACAATTGTGATGTTATCTTTATCGACATAGTTATGAAATGCAAAATTTTAAATTGCATTGAATACAGACAGCTACATCATATGTTAGCCGATTGTAAAATGGAATTTTTGTTTTTTATATTTAAACGACCTTGGTTTGTAGATACATTAATGGTGAAAAATTTGTAGAAGAATGATTAACTATTAAAATTGTTGGCATTGGAGGCACGACAGGATCTACACTACATACAGTTACTTTGGAAAAACTAAGAGAAGCGGGACTGTCTCTTACCCTCGTGTTTCTGCTACCAGTTATGAGGCCCCAGCAATAACTGGCAAGCACTACGTTTCCATGACGCGCTTGACACGCATCATGGAGATTTGGAGTTGTGCGAAAATTGCGTTACAGTTCGAATTAAGTACTTCTATGGACATTCGCATGACTCCGGAATTGACTCCAGCACCTTGTTAAAAAAAGGTAAGGATTTGTACGATATAAGGTAATAACTAGCGACGCAGTTAGAGATGCACGTGTTAGCGACGCAAGCACCTACAGCTCGATTGAGAAAAGACGAACAAAAGAATTAAAAATGTTTAAAATGGAATAGCTGGCATGTAATGTCAATGCGCAACATTTGCAAAAGCTATCTCCATTATTTACAAGCATGATGGATTTGATAGAGTTTTGCGAATCGCAAAACTCGCTTAGCTTGCGGATTTATGCCATTTCCATGATGCAGTTAACTCGCAGATTGGCTCAAATCTGTGAATCATGCGCTTTGTGGAAACCTAGTGGTTGAGCTGAGATTGTTCGGGTGATTGACAGCGAGTCAGCCAAAACTGCTAGCCTTTCATTGCATAATTCATTAAACACTAATATGCGGTAAGATCAATGGAGATTTGTCATGTTGATGACAGATGCAATGAAAATGGTTTAAGGAGCTTCTCCCCCACATCAATCTGTGTTGACTCAGTAAAGAAAATTCGCTCAGCAGAATATGGCAGTTACGAAAAGACTGGTTGCGTTTCTTGAACCACGTGGTTCAAGTGCTGAGATATTTGTTAACATTCGAAAAAGTGAGGAGCGCATGGCTGATATGGCTTTCCTGGTTGATATCTGTAGCCACCTTAACACACTCAATTTGAAACTGCAAGAGAAGGACAAATCAATAGTTGACCTTCATTCATCTGTGAAGTCATTTGATTTGTAGCTATCATTATCCACATGTGACATTTGAGCAGATATGCTGCACTTTTCTTGCCTCAAGTTATTGCGAGATAAAAGGGAGGAAATTGATATCCAACGCTACTGTGACCATATCAACAACCTGAGTCAGGAGTTTTCAAAGCGTTTCAGTGACTGACAAGATAGAACGGTTACCTTATAAAAGCGTTTTTGATTGCTAGAATATATGACGATTGGGCATTGGCCATAGGGGAACTTCCAATTTTCTTGTTAGTGGCTGCCATGCAAATGAACTAAGTGGCCTACTTGCTACAGAGAATGTCTTGGCCCCAGAGTTTTGGACCAAGGCTGCAACAAAGGCATTGTGTCCTAACACGTCTCAACAAGCACTTTGAGTGGGTACAATATTCTAATCAACATATCTATATATGCAAGTCTGCAATTTCCATGATGAACCTTATAAAATCTAGGCAACAATCTGTCGTCATACAAAACTACTTTCATCAACCAATAAGACTAACATGTATCCATATGGAACCAGACCACAAAAACATTTTGAGTGCTAAAACCCATCCTAGTCATTAGAATTTTGGTATAAGCCCATATTTTGTGTGCACCACACTAGTTTATCTATAATTACATATTTTTGAGGTATTCACATGTAAATACATCATGTATAGTAATTTATATTCTGTTTGAAAGTACAAGTAGAATAAATATTGTTCATTACTTATGTCACACTATTGTTTTACAAGTGAAAATGCATGTAGTTATAAAAGCGGAAAACTTCTGGCCCCCCTAACTGTTTGATTTCTAAAATTTACCCCGATTTCTAAAACTCCCTGTGCAAGACAAAGTAGTACTTAATTCAAAGGAGTTGAAAGAAAAGAATGCAGTTATATACCTATACAAAACTGGATTAGTTAACTGTAATTTCTTGTTGAAATAAATGATAATTTAACATCTACTCGTTTATTAAAAGTATTCAAACACTTTTGCTAATCTATATATATATACATCTCAAAGTTTGCTGTCATAATCATCTGCTGCCGTTCGCTGTCCGTCCAGCTATAGCGATTAAAATTCAGCAATGAAAAATTTGCATCACAGAAGGTTTGATCTTGGAACATCCCATTCACATGGCAACAAGCTAACCCATTAAGCTATACCGGATTCAATGGATTCATTGGGTGATATGAGTCATTGTCAGGGTTAAAAGACGCATAGTGCAACATCACTAAAGCTTGTTCTCACTGTTGTTATTAGTAAGTTTACCGATACGGATACTAGTTTACTCAGATTAGCATATGTAAAATAAACAACCTGCCACTGTTTATAAGCTGTTTTTAATACTGGTGCAACATCGGGCATTCGGTTAGTCTTTACTATAATGAGAGTCATGTTCATCTGTCCAAAGCGGTTGGCAGTTGGAAATAGGATTGCAACGTATGGGATTCAAATGCGTGATTTTTAGCATGGTAACAACTACACAATTTGACTGCACGCTGGCATATATATATACATGTATATATATATATATATATATGTATATATATATATATATATATATATATATATATATATATATATATATATATATATATATATATATATATATACATGTATATATGCTCTATCTAGTTATCCCGTTAATTAGTTATGATAAGTATTTACAGGCTATATATCAAAGACAACTAGAGAGCACATTGACTCACCAAAGTACTTAGGCTTGCGACTTGTTGCAGGGCTCGTCGGTACGTCTACCTCTGAGTGTTGTCCAACTTCAAGTCTGTGGAGTTCACTGAGATTGGAGCTGCAGGTTTCTTATTCTAAAATCAACCACTCAGAGGCAGTATCTAGAAACTGGTAGGCTGTCTTTACCCTTATTTGAGCCATAAGGGATCCAATGCTGTGTGTCTTTCAAGGTTAAATTATTCATTCTTACATCAGCATTGGTTCCGTTGAAGTATGTATAATTAGATGGTAATACTTAGTTCATAGGATATGCCAGTCATGAATCGTGGCTTTTGTTTCGGAAGGGTAACTGCGTTAGCTATAGCCTACTATATATAATTTGTAGTCCTTTGTTTCTATGTGCTAATCAGGTATACTAATTTTGCACATATCATATATATATATATATATATATATATATATATATATATATATATATATATATATATATATATATATATATATATATATATATCTTCACAGTCTGCATTGATCCTAGATGCAGACTGTGCAAAGATGCACCCGAGACCATCCAACACATCATCAGTGGATGCAAGCAGCTAGCAGGAAATGCATACACTGAGCGGCATAATCATGTCGCAGGTGTTGTGTATAGAAGTCTATGTGACGAGTATGGCCTTAATAAACCACAACACTGGTGGGAAACTCCTGGTAAGGTCAATGAAAATGATCGCGCTAAGATCCTCTGGGACTTCTACATCCGGACTGACAAGCATGTCCTAGCAAACCAACCAGATATAGTGGTGGTGGACAAGGAGAACAAGAGAGCTACTATAATAGATATAGCAGTACCCAATGACTACAATATAAACAGCAAAGAAAAGGTAGAAAAATATCTCCCTCTTGGAGAAGAGATTGAAAAATGCTGGGATGTAAGAACAACTGTAATCCCAGTAGTCATTGGGGCACTGGGCGCAATAACAACGGCGCATAAAATGTGGCTTGCCCAAATACCAACAGCAATCAACTCAGGTGAGTTGCAGAAAAGTGCGCTACTGGGAACAGCTAAGATCTTGAGGCGAGTGCTCAAACTCCCAGGTCTCTGGTAGGAGACCTGAGTTAGAGCAGAAACTACCACCCATACGGGTTAGCCGGGGTGAGGAATCAATATATATATATATATATATATATATATATATATATATATATATATATATATATATATATATACGGGACAAATAGTGCAGTTGGTGAGGTAGTGGGACAGTGATCATTGGGTCCTAGGCTCATACCCCAACCACTGAACTTTTCTGGCAGGTCCTTTGACAAGACCCTTGCCTGTATATTGTCTACAACCTCTATGATGAGTGCAATAGTTAAAGCCATGCCGGCTCGAATGTTGCCCAGTCCAACAAGGGCTGCGCTGCCTTTAGCTGAACCAGGACAAGGCAGTGAAAATTGGCTACTGGCTCAAAAACGGATGAGTGCTCAAACTCCCAGGTCTCTGGTAGGAGACCCGAGTTAAAGCAGAAATTACCACCCATATGGGTTCACTGGGGTGAAGAAACAATTTCTTTATATATAGCTTGTTTTCTGTTGTCTGTTTGTCTATTCTCAATAGAAACAAACTTCCAATTAAACAATTTGCTCAAAAATATACATGTGGTTTTTTTATATCTTTTCAGGTTTTAGGCACAAAAATATTTTGAAGTCATTAACCCTAAAGGGTCTCATGCCCAAAAATGACACTTTTTTAAATGAAAATGATACTAAATGTGGTTTAATAAAAAAATGTTGGCCAGAATGGGGAGTTAAACCCAGAACACTCAGCTTACTATACTAAGGCTCTAACAAACTCAGCTCATCAGTCACCTATCAAATCTTCAACATAATTGTGCCATTTCCTTCAGTAAATTACCTATTTCAGATTCTTCAAGATACTTCTAGAAGCTTCCCGAAGCTCTCACATTTGCGGCTTCATTTATAGTTTTTGGTTGAATTCCTATTCCCAAAGTCAGTTTTACCATGTTCATAAATGAGTTTCAAGGACAACCCCTCTTGTCGCTAGACTACATTTAGAAGATTCCAGCTTCTCTCAAGGTCAGATGTAGGTCAGATACCCTATAATTGAAAATTCAAAGAATCTATTAATTTATGCACTGGGAGAAAAACCAAAAATATTGTTCATAAGGAAGTACATACAGCCTTGGATTCACATCTTCAAATATCATTTTAAGTTTCATTTCAATAGAAATTATGATTTTATAGTCAGATTAAATTGTTAATTGTATTAAAAATTATTGTAGAATATGACGTGGTTGATGAATAAAGTTGAAAAGTAAATCATAACGAATTTCATTTCATAAAAGTAATCCGGGCAGCACTGGGTATTTCTGCTGGTGTAAATAATTGGATGTATGGTTATTACATCTGAAAATATCTCACGACGCACGAGATTGTCTGGGTACTAATTAATAATAATTTTTAGATATCAGAATGTCCCAAGAGGTTCTCATAGCTATCAGCTATTAACAAACTTTTAGGTTATCCAGATAATTGTATTCAGATAAATGCATTTAACATAGGTAAGTGCATTTAAGATAGGTAAGTGCATGGTTACCATAGGTAAGTGCATGGCTACCATAGCCAATCATGAAAAAATATGCCTTAATTGTGCAAATGCTTCCAGATGTGGCTGAAAAAAAGCATTTTAATTTGGTACTGTTCGCAGGCTGCATGTGTACAAACACACAGAAGTTCTATTTTATATACATTGTACATAGAGTAGCATTCACCAATATTAGATTTTTATATATTTCCAAAAATAAGCTAATGGATGAAAATGAGCTATAATTTTATATTGATTAGAAGAATACCAACTAGGACAAAATGTAAGTAATACAAATAGAAGTTTGATAAAAACATTGATTAATGTTTTTTTGTATATCTAGAATTGAAGTGGCAGCATAGCCTATGCTAATAAATATTAAAATACTTAACGGCATCGACTACATTTCTCTCTCTTTGCTAATGAACTCTATCTGCTGCCACTTCGTCATACATTTACCTGCTGCCACTACATCATACATTTACCTGCTGCCACTACATCATACTTCTACCTGCTGCCACCATATCAATCTCTAATAGTCGCCACTGTATCAAACTGCTATCTGCCGCTACACTTCCAGATACTGTTTCGATTTAAAGCAAAGGTTTGAGCATGAGCAAGTTTTTGCTAGTGCTTATCTGGATGCATTTAAATCAGTCGATTGCTGATTATCATTCCTTCTACAATGTCACTCGTTTAGAACAACGTCCTCCGTTAAACAGCATCTATCTGCTACGTTTAGACGTGGAACTGACAGCACCAGTAGAGAGTGGCTGGACAATATTAATGCGACCTTGCTGTAGAGCCAATGATATGTCGATTGAGGTAGGTGTATAGAGCCGATGATATGTCGATTGAGGTATGTGTACTGAGGATCGTGTCTCCTCGATTTCTTGTTTGGTTTATGGCAAACTTTGGAATAACTATGAAAGTTAGACTAATGGGTACACTGGCAGTCATGTGCATCAGACGTGATCATCATGTGTAATAAGCATGCGCATAATGTGGCCGAGTGGTGCAGTGGTTAGCACGCTTGTCTGTAAAATGAAATATGTGAGTTAAATTCTTGCGTGGAGCAATTTTTTCCTAACGCTCCTAATGTGGCTTCGAACGGCTCCTATCACAGAAAATATTTATTTATTTACAGAAGTCAGTAATAACCTTTCCGTATTTTTAAACTAATATCTTGACAGTCTAGTGTGCTGTGAGACATCTTCACGCCTTCCGATAAAGCACAGAGAATAAGTGTCTTCACAGTCATTCATATTTGGCTGTTTGCAAATCCTGCCTGATGAAATATTTTTTCCAACCCTGAACTGTGAGTTCAGATAGACATGACACTTATTATAGTAAATATCTATAGATGAGGACTAAAGTACTTCAGTGTGTGTGAGAGCGTTCTAGCGTAGGTACGTCTCTCTCGTCTCATGATTTTATTCGACGGTTCGGATGAGATATTCACAAGTTTTCTTAGGAGGGTACTGAAATGGATTTTTAATGTCTAGCTCAGGTTTTCTGTCAGAGTTGTCTTCCTTTACAAAGGAGACAACTCTAGTTTCCTGACATCATATTTATGTGACTCAAACCACCAATCTACTGATGAGCTGCCATTTTAATTACTGAATCGCAGCTGCTTCTTGTAATTCAGTGCTATTTGTTAAAAAATACACCAGATTTCTCTGCAACATCTTCCACCGTTACCCTTCTTTCAGACTAGACAAGACAAGATCATTTGCTATTTCAATCATGGTAAAGGCTATTACATCAACATGTTTACCTGATCTCGCCTCATCATATATATTTATCCTGCCTCCTCTAAACAGTTTTGCCCATTTGTAGACATTTTCTGGCTAAAACTGTCTTCTGCATAAACATTCGCTATTCTCCAGTAAATCTCATTTCAGCTACCAAAAAATTGATAACTGGTCTTGGTTCAATTGTGGAGCATGTAAATGTATTTTGATCAGCCATATTGACAAACCTCAACAAAGGATCATACGACCACATAATCTCAAAAAAAATAAGTGAGCCTTCAGTAGAGATTACACAAATATAAAAAATAGGCCTTAGCTAAAAATAGATCTTTTTTTATAAACAAATTCACCAAAATTATTGAACGGCACTCGTATGTTCTCACTCACTGTAACTTATTGGTAACTCTTAAAATTTAAAGCTCTAGTTTCATATAAGAAAATTATAAATGTTGACTATTAACAACAATAAACAATTACGCCAATAAAACTGATAACATATTAAATTTGAACATACGTACTTTCATATGCTGATGCAACTATGCAACTATTAATAATAATATTTTATCAACCGGTTCATAGAGGAAGTTATGAGCTTACTGTGATAGAATCAGAGCAACTCATTGTAAACTTTTAACTTTATATTTATGCCTCACGTGTGAGAAAAACAGCTAGACCAAAACAAGCATTTCTTCAAGCGCACTTGTACCTGATACGTTCCAGGTGCGTTCCAGATTTGTATCTGATGCATACCTGTTACCTACCAGGTACATACCTAGTATGTATCAGGTATGTATCAGGTATGTACTAGGGAGGCTACATATCTGGTACATACCAGGCATGTTCCTGATACATACCTGATATGTACCTGATACGTGCCTGTTGCGTATCTGGTGCGAACCTGATACATATCAGATATGTACCACGTATGTACCAGATATGTAGCCTACCTGGTATGTACTAGGTGTAGCAATAAAATATTTTGCTTGTCTCCTTCAATCAGCTTTCTAGCTTTATACACTATAAGAGTGTATTGAATGTTTCTATTTCTAAACTTGAGGGCATAGTTCTTTAGCCCGGGCTTCATGCAATTCATGAGAGAGCAATGCAAACTCGGGGCACAAAGTTTCTGAGTCATTGGTGATCCATGTTATTATTTCTGCCAATGAAAATTAGCCCCGAAAAACTACACTTGTGTGATAGTGTGCAGCCAGAGATTCTTTAAGATCGAACAGCTCACCAATCGAGCAAGTAAAATTTCCGATCTTCTGATCATGAGTGCTTCTCATTTCATCTTAGACCAGACTTTGTGAAGAACGAGACATAAAGTCATTCTAATGGAAGCAAGTGACTGAACCAATTGCTGATCTGAAACCAGATCACACAACTTCTGCATTATTCATACATCAATTTTATACCGATATCTAGACAATTGTTTAATGTTTTGCTATTATTAATAATGTATTATTTGTTCAAACATGCTTATTAAAGATGAAGCATCTGCAAGTGTTTTACTGTGGTATAAATTTACTAGCATCACTTTCTACTTAGGCCAGTAATATTGAAAAAGACAAACATGCCCTATTCTGCAAATACGATCATTTTCGTTTTACCTATGCTTGTAAGCCTGTCTAGGACTATGAAGCAATCCTCGCTAATCGAGTATGATGTCTGCAGAGGTTGTGAGTGTTTTTTAGAAGAGTCTTACTGCACAAACAATGGCTTTATGATCTTGGCTGGACATACCTGGGTCTAGTGGCAAGGGAGCCCCAACGACTGGCGACATGCCCAGTTGCAGAGAGCAAATTTGAGGTGGGATGGCATTCCGGTAACCACCATTGGCTTTTTTGGGAATTGAACCTCCACCTGTTGCTTGTAGGTCAAACGTTTAAGACCTCTAGATTATGGAGGTTCTCTATTAATGCGTCAGCCAAGTTTTCACATTCACTTAGACTATGTTTTAAAAATGTCAATTGCTACCTCTCACAAGTTCACCATATTAGACTAACTCGTTTATGACAAGTAGAATTTGTACAGCTGATAAGTGTGTTACCTAGTAACGGAATGCTGTTTCAAGCGGTTGTGTGTAAATATCACTTTCCACAACATGTAGTGGCTTCAAAATTATCAGAACCTTCATTACCTTTGAGGAGAACGAGTTGGTTCACCGACTTCAATTATGTACAGCGTTTGATAGGAGTCCCATGTACATGCATTATATATAAATCAATCACAAAGTAAATAATTACAGAATAGTAATTACTACAAACTTACGATATAAAAATCCATAGATGTATATGCAAAATAAAATAAACCTACTCCTTGTGCTTGTTGTATTTGTGCTTCTGTGTGTGTAATTTCTATGTGCTGCGGGCACACCAGTCAAAGCTGGAAGAAACACCATCACTCAAGGCATTATTAGCGGTAGGACATAAGGTCTACAGCTACTGCAATCGCTAGTGAGTATAACTTTAGCCAGCCGGATACTCAAGGTTAGGGTTGATACTGTGTCGTCGATACTCAAGGCTAGGGTTGATACTGTGTTGTCGACACTCAAGCTAGGGTTGATACTGTGTTGTCAATACTCAAGGCTAGGGTTGATACTATGTCGTCGTTAATCAAGGCTAGGTTTGATACTGTGTTGTCGATACTCAAGGCTAGGGTTGATACTATGTCGTCGTTAATCAAGGCTAGGTTTGATACTGTGTTGTCGATACTCAAGGCTAGGGTTGATACTGTGTTGTTGATACCGATTATCCGATATACTGCTAGTATTTAAGCAATATCTAGGACTAGGACTGATACTGTGTTGTCGATACTAAAGCCTAGGGTTGATACTGTGCTGTTGACACTCAAGGCTAGAGTTTATACTGTGTTGTCGATACTCAAGGCTAAGGTTGATACTATGTTGTTGATACTCAATTGAGGCTAGGCTTGATACTGTATTGTCGATACTCATTGAGGCTAGGGTTGATACTGTGTTGTCGATACTCAAGCTAGGGTTGATACTGTGTCGTCGATACTCAAGGCTAGTGCTGATACTGTGTTGTCGATACTCAAGGCTAGGGTTGATACTGTGTTGTCAATACTTAAGGCTAGGGTTGATACTATGTCATCGTTAATCAAAGCTAGGGTTGATACTGTGTTGTCGATACTCAAAGCTAGGGTTGATACTGTGTTGTCGATACCCACAGCAGTGCACATCCTGCTGAAAATCTAAACTCTGCGGCATATATATTATATTTCCTAGTAGAATTAGCATCTTCTCCTTTGTTCGGCGATTGTTAAACTTCTGGCCCTTTGATTGGTTGTAGAATATAAGCAGCCATAATAGTAACAAGTTTTCTTATCTTTGAACAAAATTAATAAGCTACATAATAATATAAAAACTATCATGATATTTAATATAAAAATGTGGGAGTTGCCAGTGAAGTTGAACAAATGGGCGTAATGTTATTGTCGTCTTTAAACAATCATTGTTGGGACTTGTTGGTGATATTTATTTGTTGGGTATTGTTAGAGGTCTCTACAACAACAGACCCTTCGGTTTTTCGCATATACGCAAGGTTTTCTGCTCACTCCACCTGCACAATCTGATTACAATAGAGCAGGCTTTTTATTTTAATTGTTTGCAGAAAGCAAGAATCAAAATATATTTAAATTAAGACGGCAAATGATCTTTTGTAGGCTGCGTATCCAATGAGAAAGGAAAACCTAGAACTACAGAGGCACTGCGATCTATTGAGCTGTCGAAATTACATGACAATCAGTGATACGACAGGACAGTCAATTCATACACCTCTTTTTATCCTTTTTATAACGTACTCTGCTCGGTCTGCGTATTTCGAAGGCCCAGCGGTATTTGAGTTCAGTGCTGAGTTTGGTGCCCCTTTAACCTTAGCTTCAAGATCGACTACAGAGGGAGCCTCTACTGCAATGACTGCTTCACCTAAAACGAGTGTCACAAATACGAAAACGTTCTTTGATGAGATCACTGAACCTGTCGATAGAGCAACTGTTCATAACAGTCCTACTATTAATGAATTTTTAAAACCTCAATTATCGTCATCTAGTAGTAACCGTACTAGCAAACCTCTTTCACAAAATGACAATTTTTTTTCTACAAGCCGGTTAACTAATTCAAATAAATTGACCAGCAACTCTATACTAACCTCTGCAACCTTGAATGCTGACTCTAACTTTCATCTCGGCATGAATACTTCTGTGACATCCTTCAGATCATTGAGCTTTTTAAACAAGTTCAACAGAACACACACTACTTCAACGATGAACTACACCATAATGGTCACACCAGTTATTGGAAATGCCATAACTTCTAAGTCTATGAGTAGGGCTAACAGAAGCAGTAACGCCACTACTTCTGGTCATCTCGGTGTTACACAACATAATGCTAGTGCTGCGGCTTCAACTGCTGCTACACTAATCACGAGGTTAGTAGTAACGTCTTTTAAAATTAGAACTTGCAAAGCTATTGAGTCTACCACAACAACTCACAGCATTTTGGCTACCTTAGCTAAAACCAGAAACATTACAGCGAGCCCAACTTCAACCTCTAAACCCAATACATACTTATCTTATAAAATTTTAGTGCTAGTGTTTGTTTTCTTAGCAGCATTAGTTCTACCTTGAACACAGAGTTGCCTGAACACAACTCTGATCAATTCCCAACCCCGATTGTAACAACTCCGATTGTTCCTGAACTGATCAGTACCACAGAATCTAAGAACTCTCTTGGCAGATCTAAAACTACTCCCTCAAGAAAAAATAAAGGTTAGATATGAAGTTCTATATTTTTATATAGATTTCGTTCTGGTTCAGGAACAAAATAATTCAATTATTAAACACTACTTGCAAAAGTCAGTTTTATGAAAATCAGTTTGATTTGTGATTAAAGATAGCAATTTATTATTTAACTTGGTGCTCTTGAAAAAGTTTTCTATAGTACTCAATTGCTAAGAAACTAAGTCAGCCTTCAAATGCTTTTGTTTTAATTATATTAAACAAAGATATAACACAACCAACTTTAGCGAACTTTTTCTCATAGCAGAAAATTAACTTCATTAGTCAAAATGGAGCCTTTGAGGCAGTTATCTATTGATTATCAAAACTTTTAATATGTGGTAAGTCATTATGTAAACTATGACACCATATTGTTAACCTGCGCTGTAACTCTCAGACCAACAGCTTAATAAGAATGCAAAGAGTTTTGTAAAATAAGCTTATATACTACCTTGTTGAATAGTTATCTCTCTCTTTGCAAATGCCTAATTTATTTCTAGTATGAGTCTTAAGATATAATGACAGAACATTATTTGCTTAAAAAGTGTTCGCCGAAGTCTCTTGTACACATTTAAAATTTAAAACTTAATTTAATTTAAAATTTGAGAAATAGTATAGGGTGTCCCAAAATAATATATACACTCTTTGACTCTGAAAAACCAATATAATTATTTTTCGATTTCAGATCTGATTGAAATTTCAACTTTTATAGAGATTTTATTGAAATGTCTGAACATACTGCAGGTCCCTGTTTCACGAATTGTAGATAACTTTGAGAATCCTGGGATGTTCTTTTTTGTGCTGAATGTTTCTTTTCTCTTACACTAGATGCTCCCATAGTTCTTGAAGTTATCCATAATTTAAAACTTGATGATCTGTCGCCATAGAATCTCAATCAAATCTGGAATTTGAATCAAATTTGAAATCAAAAAGTTTATTATCCGTTTAAAGTCAAAAAGTGTATACATTATTTTGTGTTTTTGTTATAGTCTGGATTATTACTCTGTATAGCGATTATCAGAGGTTCTCATACGACAAAAATAATTTTTAAAATGTTTGCTAGTTGAACATGCAATGAAGGCACAAGTGGCCAAAGCATAAAAACTTTACTAATCGTACATAAACTCCTGGTTCAAACATCTCCATTATACAGTCTCTCAGCAACACTCTCTCTTTCTCTCACTCTTTTACACACGCACCCTAACACACACGCACCCAAACACACACGCACCCTAACACACACACATACGCATACGCATACGCATACACATACACACACATACACGCACACGCACACTCTCACACGCGCACACACGCACACACACCTCCTCACATGCACATACTCTCATGCGGATGAGCACTTGCACGCACTTGCGCACACGCGCATGCCCTCTCGCTCTCTTTTTCTCTCTCTCACTTTCTTTTGTTCTCTCATGTTCTCTCTCACTATCTCACTATCTCTCTCTCTCTCTTTCTCTCTCTCTCTCTCTCTCTCTCTCGCTATCTCTCACTATCTCTCGCTATCTCTCTCTCTCCGCGAGTGAGGACACACTTGTTTGAGTGAGATGAGTTCCTTAGTGTTGTGAGTGGAAGTTGAAACGCAATATGAGCTGTGCTAGGCAACATGAGTTTTAGTAAATAGCCAATGTATCTGGATGTCTTCTGACAAAGTCAGCAATTGTGATGCCAACAGACTAGGATTTTACAATCTACACTGGGAGTTGCCTGCACTACTCACTGGGAGGTTGCCTGCACTACTCACTGGGAGGTTGCCTGCACTACTCACTGGGAGTTGCCTGCACTAAGCACGAGTATTTTGTAAGTTTATATACAACTTCTAGACTTGCAAAACGTAAAAATAACATCTCAGAGTAGGAATTGATGCAGTCAAACCTTTACATATAGAAATGGCTTGTTCTGAGGTATGAATGTATGTTGAAATTATTATATGACGAAGTAAAAATTCTTGCAGGGATACACTATGATACATATAATTAGTTTTACAGCTTAAAAAAACCATCAATCACTTTCATAGATGCTGCAGACAATAACACAAATTATATTAAAATATATAGAATATATTATACACATAAATCTTATTTAATGATGGTAATTCGCTCTACAAAACTTGTGAATAAATGAAATCATTGTTAGAATGGTTAGGCCATTTTTTCATCATTCAGCAATGTGGTATCTTTTAATTTTGAAAGAGGTTTACAAGAATTGAATTTAAAAATAGTTTAAAACTCCACTCAGGTGTAATCCTAGACAGCGTCTTACTAATGCAGAAAGATGCTGAGAGAGAGATGAAGTGAGAATTGCTGTGGCCTTAACCAACTTACCATACTCTCGTGATAGCACGATGTTAGGATCAAGCGTGTACTTCCATCGTAATCACAAGAGATTTGTGCTAACCGAATATTATGCAGTTTTAAAGTTCATCATTGATCCGATTTGTTGTTGTTAACCAAGTTGTCATTAACCGAGTTCTCGCTAAGTGAGTTGTCGTTAACCGAGTTCTTGCCAAGTGAGTTGTCGTTAACCGAATATGACCAGTGAAACAGCTAAACATAAAAGTAAATTATGATTAGAAAACTGACTACGTCAAACCTTAAAAATGCTTCAACAAAAGTATAGGCCTAAGGCTAAGGCTTTAGAGGTTGGGATGATAGAGACACCAGACCGTACTCATACTTAGACCGGATGAAGCTTAAACTAACTTAAGTTATATATTTTTTATCATTTTTATATATTTTTGTTTTAATTGTTATCCACCTTTTTTACCTTCAACTATACTACAAGAATTTTTGAAAATTGGTTGTTAAAAGTTATTTTTAGTGTAGAGCAAAATATTTGCTGAATTTTTTTATCATTTGTTTAGAAGTTTGAACGTTGAGGCAGTTATAGAAACAGACTTGACTGTATCAGCAAAAATTTTATCTCGCTCAAACACTGTCGACTATATTTATTTTAATTACTATTTTGTTGATTTTACTGTCATAACAAAATTTTTGTAAAGGTCATTATACCAAAGATATAATACTTTAAAATCTCAAATCATGCATTTTTCATAATTATGAAAATAGTTCAGAACCGAAATTTCACATTATTTGCACTTATGACCTTAAAAGTCGGTGTGAATTCTCAAATTCGATTTTTAAATAATGAGAATTCCGTGGTTAACTTTAAAACTCTCGCTTTATCGCTTTAAAAATATCGCTCTCTGTTATATATATAATACTACTCTGGCAATTTAGAGATCGTCAGATGTGTCGACAAAGCACAGAAAATAAGTAACTGAGTAATAATTCAGAAACACTCTAAGGTGATCTATTGGTGAAGACGTTGGAGTGTCGATATACCGAGCTGAATGTCACGGGTTTTAGTCTCATCGAAAGCTAGCTTCTGTCTCAACCTCAAACCTTGGCGACAAATGGATGAATGGTCAGACACACGTATGCTGATACGTGTACTGTCGAAAGGATATATTTTTGTTTTGCTTAGTTTTAGATGTATGAAAATTTTTGAGATATTTTTCCTTTGCAGAATAGACAATAAAGCTCAAAAGAAAATGCAAAGAATCAATGTTAGCTGGCATTGAAGGTGTGCGATCTCCTTAACTTATTGTAAAATTACTGTATTCACGAACCGTAAACTGAGTGCAATTCATTAGCTCTTTCACTGCCGCATTAAATTCCGACCTAATGATTATTCTGACCAAATTAATTCAAATGGATTTTGGAAAATCCGATATACTGCTAGTATTTAAGCAATATCCAATAAATAAAAACAGACATCGTTTTGTTGTAAAATGCATCTTATTTAGAACAAAATTTTCTACAAGATAAATATAAAATTGTTCAGTGAATCCTATTCACGCAAAATTTCTGACGCTTTTTTTGCGTTGATCGAACGAGGTGGGTTCCTATTGTCATGACGAAAGCAATCTAATTTTCCCATTTTAAAAACTAAGTAGAAATTTAATTGCCATGCCGAAAGATTTTTTATTGGTTACACGTGATTGGTAACAAGGTCGTTCCATTAGATACAAAATTTGATTGGTTTAGCTAATGTGCGGGAGTCGTAATGAAAAGAAAAGTAAAGCCCTATTGATTAGTCGATACATCGGCTTACTGTCTGTGGCTACTTATATTACCACGAAAGCCGATACATCGGCTTACGGTAGCAGAAGAGTTAAAAAAACTAAAAAACTTGTGAATACGAACCTAAAGTACTACAGTTGCTGTACAAACTTGAAACTAAAAAGACAACTTTAGTTTTTTTCTATTTGAAAGGGCCAAAGAAGTGAGTTTAGGAAGACCTTTGGATAGATCAGGAAATTTACATGTATTTATTGTTTATAGAACATAAAATTTCTATAACATAAACATTTCCAAGTCTTAGGAGTGTCTACTGTATATGGGATGGAAATTAGATTTTAACTGTTGTCAAGGCAACCAGCTAAACATAGATATCAAATTGGTTTGTAATTACTTGTAAATGGTTTGTAAATGGAAAGTGTTCAGTATTTTAATCACCATGCTACAGTGGAGTTTAAAGTGAGGCAGTTTGAGGTAAGTTTAGACAATGTTAGTGTATTTACTAGCAGATATAGAAAATATGATCTACAACATTAGTCAGACCAAAATGTATAGCGTACTTGGTGGGTGCACACAATAGAAAATTTATATGTCTCAAAATACGCAAAACACAAAATATAATAATTTATTTTCATCACGGCAAATCGATAAAAATGATTGATTTCTTAAAGAAGTGCATACAAGTGTAAATGTTGAAGTAACAGATACTAAATAATTTTTACACGTAGTAACTCGCTTGTTAGTGCAGTATATGTACATAAGCAATGAAATAATTAGGTGAGAGTGCTTAGTATACTTGGATTTAAAATGGAATTTTAGCCCAAAATTTGTGTGTTCTGTACAGTCAGCTTAAAATATAAAATATGGTAAGTGTCAGCAGGTAGGAGGCTCTGAAAAGCCTAGAAAAATGTGAAAATGTGAAAATTAAGCAGGATTACATCCTAAAAATACAATAAACAGAAAATAATGACACTCAAAAATAAAAAGTTAGTGTCATGATGTTGGCCGGTGATAACAAAAGATAGTCTCACACTGTGGTTTGGCAGGTAAACTTGCAGGTAAATTACTTGATCTGGTCAAGTATCAAAACATCGCAATATATTGCACAACATCATAGGTAAAGGCGACTGGTTCTTATTGTGTTTAGTTAATGATATTGTCTGCAGTTGCCGCTCACTCGGATAACTCTACTGATATGTATAAAACTGACGCATCTATAGATGCATTCATAGATGCATTCATAGATGTCTCAGTGCTTAAAAATAAAAAGGACTAGAAATGAGTTCGTAAGGATTAAAAGAGTTGAAAATGTCAAAGGTTGAGCGCTGGAAGCTGCGACATTTTTGCCCTTCACTGGAGTGTCATCAACTGGTGGTGCCCTCGATGTTCGTGCCAACCTTTTAAGAGTCGTCTGTTCTTTTTCAACTATTTCTATGCTGCTGTCTGGGTTACCATTTTGGTAGATTGTAGACAGGCGGCTGGTGACTGTAACAATGATTGGGTTTTACTAGAAATTGCAAAAGGTTACTTAAATATTGACCAATAGCTTTTTTAACAAACTGAAAAGTAATTTTACAAGTTATTACTATCATAATTATGTCTATCATATAATTTTGTAATACAATAATAGTATAATATAATATAATGCAAGTATAATACAATTAGATAACATGTGATGAGGTTAAGTCATTTTTAATAATTTAAATCCTTTCATATTCTTTCCAAGACAATTTGTGACATCACAAAAAATCAGTATTTCCTTAATGTTGAAGTTATTTAGTATAATAATATTTCAAGGTTTAAAATTATGAGATTATTGTGGAAAATTAAAATTTTAAAGTCAATAGAAAGGCGTTTAAAAGTTGCTATAACAAATACTACCTAGTTATATAAACCTTCCAAATTAATCAGTGATTACGCTGCCAGAAATCTGTTACGATGACATTTTATAAAAAAACGAAACAAAGAGCTATGTTAAACTGAGCTTTATGAGATTGTTATTGAGGAGACAACTCTTTGGTTCATTGTTATTTTTTACACATGATAATTTAGGTTAGCTCAATTTTTTCCGTTTGCCAAATAAGGAAATTTCCTCAATCGCAGAGTACATTATAGAATTATAAAAAGTACAATATAGATTAAGAGAAAGTACAATATAGAATTATAAAAAGTACAATATAAAATAATAGAAATTACATTATAGAATAATAGAAAGTACATTATAGAATAATAGAAAGTACATTATAGAATAATAGAAAGTACAATATAGAATAATAGAAAGTACATTATAAAATAATAAAAAGTACAATATAGATTAAGAGAAAGTGTAATATAGAATAATAAAAAATACAATATAGAATAATAGAAAGTACAATATAGAATAGTAGAAATTACAATATAGAATAATAGAAAGTACAATATAGAATAATAAAAAATACAATATAGAATAATAGAAAGTACAATAGAGAATAATAGAAAATACAATATAGAATAATAAAAAATACAATATAGAATAATAGAAAGTACAATATAGAATAATAGAAAATACAATATAGAATAATAGAAAGTACAATATAGAATAATAGAAAGTACAATAGAGAATAATAGAAAATACAATATAGAATAATAGAAAGTACAATATAGAATAATAGAAAATACAATATAGAATAATAAAAAGTACAATATAGAATAATAGAAAATACAATATAAAATAATAGAAAGTACAATATAGAATAATAGAAAGTACAATATAGAATAATAGAAAGTACAATATAGAATAATAGAAATTACAATATAGAATAATAGAAAATACAATATAGAATAATAGAAAGTACAATATAGAATAATAGAAAATACAATATAGAATAATAGAAAGTACAATATAGAATAATAAAAAATACAATATAGAATAATAGAAAGTACAATATAGAATAATAGAAAATACAATATAGAATAATAGAAAGTACAATATGGAATAAGAGAAAATACAATATAGAATAATAGAAAGTACAATATAGAATAATAGAAAATACAATATAGAATAATAGAAAATACAATATAGAATAATTGAAAGTGCAATATAGAATAATAAAAAATACAATATAGAATAAGTTGCAAAAAATCTTAGTGTATATATACATTTTATTGGCATTGGTAGTCATCAACAAAACGATATTTTTTATTACGTGCCAAAAAAAGAAAAGAAATTATAAGACAGAAATGGTGGATAGAAATAGGTGGATTCTCTGAAGAATTTCAAGAGATTAGCTTGGTTTCTACGGCTGTAGTATTTAGTGCTACTACCGGCAGTTGAGAGCTTGATGCGTTTACTTTTCTAACTCTATAGGATTATAGTGAGTAATAATAGAACTAACTCCTTTTTGAAATTAACGCTAAAACAAACACGAATCAAAATTACACGGCTATGTTGTCAAGGCAACCAGCTAAACATTGACATCAAATAGGTTGGTAATTACAACGCATGACCAGTCATTGTTCACCTGGTAAGTGTCCATTGGTTTAGTCACCATGCTACAATGGAGTTTGAAAACGAGGCAGTTTTCAGGTATGTTTACAGAATAGATAGTGTTACTGTACTATTTACTAGCAGATAGAGAAAACATAATCTATGGTGTTATCCAATGAGTGTATGGAGCAAAATTAATATCAGTGATTATTCCTTCAGCCGGGATTCAGAATGAAAAGAAGTTGGAACGAAACATTTTAATTGAAATATTTATAACCAATACCTCGATAGAGTGCTGACTTGACCTTAAAAATGATTTAATGTGTAGTTATGTGTAATATAAAATTGAGTGAAAAATAAATAATATTTTCACACAGTGATTTTAAAACATGACCTTCCACAACTTACTGAATGAGATCCAGATATTGCATTTTCTGCACCTCACTGAAGAGTAGATAGAATTTGTAAGAATAGATGGTACCAAAGTTAGTTCTATGTAGATATGTAAATATGGAAAATTATGCACTTTCAGTATAAACAATATGATGATGCGTATAACATTTATCTCTATGATTATGTGTTTTGAAAGTACAATTTTAAGCGTTTCTTTAATTTAAACAAAATAGCATCCAATTAATGACTTTGAAAAAAGTAGCTAAAAGCATAGCACAAATGCTATGAGGCCATCATGGAGGTTTGTACTCACAGACTTAAGACTTAAACGCTGCTTCGATCTGCTTTTAAGTTTTTATTTATTGAGGTCAAGGTCGAGACTTTGTGCATCAGCTAATGGGAAACAAAGTATTTTACTGCCACCAACTTGTGCAGTTCAGAGACATGGCTATTACCTGAGTTCTGGTGGTATTCATTCTCTAAATTATAAGGTCTTCTCGTAGGTACAGAATCTCCAACATCTCCTTGCTCGTCATCTTCTGGTTCATCATCAGCCATATCTCCAGAGCCGGAGCCTTCAAAGTCATTTGTGTCTTGTGGCTGTTCTTTTAAAAATATCTTAAGAACTTCCTGCAAGCAAGACCAAAATGATTAAGGGATTTGGTGCCAAAGTAATTTCTTTTTTTTATTTATGTAGTTTGATTTGTTCTATTAAATACCTTCCTCACTAATCAAACCAAATACTGTCTGTATGGAAAAACTGTTTTTATCAGGCTAGTAAATTGAATCATCCAATTACAATGCAGAATCACATAACTATGTAATGTGATTGGTCATTCAATTTTAGTTTATCAATTTTTGATCTGAGTATATTTAGAGAAAGAAATGTAGTAGCTTACAGTTCGAATTTTTTTGATTTGCAGTATGAGTTCCGAGACTTCCTGATTCTTCTCCGGGTACGGAGCAAACTCGTCAATAAACTCCAAGTACTGCTTCTTCTTGTTTACTCTGATTACAAAAAGAAAGATTTTCCAACTAAAAATTGTATTAAATTATATATAAATAATATTTTATATTTTATATTATATGTATATAATATTACATAATACAATATGTAATATTATAATTAGTTAATATTTTTTTTAATATTATTTAATATAAAATTGAAATAATGTATTTAATATATATAATGTATGTATATATAATATATATGTATATAATATTCCCTATGAAATTTATAACATTTTAGTAAATATTATAAACAAATATGTTATATATACTAAAGTGTTATTTAATAAAAAATTAAAATAATGGATAATATTGAACAATTTTCTAAAAGGTTTGTTATAGCATTTCAAAAGAATATCATGCAGCATTATGCATTCATGAAAAATATTTGTAGTGTCATAACATTTATTAAGGAAAGAAATTAAGCCTTAATAAAAATTATTTTGTATCGCAATTTAATGTGTTAGTAGTCTTTTGCTTGTATAGATTTTCAAAAACTCACATTGAGTGCTAGTTAAAGTTTTATCTGAAAGAAATCTGATCAGAACTCGAGATGGCGTTCTGGAGCTTTGGGTAAGTAATAGCTAGCTCGTACATTAGATAAGAATTGACAATAAAACATGGATTACTGTCAACTTTGCATCATTTATAAGCATATTCATGAGCAAGCAATTCCGAATTCAATCAAATGATAAAGTTGTTAGAACAATATAGTTTTACCTGAGCAATGCAATAAAAACATATAAAGCTACAATGCAAAAATAATTCTTATGAGAAGATAACTCTCTAAAGGCCATAAAGCACAAATAAGCTTAATATAGTATTTTATAAGCAAACATATTTAGGCTACCAAAAGTCACTAAACAATATAAGTTTGCTTTGCTGTTGGAGTTGGTAAGAGACCGAGTTAGGACAACATCAAGCATGCAAATGAATGCAAAGCAAAGTTTTAACCATGGCTGCTACTTACTCATCCTCAATCAGTTCAAAACTGCCAAAGAGATTGAGCGGTCACTTGCATAAATCTTGAGGGGCAGCATTGCAATACCACATTACACAGTTTGATAGCATAACACATCCAAAACAACTTTGTATACACAAGCGAGTTCCTTGATTCTTGACAACTTTCCATCGACTGCGACAGCACTTTAGAATAACTTTTTTTTGGACTGAACAGCATTTTGAAGCTCTAAGCTTGGAGAACTCAATAAAAAATCAGATGAAAATCAGAATATAGTAAATAATTTTTTACACACTCTTTTAAAGATGTGATGTTTTTAAAGGGGATAGAACCTGACAGGGTGTGTATATCTGTTATAAATAGAAAAATAGATAACTTTAGTGTACAGCTTTTGTTGCTGAAGAGAAGCAGCTTTGATAGTTTTGTCCATTGTTTATTTTCATTACTAAAAATTTCAATCAATATGTCATTAGAAACAGTTGTTTTGTCTGTTGCCATTTTTATTTCTTTGTTGATTTGGTGATAGCTCAATAACTAATAGTTTAATCAATTTAAAGCTTTGAAATTATACTGTAAATATATACCACAAAAAGTAATCAAAATTTTGTAACTCTACGTAAATCAAGTTTGAAACTTAGGAGCCTAGTTTGCTCGGGCGTAGGATCAGATAAAATAAATTCCCCAAATTATCTTGAACCCAGGCTTTAAAGTGCTAAATGGTGGCACCAAATTAAACCCAATCATAGAATTTAAAACATATATATTTGAAAAATAATTAAATGTTGGCTGCATCGCTTAGATTTACGTAACGTAAGTAAAAATGGCAAAGGTAACGTGACACCATTGCAAGTGACCAACTAAAAGCTCGCTTTTTCAGATGTTCAACACTGCAAAAACAACAGTGCTTATGATACTAGCATCTTTTTAGTAAATAGTTTCAAATTTTGTATTACTCTTATGAGATATGACTAGTTTTTCACCTGGCTTTATATAATTTTTAAATAAAATTTGAAAAATGTTTTTCTTTAACCTTCAACATAGGCTCTGCTTTTTTGCACAAGGAATATATAAATTTCAGATGGGCTCACCACAATTGTCAACACTGATACTTGAACTATCGCCTGGCCTATTTTTCTACTTACAGCTTGAAGCCTGATCTTCATACACTCAAAAGTTGAATACATAAAAAAAGTGGAGAAAGCTTGCCAAAAAAATTTTTGTTGCTCTCGAGCAGATATTGGGCCTGAATATTTTTTCTGTAGACTTATACATTAACAAATGTTAACCCTTTTTCTCGTCCAAACCATATTTACGTATGACTCGCCTAAAAAAAATCACTGTTTATTTTATGACCTATGCAAAACATATGAAAAAAAACTTTTTCTTCTAAATTTTCTTTGCTGAAACAGCCTGGCTTGAATTTATGTACCTTTCCATCAGCCTTTAGATCTACAAAGAAGTGTTGGTTCTATTTTTTTCATAATATTATAAATTATCTCCACATACCTTTCTGTTAAACCCTCCCAGCAATCAGATGAAGTTGCCAGTTCATCAGCACAAATGGATGAATGCAAAGTTGTAAAAAAGCCTTGAGTTTTTAATTCAAGGTTAACTACAAGTTTGCGCAAGTCTCCTGTGAAGTCTCCTTCATAGCTTGTGGTCTCTGGTTTTTCCCAAATTTTTATTCTGTTGTTTGTTGGACTCATCTTGGGTGTCCCGCAGACCGCTTGCAACTGTGGTGAAACAAGCTATGGCATAAGCTAACAAACAAAAAAACAGTTGATGTAGATCAAATGTTGAAAATATGAAAAGGAAAATGTTGTCTCCTAACTAGGTGAAAAGACAATTTGTACATGTAACTGTATTTTTCAAATTGCTTTTCCTCAAAAAACTATTTTATGGCAATGCTAAAATGTTTAGCTTTAAAAAGAAAAATTGGGATTTCGATTTTTGCTGCCAGTTCTGTAATGAAGCACGTTATCCTATTATCGCTTCTATTCTATTATTTATTTATCTCAAAATTTATTTCAATCTCTATTCTATATTTTAGTCTCTATTCTATTCTCTATTTTAGTCTTTGCAGACTCGCTCACATTTGGGTATATGACATTATGTAACAAAGTGAATTTCTTAGCCATTTGGCATTGAAGGGAATTACATAATGAACCTCACCTGTTTCTTATAAACTGGGTAGCTTACAATAGCCTCATCTAGATTTGATTTAAGTTCAGTGTGGAAAGAGTTGAGCAAAGTTTGAAGCTCGACACGAGAGAGAATGTATTCGGCCAGAATTTTCACGACCTTCCTGTGATACTCCCAGTTGTTGCCGAGTTTGACAAGTCGGTCAAGGCAGACAAGGAACACATCCTCACAAAACAACTGGCAAGGTTTCAGCTGTAAAACAAAGGTTACAAGAAATTGAGAAACATGATTGGTTATGTTCAAATTGCGGTCTGCCTAATTCCTGATGGCGCATAGTTGCTTTCACTGTTACTGTTTGAGGCCCCTACATCTCAGCCTCCATGATAATGCTTAAATAAGACATCTCATGGGTTTTTTGGGAAAGTACTGATTTTTTAATTGCCTTCTCCAGCCTTTCTGTCAGAATTGGTCTCCCTTACCACTTTCAGACCAGACATTTTCCTGACATAACATGGCAGAGCTCAAACCACTGACTGCAGAGTTTTAACGGGGCTCTAATTCAATTTTGTGTTTGATCACAGGTGTAACTTGGCACTGGATGCTCTTACAGACATCCCCTAGCAGGGCTCATACTACTGCCCTACTGCTTAAGATACTAGTGTATTAACCACAGCTCCTTTAGCTACACTTATTACATTCATTTTATTATTAACACCTTTATCATTGCTTGTACTACTTTTTAATCTTAACATTTCGGAGTTTTCTCCCTATTAAACGTTTAGTAGCCACAACGGTACAAAGTTTCTGCCACATAGAGTGAATAACTCCAAATAAGAAACAATCAAACAAGTCTGTTGTGTACACTTTCACATAAATGTATAGCAAAATATTAGCAAAGTTAAAACAATAAAAATAAAAATTAATGGTACATAGAATATAATCTTTGCAGGGTAAACCTCTGCATGCATTAGATTTTTTCAGTTTTCCTTGAAAATCTGGTTTCAGCAAGAATTCACTATGCGAGTCTCAGCTTTGGGCACACAGTTTGGAAAATGGCATGATTTTCTTTACACACATCAAGCATTAGACACACCCATGCAGCATGCATGCAAAATTTAGTAAGCTGGTACTATATTACGGCCTTACCTGCGTGTAGCCATAACACTTCTGACAATGGTTCAGCTTGACAAGATCCCGAAGGCAATGGTCAGATACCTCAAAGTCTCGAGTGTAATACAACGCCTGAAATGTTACTTTCATAGCCTACAAAATACCGAAAAAATGAAGCATTTTTATTAAATCCAACTCATTAACTACTAATTTAGAGTTGCTGAATTTGTTCAAAAAGAAAAGACAACTTCTAATTGCCTAATCTTCAGCGTAATCTTTATTGTAATAAGAGCTGTGACCATCTATTTGTTTGTCTGAAGCCGCATTTGATAATTAAGAAAAAGTTTAATGAGACATGATTCGATCTTTCAACCTTCAATTCGTTCATCAAAACGCTAACACCTGCCCTAGTCAACCACCTTCCAGCCATTCAGAATAATTATATATATAGTGATTGCACCTGATTGCCTCACGACACTAGACAGCCAGGTTATTAGTAGTTTGTAATTAGCTAATTGGACAGATACACAGAAATGACATTTTTAAAAACAAACAATCGTGTTTGGTTAACCGACATGCAGCAGAGAGAAATATATTAAAATTTTAAACTATAAATACTGGCTCTGGGCATAAACCTAGACAAGCTCTAGATACATCGAAATGTTTCTGGATAGAATCTATGATTTCTGAGATTTCATAGAATTATGGACAGAATCATGAATTTACCTCTGAAAGGTAGCTTGATGCCACTGCTGAGTAATGCAGTGACGTGGCTTGGTTCTTGAGGGAAGATGGGAACGGTGAGGGACGTATTGCTCTTATGTTGTCTTTCACACAGGCTGCGTACTCAAGGTCAGGCTCTTGGCTGCTTCCCGGCTCAATAGCTTCTCTCAGAACTGCAGCAAAGTGGTCTATTTTTACAGCTAATACTAAATGAGATCATAGCTTTGACATCTCAAGTCCTTGTAAGTAGTATTGACACAGCGAATAACTCTTTATAAAACAGGAATCTTTGTAGCCGTAACCAAATTCAATTCTTTACTTAGACAACACACAGAATAGTATTTAATACAAAACCCTACATTACAACAATAAAAAGTATGAATCGTTTCAATGAATTTTGTAAGGCTGTAACTACATCTACAGTGCACCCCCGAGATACGATGTTAATTCGTTCCAGGGTTGGCATCGTATGGTGAAAAATTCGTATATCGGGGTATAGAGACCATTGTAATTAAACAATGCAAACACTCCCTGGTGAAAATCGTCAATTTTTTTCATAAAAATGTGTACATATTGACAATTAGCAGCAAAATAGTATGTTAACTTTAGTAATTATAGTTACCTACAGTAACTGTATTGTATTTAGTGTATTTTAATGGTTATGATCTGCAATAAAACGCAAAATTATAATGTGTGTACCAAATGCATAACGTACGGTAAGGAGTTCTTGCCTTCAAAAGGTACGCATAACATAAACTTTGAATTCACTTCAAGTAAGTTTAGCTTGCTAAACCTACACTTGAAACTAAGTTTTAGTATGTATCAACTTTTTATCACGAAATTTTATCCTTCAGCAGTTCATATCTTCACTTTCACTATAAACTTTAGCCTATCTGTTTGAAACCTTTTTCAACCTAAATCAATAAGGCCGAGCGATGCAGTTATAGAAAGCGGCCCCTCGCACACTTGACCATTTAATGGCTACCGAAAAGAAAAATAAAATTTTATTTTCTATACAGGACGTACATACCTTTGGAGTAACGTGGCTTTAGCTGGTACATGTAGCGAGTAAAGCAGAGATGAGGCAAAAGCGTATCAATGCTAATTATGGTGCTGTGCACTTGACAATAAATTTAAAACGTAATGAATTGGAATTTTTTAGTAGGCTAAAGGAAGTTGTCCATTCCTGTCCAATTCTACCTTTTCTACGAAAAAAATTGATGGTGCAATGCAGAAAATTGCTAGCTAGCGCTTGTAAAAGGATCCAGAGAATGTGGTACAGTAGTTTGTCTTGTATGAAATGTGCAAAAGAATCAATGTAACTATACATACAAAGTTTGTACGTATTTATACCCTAGGGGGGGACAGGGCTTTAGCAAGTTTCAGAAAGTAATGTGGATGCTTCAACTATCCTGAGTAGCTAGTTATATGAGTTACATACATACATACGATGAATTGTATTCACGTAGAAGATAACAAGCCCATATGCAAAGACATGGTTAAACAAGAGAATAAAACATAAAACCAAAAGGAAACAAATAAAATGACTAAAATATGAAAAACATGCCACACAAGAGATAAATAATATATATTATACATGCATTGTTTTAATGTACCAGTCCACATCAGTAAATTAAACACTTAAAATATTTCTGCGAATGTGGGGTTTTCCGTATCTTCTACATCCTTGCCTTTACTAAATGGTTGCTCCTTTTGAATGCTGATCGCGTGCATGACCTAGCTCATTCAAATCTTCTGTCGGAAGCTCTTTCTTGTGCTTGCTTTAATGGAGTTCTTGTTTTAATAATAATTGCAAATGCTGATTGGTTGCGATCATATTCCTTGACAATGTTAATAATACGGGTCCCTTCTTATTTACGACATCCAACTTCGTTGACATAGAAATCAATTTTCCTTCGTTTTGTAACGTTTGGATCGGTCTCAGATTCCATAGATAACGAATTAAATATAGATACTTGTAGTTATATACGTATGCTGACTTGAAAGTTTATAGCAAAAGCTATAATAACGCTATGAATATTATCTCTCGCTTGTGCATTTTACACGAAATTTTCCACGCGGATATGAGAGAAGTCGATCATCGTGTCTCTTCTAAACGTTCTAAGAATGTTTTCGGCAAACTATATTTCGGTGTCTTTTTTATTTCGACGTGTGTTATGAGCACACCGACGGCCAAATTTTAACTCGGGCGAAACTTTTCTCAAATTCGTATGGTGAAATAAAATTCGTATAGCGAGGTGAAGATATCACGATGTTTGACTTCGTAAGGTGAAAAAATCGTATATCAGGGTAATCGTATCTCGAGGGTGCACTGTACATGGAATTAATTCGAAATTTTAAAGTATAACTAAGAATTTCATTGGTTTGTGAAGATGTGCAAGCTATTGTCATATAAAGGCTGCTTTTTTATAATAACAAACATTTTAACAATAATTTGTCATCAAATGGCACAACAGCTACGGCGTTTGAATAAGCAACATTACAAAATAATTTTGCTATATTAATATACACCATAAACTTGTGTTTTGTTGAACATGGTAACTAGCACAAAAAGGGGTCAATTGACAAGACTTTGCTTTACATTGTTACAGGCCAACCAATCAAATGCTGAATTTGAGTACATTCCTTCAGAATGTACGGACAGAAAAGATAAAATGGAACGAAACAAACAAGCAAGTGTGACAATGGTATCAATGCTTTATAACAAACATATATGTATACATATATGTATACATATAATGTATTCATATATGTATACATATATGTATACATATATGTATACATATAATGTATGCATATATATATTTGAAGAAAATATTAAGAAGAAAGTAAACATTTAGTAATTGCGCCACAAATTTGTTTTGTGCGATGCAGTACAGACAGTACAATGTGATATTCGTGATATTCACACTGCAAACAGTACAACTGTGTCATCAGTCGCGGTTGTACTAAAAAAAATATATATATACATATTTTTTGTTACATATAGTACAATTACATATAGTATGTGAGTATAAATTTATATATATATATATAATATGTATATAAATTGTATATAATCTATTGGTATATCATATAGTATATT
Source organism: Watersipora subatra (assembly GCF_963576615.1). NCBI lineage: Eukaryota > Metazoa > Bryozoa > Gymnolaemata > Cheilostomatida > Watersiporidae > Watersipora > Watersipora subatra. Next base: position 55,761,941 of record NC_088715.1, on the reverse strand, counting down.
AATATATTTTAGTATGTAATATACTAATATTAATATATATTATTCCTTTATTGGCATTATTATAATTATTTGGATGATTTAACTTTGGTGAATGTATTTTTATTTTATAGATTTTTCTAACACTCGACTATGTTTTTCGCGATCAAGAGATTGTCTGTCGCGTTTTGGTGTTAAATATATTCACTGAGAAAAATGATAGTATTGCGATAAGTTTTAAATAATGAAACAACTGGCCTCTGCATAATAAACCACAGCTGCTTTACAAAATCGTTAGTAACAACAAAAGTACATGTAGATGTAACGGAGTTGTGAAAGAATCTCAAGCCTTGGAGTTTTCCCACTAAAACCAAAGAAAGGGTAGCATAACTCCACTTACCATAAACAAATATATTGTCCACAAGTGTATCCATGGCGGTGAATATGCTTGTTTCTCTGTCATACGAGATGAGAATTCTTTCCAAAACTCCGTAGAAATCAGCAATATGCCCTTTGCCGCTTTCATGGTGCAAGTTATAGGCATTTCCCAATTCATACTCGGTCATTCGTTTCGAGATGCCAATCATTCTTTCAAAGTGATCTATAAATAAAATACCATGAATTTAAAACCTAAGGAATTTTAGCTGCATAGCTCAGTCATATTAGGTTATAAGCACTTTGCTATTTAAAATATTTTGTATCATGCAAATACTACCCTTTTCTATCCAAATATGGACTACACCATCAGACTATATATGGCAATCATAGAGCAATTCCTACCTGAGCTGTTCTATTAATTCCTATTTCGTAACACCAGCATACTGCATTCACCATCATATGTTTCAGTTTATGAACTTCTTGTTACTATAACCTTCAATTCATCATCACAACTCCTCCACAGTACTATTATATATATAATTTATTTATTTAATTTATTATATGTTAGTATCAGATTATCAACTTTTAAAACATGTTTGTTCAGCTTAATAATTCTGTCTTTCCATTCATTTTTGGCATGCAATAAAAAGCATCATTTTTTTGATGATCGCTATACCAACAAAAAGTTATACTCACATACTATATGTAACTGTTGTTATATAATATCTGTGATTATACTTTGGTTTTATTATATATAACATAATATATTATGTTTAGAAAGCTTTTAACTAAGTTTGTCCTAGCAGTTGATATTTGTAAAATTGACCAGTCAGATGTGGTCATACTAAGCGTTTAATAAAAGCATCCATTTTTATCAACAAATTAAATATAAAAAATCAGATATTTAAATAAACCCCATTTGATGTTGTTTTGCAATATGTTTTTCTTTTTTTTTAAGTGGAGTGCTTTATTTCTGCAAATATATCTGACTGATGCTATAACAAAGCATGATTTCTTGTTCCATTACCAAATAAGGTAAGATTTGAGTGCATAGCGCTGAAGCTGTATAAATAATAGATAATAATAAATAATAATTCTATTCAAAATTATCTTTTAGATAACGAAATATGTTTGCATTTTTATTATTCTGCTGAAAACCGAATAGCGATGATCAGTGAGGAGAAAAAATGTCTTATTTTTTTAATGTTTTGACAGAGAGTTTCAATATTGTTACATCATCGAAACTACATTCAGCATTGAAATCTTGAACAGCGTGTTGTCTAAACATTTGTTTCAGGATTAACATTTGACAGATTTGTATGTTTTAAGAATAAAATAAGCTTTACAGACAAAGAAAATTAGTAATAGAAAAAATAATTAATAAAAGGATTTGCCTGAGCATGTGACAGCATCAGCAACTAAGCACAATTATTGATGAGAAGGCAGCTTTTGATGTTTTAATTTAATCTATGCCTTAATTAAACATAATTTTATTCCTTTATTGGCGATCAAATATTTTTAAACAGAAATGCTCTCCACGTTATGCCATGCAAAAATAAAGAAAGTGCAACAGTTAGCCAATCAAATCAAATGAATGGTTTGACATATCGTGTGTAGAATACCTTTCTCTGTTAAGAGAATAGATATTTGGGATTATAGTTTACTAAAACATATTCAGTAATAATAAATAACCATGCATATCAGACTTTGGCAAATAACAGAATAAATACCCTTAATTTACACATCGACCAAAAAACAAAATCAAAAGCTGCTTACTTTAAACAAATTTTCTGATTATGATCTTTTGCAGCCAGTTAAGGGTTGCTATCATGGATTTTTACAATCTAATATATCATACAAACATTAGTTTAAGATGTTTTTGTCTAAGTAGCTGCACTTTGCCTAGGGCAAGAAAATTGATTTTAGAATAACCCCGAGAGCAGAAAGATATCCCAACAATCCTTTTCTGTAAACTGTATCTTTTATTCGAGACTAATTTTGTTGTATTTCCGTAACGTCAGCGATTACTTCCAGGTCATTAAAGCCTCATTAGCGCAGATCATTAGCGGTAAAAACAATAAAGTTGTTTCTCTTTAAAATGGATTCCTCAGCAGACAGAAAAAGTCAAAAACAATTCAAGAGATAAAGACAAAGCCAGCTAATCAAATAAACATAAGTATGGCTACTAATTAGCAAACACAAAGCTATAAATACTTCTCATCGTCTCAGATCGATATCTTAAATTATTGGGTAAACACAACTCATCCTAGTGGACAATTATATATATTGATTACTAATTATGCACCAGCCTAGATATCTTCAGCCTTGCTATTGTTTTTTCTATGTGCAGCCCCATTAGAGAAACTCCTACTTAAACTGAGAAAATAATTTCAAGGTTTCGTAACTCCCAACTGGGTTACAGGAATATTATATGTCAATCCTAGAGGAATCCTTTTAAGGTGCATATGCAAAATCTCTTCTTAAGAAAGTTGCTCTAGGGTCGAACACGCTATTACATGACATTTGAAATCTTTTATCATCTTTCTAGATAATGCCAAAGGAGCTTTTAAATAGCCTTTTCATTGAAGACTTAGAGCTTTGTGCATTTTAAAAGGCAAACAAAGGAACATTTTCTGGAAATAAAATATGTTTGATAAAATGCCGAAGGGTATGCGTTACACGATACGCTTTCAGGTCAATTGTATGGCTGTTTGATACCTTAAACTTGTCTATTTGTGCATCAAACATCTCAGTATTTCGCTTGTGTACACATTGAACAAGTCAAATTGATAGTATCATTAATTCTGTTAAGCTCAATTCTAGATATAAAGCGACAGCAAACACGAACTCTGCAAACAGTGCTTAATAAATTCATTGAGATGCCAACTGTTGGCGACAGCAATTGAGTGGCAGCAATTGTTTGTCAAACTGAGTTATCTTAACATATAAATTTAGTCTTTTCATATCAAAGCAAAAAGTTTGCACCTACACTGCTCAAAAAGATCTCTCATTAAAAGCTTTCAGCACTTAAAAGAACCCTGATAACCTTTAAAAGCTTTTTATTTCCTTTATACTAAAAAAGCTTTTTTAATGTTTTCACAAGTTCAAGTATTTTATATTGTTTTATGCAAGCAACACTGCAGCGATCCTGTTTCTTTTCAGACATTTTTGGTCTTGATTTCAAACTTGTTGTTTTTTTAAATTGCAAGCTTGCAGATTATTTATAAAACATCTTCTTAAACCCGAAATATATGCTTGCTGATAATCAATTTATAACTTGTAAACTTTCGCTTTACATCACATTTTCATATATTCAGATTATCATGACAATAAAAGTGTTTTTGTTAAAATAAATTATAAAAGAAAGCAGAAACATTGTACAAATAATAGCCGCTTGAACAACAAGTTTGTAGAAGACAGTCGACGGACATTGAACAAGCAGCCCGCATTTTGCTTGCAAACTTACCTAAGAAATTGGCCTATTTAGTTAATGAATGGGAACTTGTGTTTACTCTTGCTGTATTGTTTCAACCAAAATATGAACAACAGCGATAGACTGAGTGAATGCATCATAGTGCAGGTATTACCATTTTGACGTCATCTAGACAATAGAACGCCCAAAAACATGTGAAAACCAATATAAACATAACATATATTAGCATTATGCAGCATTATATCTAGAACAATCTTATATTATAAAAATTTCTTTTTTAAATACTATTGATTTCCTATCTTACTAAATATCCACACGGCCTGATTTGCTTTTATTATCATTAGTCATTGAAATCAAGTTAAGATCAAATCGGCTACAAGACGTTATCCGAATAATAGAAATAGTAATAACTAGACCTTGATCAAGATTATCCGAATAATATTATCAAGATAACATTATTTAGTTACTAGTGATACTGAAACGGCAAACGAATACCTTGTTCAAAAAGGGCCGGCAGTTAGCGCTCAGAACAAGGTGCTCACCAGTTTATTTACAAAAGGTCCAAGTTAGTGCCTTATCATGAGCAGGAGCGGTAAAAGTCCTTGAACCCGAATACAGCGTCGAGGTGGCCAGGTTATGCTTGTAACATGAAGAAGTGAGATAAACTCAGACGTATCAGCAACATCAAAGTTGAGATTTAAGAAGTAGCTGTGTCAAGGACTGCCAATGTTTGTATTGCGATAAGCAACCAGGGTGAATACAATATACAGTGTCGTGTGACAAGTCACAGCTGGTCGCTCCTTCTCCGATCACATACCATGATTTAGTGAGACTTGTATATAACTAGACATGAGTCTTGGACACACTAGATAAGTTTCTTATGTTTTGGTGTAGATAAAGTAACAATTGAAGGTGAATTTACACCCTTGAAGTGATGCAAATAGAAATAACATCAATATAGAGCTAAGACATCAAGCTTTAATTTGATGTACTTTCTGTTTTTGTAGGACTACCCAATCCAGAGATGTAATAGTTTGAATGGGATCTTTGCTTGGAGCACCCGTATTCGAGTGAAAGTGTGATTATGATGTCTATAGTTACACTTCAGCAAAGAGACCGACAGAATGAGATGCGTAACGCTACAACTTGAAGGCAATAGCCGATATCAACTATAGCAACGATAGCAGCTAGCGACATCATTTCATGTTTAATTTTCTTCCGAGCAATTTAACCGCGATCAAGTTTTCTCAGTTTTAATCTTGAAACATCCTGGTAGTCAGATCACCTCAAACATTAAAAACAATCACAAATGATAGAAAAATACTGATAGTTTCTGATAAAATCTACTATAAGTAGAGCAAGTTCACCTTGAAGGCTTTATGTGGTTAGTAATTTATGTTAGTAATGCAGTGAAGGGAAGGTCAATTTAAAAATGGCTCAACAACTGGAAGTTTTACAGAATTTTGTTGTTTTTGATATTATGTTAAAGTCCAGATATAAAGCGACAGCAAACACGAAATCTGCAAACAGTGCTTAATAAATTCATTAAGAGGCCAACTGTTGGCGACAGCAATTGGTTGGCAGCAATTGTTTGTCAAACTGAGTTATCTTAACATACAAATTTAGTGTTTTCGTATCAAACCAAAAGTTTACATCTACACTGCTCAAAAAAATCTCTCATTAAACCTTTTAGCTCTTAAAAGACCCTGATCACATTTAACACCTTTTTATCTTTTTACCAAGAAAGTATTTTTTAAATGCGGTCATTTTAAAAAATTACACTGAATTACTCATTGTTTTGATAAACATAGAGGTTGCCAGGTAACCTATTGTTGCGGATGTTCCGGAAAATGTTTTTGAAGTTATTGAGTTAACTAAAAGCCTTTAATTGTCGAACTAAACTATTGGATTACTGGTGAAGCGTGTTAAAACATAGACTGTTCCTCGTGCAGACAACTCGAAGCTTTCAGGAATCTCTGCTTATTTCATTCTATTCATTGCTGCCGTAAACAAGAGACTATTTCCGTGCTTGACTATTTCCCATCTGTTAGGTTTTTAGAGCGTAGTGCTGAATGGATGACAAGAGTCGTGAGCAAATGGAATAGGCATATGGCACTTGTTGTCGATACGCCGTAATAGAGAGAGATTTCCAGCTACTTGACCTGTAATCCCTTTGTCTCGGCTATTTGTACAAAACCTTATAGCATTAGCATATGGACCTGTTTGGTTAATAATAGTCATAATGCTAAGTTACAATATTGTTTCAGGCTATCTATACCTCCATAAGCATAGATCCTCTTATACGGCAGGAAGTCTTATAGTAATACTGAGTCAAGGTGGCTAGATTTTTTAAATCATTATGTTTCATGATGCGGTTATGTTACTCTCAAATTTTTATCGAATTTCACACGCTTGCGAAGAATGGAAACGACACTTGCGAATGATGTGCAATAATATGCCGAAATAGCTATTCCATTTTAGTCATTTTCTACTCTTCAGTCATTCAAATTTCAATTTGAGCAGTTCAATTCAGAAGATAATTCTCAAGTAGTAGTTATACTTTTCATCAATTCCCAGCACTCCATTCAGATATGAAAAGACATTTAGATTAATATCTCTGATAAAAGAACTCAATGTGCAAAATCACATCGCTGAAAAAGTTCAGAAGAGGCAAGAGATTTTCAAAAGTTTACCAGAGCAGCTTCATAGGAACAGAAGCTACGAACAGCTGTAAACAAATGGAAAATGCTAAAGTGACAGAATTCCTTCAATTTTTTAACAGAAGTCAACAAGGTCATAAGGTCAACAAGTATAACAATTGAAACACTTATCACACTGTACCACCTCACACGCACAATTCTAGACACACATAATCTGAACAATGGAAACATAGTGTATAAGTACATTACAATTAGCTTAACACATTCTCCAGGTTGAGAGTAGCTAGTCACAATTACTTATGAGGCTCTCAATTCTTTACGCTTATCAGATGTGAATTTGATGTCATCAATTTGGCAAGAACTTTAAATCAATATTGTTCATCTTTTTTATTATTATATCACTTCATTTCTATTTTAACTTAATTTAAATTCACCTCCTTGTGTATCGGTTCATAATAAATAATTTTGCAGGCTTTACATTACGAAGTTTAGCATGCACTTAAACTAAAATCAAAAATCAGGCTCCCATATACATTGCAGAGTAAAAAAAATTTGGAATTGAATGAGAAAAAACACTTGCTGTGAACTTTGAACCTAAGGAGACAGTCAATCTAGTCTCATGCATTACATGTGACTTTAGAAATAAGAGAACCACGGCTATTGGTGCTAGTTTCAAGTATGGAACAGGGATTACTTATTTGAAGGTGGCCGCTGGTTAAAGCCTGTGTAAATTCATACAACCATCAGCATCTGTTAGCTTGTAACTTATTGGAGAAGATCGGTTGACCAGGAAGACTTAGTAAACAGATGGTTAACCTCGAATAATATCAGAATGAAACCAGCATATCTTCTAATAACAATAGATATGAAAGGTTTAATAGTAGCTACTCAGACTCTCTGGAGATGATTTTAATGGCGTGTGCTTATGTCGGCCAAATGGGCTTTTAGTAGAGAATATTTTATTTCAAGTCATGAACTATTGTAAACCTGACAGTAATGATTGAGAAATTGAGGCATATATAAAGTTGAAAAGAAATATTCAACTGAAAACATCACATTATATTGCTTAGTAATATGTTATGTTACATTAAATTGCAAAATATTTCACAATATTATAATTATATTATAATGTTATATAATATAGCTAAAGTGTTTAAACATTTCAGATTTGCAAAAACTGGTTGGCAGCCATCTCTGCTCATTACTTTAAAAAACTACCACCATTTTTGAAACTTTATTCAAGTGAAACGATATATTGTACTGCCGCTGCTTCAAATATACAGAAATATAAAGATGATAATCAATCTGCAGCTGACTGCCCATTCTAAGTCTTGGAGCCTCAGAAATCAGCCACAATTATATCCCTGGATCTCTACTGCAACTTATTTGGGTCAGAGTCAAGTTTCAATTTTAGAGGATTGCTGAGCATTCTTTCTAATAATCGCTGGATGGCTTTGATGTTTTGTAGACTTATATAATAGCGTAAAGAGCAAATGATCTGAAATGCACTGAATGCACAGCCATCAAAAACTCTTCGCATGATCAAGTTGCTGATGGCAACTATTTCAGTGTCAGGTGTAGACAGTTTTTTGTTGTTAGAGTGCGAGGGTAAGATTATATTTGGTCCTTTGATGTTCTGTTATTACTGAGTTGGGGTTTAGTTGACGCAGGAAACTTAGACAATTTATGAAAAACTTCAAATTACTGAGCGTATGATGCATATAATAAAGCAGAATAAAATAATATATAACTAAATAGCTTACAACATAATATATATAAACATATAATATATAAATAACATAATACGATGTGATACAATATACTATAGTGTTTAATATAGTAAAAGCGGGGTATGTCTGTCTGCTCAAAACCATGATTAGAGGTTTGAGAAAAGATTTCAGCATACTGGATTTGAACTGCCTACCTTCAGCATGTTCACCAACACTCCAATAACTCAGCTAATCAGCCACCCACCGGGATTCCAGAATAATTGTGTGTATAGTTATTACACTTGATGATTTCTCCCAGCTCACTAGACTTTCAGGATATTAATATAGTATGATATGGCATTATAATATAATGTCATATGACATCTACTGTACAGACATGTATAAATTTTACTTTGCCCTTGCGTGTTTGTCTGCCAGTCCTCATGAATTTTGTACATTTTCATATTTTTTATATATAAAATATATATATTTTTTTCATCTAAACTTCATGCATATGCTCCGTACCCTCCGCCACGTCGCTTAAAATGTTTGGTTGGAAAACTCTGTCTGGTTTCTGAGAATCAGCCCCTTAACTCTTTTGCTACTGTAAGCCGATGTATCGGCTTATCAATAGGGTTTCACTTTTCTTTTCATTACGAAGCCTACACATTAGCTAGACCAATCAAATTTTGTCTCCAACGAAACAACTTTGTTGCTAATCACATGCAACTAACAAAAAATCTTTTTTATAAGCAATTCCATTTCTAAATCTTTTCAAAACTGGAAAACCGGATTGGTATCGTCTGGCAATAAGAAATCCACCGCATTGGTTTAATGCAAAGGAAGCGTCAGAGATTTTGCCAGAGTGGGATTCACTAAACAATTTTATACTTTTCTTGTAGAAAATTTTGATCTGAATAAGATGCAATTTACAGTTAAAAGAAATCTGCATTTATTTTCAAAATATTTTATAAATACTAGCGATATATCAAATTTCAGAAAATCCGTTAATATTAATTTGGGCAGAATAGCGACTTTAGCGCAGTAGTGAAAGAGTTATACAGTCATCTGGGGCCATCTGATTGAAATTAAAAAAGGGCATTCAATACAATATACTACAACACAAAATGTTACACTGTAATTTAATAGAGTATAAAATAATATGAAACAATGCTCCCTACTACTTGAACTTATAAGTAATAAGAATATTCAATATTCAATATAGGAAAACAATATTCAAAACGTTTTGTTTGTACAATTGATCCAAGTGATTGCATACATTGTACACTAGTAGTGTGTCGTTTGTATCTTCTAAAAAGCTCTAAAATATGTTTTTAACATTTATTGTATTTTTAGAGAAGACAACGACAGATCATCAGTCTAATAGGCTATAGTATCAGCTTTATGAAAAAAGTTTACCACCTCTGACTCCTTATTATTAAATTGGATGCAGAGTGCATACCCACTTTTTAAACAAGCAACACCTAAATTATCTTGTTAATGACTTGTTGAGCAAACTTGTCAGCCTGTCTAGGCACTGGCATGCTCCAGACAACAAAATATTCACGTGATAAGGAGACACTCTAGGTGAATAGGCAAAAGTGAGCTGCAGACATGCTAACACCAGCTGCAACCTTTCAAAAGTGTCTCAATTTGATTTTTTTAAATAAACGGCTGCACTTGGAGAATGAAGTGCCCAGCTGGTGAATGTTTAATATTTCAACCATGCTGCGACGCTTGCACCAATTCATGCGAACAATGGGTGCTTGAACGGTGACATTTGTTTTGGTCTGCAACAGACTATTGAAAAACCATCGTGTATGATTCTACTGAGCTTTGAGTCAGAACTAGTTAGTCTTTCGATTAACCTTTGTAATTCACTGTTGTCTTTCAAACGCAAATTCAACATATTTTTTACAATCAAGTTTTTGTGTTTAATTAACAGACATCAAAATCAGCATATTCTTTTCAATCAAAACTTCTTGCTTTTTATTAGAAGATTTCAAAATCTTTTAATAAAAATCAACAAAAAAGTTTTTTTCTATCATAATCATCTTGAAAATTATTGTCTCTAAATGATTGCTGCTGTTACGGGCTTATTTCTTTCGGAAGTTTTACAAAATGCAAAATATTTGCACGGTGTAAGTCGAATCGGTATAAAAGTTGAACTTCCAAAAATTTTTAGTAGATTTTATCGGAAGGTATCGTTGTTTTTTATCAATTGCAATTGTTTTTGATGCTAGAAGTGATTTGACAGCCATTTTTTAAGATTAAAATCAACAAAACTCGATCACAGTTAAAACACTCAGATAAAAAGATGGGCGGGCCTAAATGACATTACTAGACAGCGTCTGCCTTTCTCGTTATCGATATCGGCTATTGCGTTCGTTCAAGTGGTAACATTATTTATCTCTATTTTATCAGTTTCTTTGAACTATAGCTATAGAACGAGCAACTATAGATGCCATCATTGCACTTTTACTAAAATCTGAGCGGTTTAACCCCGATCAAGTTTTATCAGTGTTAATATTGAAACATCCTGGCAGTCTGATCACCTCAACGAAACCTGCAAATACCTTGATAAATTTTTAGTCATTCAAAACAGCCAAACAGGTTAAGATATAATCAGGTGAAACTCGTGATTAGATTGTTAATGCAAACTATATAAAAACCTGAAATATTAAAAACAGACGGATGCAATGAAGCGGGGTTAAAAAGAACGCAAATGTAATTGTTTTGATTATATTCGTGTAGTTTTATACCTCCAGAATTAAATCTTTAGCATTAATCTGTAGAAGAGGTGAGTGCAGATAAAAATTGATTGTTCTTTTGAATAGAAGGCAAGAATGTAAACACTGTAATGAGTGCATGACTAATTGGCAAGTTGAGAAGAGACTATCTGTCTGTAGCTGATCATTTATAACTGCGGCAATGTACAGCAGGTGATAGATCACTATACGTGTATGTTTATATTATAAATATTAAAACTGTACTACTGTTGTTAAGATTTAATAGATGCATTAAATTAAACAGGTCAAAGCTTTTGATCTTGTTTAGGGTCTCGAAAACTTCCGCTACATAAAAAATACTTGTATGCGAATATGTATTTGATGATAAACTGTTTCGAGAATCATAATGCGAAAAACATAAAATCAGATTTAGTGTATTAACTAAAAATGTACTAACACAAATTTCAAACCTTCTCTGTAGTAGTGGGTATTGTCTATTCATAGGTAAATAACCAAGTATTTGCTATCTCAATCATAATGGAAAATAATAAAAAAATTCAAGAATTACCAACATGACTGCAATATCGATACTTAAATGGTCTGATGGGAGTATAGGTGTGTAGATGTAACGGTAAACTTACACCATTGAAGTGATGCAAATGAAAATAATATCAGTATAAAGCTGAGAAATTAAGCTTCAATTTGATGTAACTTTTGTTTTTGTAGACCTGCCCAGTTCAGTTTGAATGAGATCCTTCGTGGAACACCCACATTCAAGGAAAAGTGCTATTATGACAGCTATAGTTGTACTTTGGTAAAAAGACCAACAGAATAGAGACGAGTAGCGCTACAATTTGAATGCAATAGCTGATAGCTGGTATCAATATTGAGAGAGAAACAGGAGCCATATTGAGCACATTTTTTTCTTATGAGCGTACTAATCGCAATCGAGTTTGGTCGATTTCAATCTTGAAACATCCTGGCAGTCAGACTACCTCAAACATCAAAAACAATCACAAACCATAGCAAAATATTGATATTTTTTGATAAAATCTACAAAAATATATTATATGGTTTTCTACTATATAATAAACTCAAATATGCAGCTATGCCCACTCGGACTGATTTGGTTTCACTGATAATCACATACAAGCTAGTCACTTCTAAGTTGTATCTCAACCTTTTGATATTATAGCTTTGATATTAATGTCCTAACATGATGAATAATAAAGCAGTAATTGTTTCCTCTGTGATTCTGCAGCAAGCACCTGAACGAAACTGATACTCCTCCCAGTTATCCCATGTACGGTGTTGATAATACTTCAGCATTATGCTTGCTATCGCCTCATATGGCAAAGTAAATTTTTGATTTAATCTGATCCAAGTTGAGTTCACATTTTGGTCATTAAAAGTAACTCTTACTATTGTTTTCATCTTTTTCCAAAATTATTTTTATAGTAATATATAAACATGTAAGATGTGGAGTTATCCATAAACCTTTTAGCCAAAAGTTCGATGTACATGCATGTATGTAGAGGGTCGGCTAGCAATGAGTGCACAACACTAGAAGTATGTAGCTTTTTGAACAAAGGTGTAGCGGCATAGTGCAGCTAGATAGCAGGGAACGGCTAAGTAGTACGCAGCAACTATGTAGCATGCATTGGCTGCATATATAGCATGATAGCTTTGAACAGGTGAGTAACACAGAACGATTGTAAAGTATAGGGTTGCTAGGTAATATTGAAGCACCTCCTTAGCTGTATAACACAGCAGCTATGTAGAATAAAACAGCTTTACACCATGGAGTAGCTATGCATTGTTGTTCAGCAATATAGCATGGATCAGTTATGTAGTACACAGTAACTATATAGCATGGATCAGCTATGTAGTATTGTGCAGCTATATAACATAAAGTGGCTTTGTAGTATTGTATAGCTATATAGCATGATGCAGCTATGTAGTATTGTACAGCTACATAGCATGGAGCAGCTACATGTATATAGTATTGTACAGTTATATATATATTGAAACGCTATATAGTATTGTACATCTATATAGCTTGAAGCAGCTATGTAGTATGATACAGCTATATAGCATGAAGTGGATGTGTAGTATTGTACAGCTATATAGCATGGAGCAGCTAAATATAATTACACATCTATATATACATGGAAAAGCTATTAAGTACTTTACAGCTATATAGCATGAAGTGGGTTTGTAGTATTGTACAGCTATATAGCATGAGGTGGATGTGTATTATTGTACAGCTATATAGCATGAAGTGGATGTGTAGTATTGTACAGCTATATAGCATGAAGTAGATGTGCAATACTGTACAGCTATATAGCATGAAGTGGATGTGTAGTATTGTACAGCTATATAGCATGAAGTGGATGTGTAGTATTGTACAGCTATACAGCATGAAGTGGATGTGTAGTATTGTACAGCTATATAGCATGAAGTGGATGTGTAGTATTGTACAGCTATATAGCTTGAAGTGGATGTTTAGTATTGTACAGCTATATAGCGTGAAGTGGATGTGTAAAATGGAGCAGAAGAGAACTGGAGCCGTTACGACTAAGTCGTGCTCCATTATCAGGAAAGGACTGCCATTCACTGATAATAACTTTCACCCTCTCACACCAGCTAGCACCCGGACCTCTATTTGCTCTTGTCCTAAGATAATAAACCGATATGTATTCTCCTAAATACATACTCTTGCTTCTGTTTAAGTTACAGCACTACTTTGGCAAATATAAATGTAGAGCTCGACTAAATTTTACTATTGTTCTAACAAACACGAGAGCTTGTTTAAGACTTTGAAGTATGGATTACCAAAGGACCTGCATTTTTTCTATGCAAACAGATATCATAAAAAGTTGTTCACACAGTTCATTAAGAAATTAAATCGCATCTCAAACTAACATACGCTGCCAATCATACGCTGCCAATCATACGCTACACTGACTGAAATGACCCTAGGTCAGGATATCATACTAACATCCAATTGTCTTGTCTATTCAAGTGTGTTTAAAAATCTCAAAAATTGTGCAATTATTGTGTGTAAAACTGCTAAACTAAATTGCTTTTTTGGAGTTGTCTACTAACTTCTGAACAACATTCCATTTGGATTATAAAATTTCTTACCGCTTTATGTAACTTAAATTATTACATTTTTAAAAAATTTACCAGAAATATTGCAAATAGATACTCACGAGCGAGATATCTTCCAGGCTCCATTTGAGTGATTACAGGAGAGGTCTGGTCTGTTAGGATTTTTGTGTACTCCTCCTGAGCTAACAGAAGCAGTTCATTCTCCGTGTCATGCGTGCAACACGACTGACGTTGGGAGGCTGAGTGGTTCGTGAAACGGCATAGCTCAAGGCTTCCATCTACAAATTCATGCAGATGTGAGTTAAATTTGATACCCTGCGTTGAAATACATGGAAACTTAGTAATTTGGCTTAACTCAAGCTTTTAGTTGTTGTTTGCGTTAGTTACCAAAATAGACACAAAACTGGGTGAAATGAGGATGAGTTAAACTTGATAAAAGATTGTTCCTGGTTGGTTTTGGAAGGCCAGCCTATTAACTGCAAATCAAAATTCTTAAGGCTAATCCTAATCACTCCCTGTTTTTTTACAAAAATCTTCAAACTTCCTTCCCTGCCATGACATACATGTACTACACTGACTAGGGCCATGTTTAAAATCCAAGCATATGAACTGGGCACCTAATAGGCACCTGTCAGGACCTGTCACACTGGTGACCTTTTTTGAGAATTCAACCTAAGTCTGTTGTTTGTAAAACGCTCCAAACCACTATGGCAGCTTTCCATAAAGATCAGGAATGATTTTTTCAAATGCAAGAACTTGTACGAATGACTCAATGCGTCATTTGGTAAAATATTCTGCAGCTAATTATGCTCGAATAGCGTTTCACTGCCTGCACAGTCATCTGATTCATGTGTGTTTGCTCGAGTCTTGAATGACAATCGTGTCTCATGTTTGTTTGACGACCGAGCACTATGCAAACATCGTGATTGTGATTTGCCAACCTGCTGGTCTTTTGTTTTACGGCGAGCTGTATCTCGCGAAAATGGAGATAGGAATTTGGTACAAGCCGTACTATTTAGAATATGATTAGTCAAACAAAGCCATGAACTAGACTGAACTGCTCATCAATCAGAGTGATTGAACGCACATCACAGGAAACCAATTCAGTTCTGTTCCATAACTAGTTTAAGTTGGGAATGTCATTTATCTTTGCTTATGTTGAAGTTGAACCCGAGATGAAAACTGATTTGAATGCGCCGGCTCAGAGTTCGGTGTTCTATCTTGTAGTGTTTACAGATTACTTGCTCTCGACATGCTCATGCATGTTGAAAAACAGAGTAAACTAGAGATGACTTCATATTTTGTTTCTAAAGTTAAGATTCAAGTAATTCACTCATTCGGATAACCAAACAAACCAGGGGACAACTTGACATCATAAATAACTAAAACGTAAACAAGTGTAAACAAAGAATCTCCTAAAATCGCGGTGTTTAACAAAAAATAATTTTACACGCAAATAAACTTTCAATAAGCAGTCGATATTTTCATTTTTCAGATTTGTTATTATTTATTATTATTATTATTCTCATCAGATTATCGGATTATCAGATTATCGGATTATCAGATTATCGGATGACCATTCAATGTTTTAACAGTTTTATAGGAAAAGTACAGAAATAGTGGTACAACAGAAAATTTGGTCACAGTCGTGTCGTATGTACTATAAACAGTCACAACGGTGCTACTTACGATAAAAAATTTTGTTTTATTTCGTTATAAATAAGTTACAATCGTAGTTAATGAAATGGAGCTGAAAGTTTGAAATGATACTTTACAGAATTAAATAGCTTTTTTGTATCTGGAGCAGATGTAAACTAATATGTCTTGCCTTTTGGTGAATAGTACACAGGAAGTGCTCATAGATATAATAGCAAAGGAGCTGGACGAGAAATAGTTTATACTTATAGATAGCATTACCCTTTTCGGTCATTGTCTAAAATGCAAAACATGGTTATCTGATTTGATTAACGCTGCATCAAGGGCTAACGGCAAAAGGTTTGTCATTATATCTATAAAAAACTGTGCCCCTCGCTGACTGTACTAACCGCTGACCTAGCTTCACCCTAAATGAATTTTTATAGTATCAGTTATGATGTTTGCATGCCAGAGGGCAATACACTCTAGAACTGGGGTCGAAATCATTGGAGAGACAAGAAATTATAGATGCGATGTTATTCTAAGTAGGACAATGGACTGCCTCAGGGTTTTTTTCTCACTTCTCTCCTAGAACTGCACCCTCTAATCATATTCTCCTCCTACTTCAATAGCACATTACACTATCGCTCCTCCGGCTAAAGTTTACTAACTTTACTCATGAAAATATTCATATAGCGAGTGATAAGCAAAGGTCCGGTTACAAAATATTTTCAGGTGAATTACACTAAAGGAGACAATCGGGAAACATTGATGGATGATTATCTCATGCTGTGATTAGCAGAGATAAAATAAATAAAGATTAACAGCCAATCCCGTCAGAAACATGATACGACAGACAGGATTCTGATCAAATATTAGGTAATAGTCTGCGTTATTCATCGACTCTGAAAAAGCCCAACAACATATCTTTTATAATGTCACATCGCAGCATAATCATAAAAAGCACTTAGGCTAAATTGAAAATGTAAATACTTAATAATAATATTAAAATATATATTTTAATATATATTAGATATATATTAGAAAGTATTATAATATAAATATTAAAATACTTTCTAATTTGATGGTGTATTCTATCAAAAACTCACAATGGGACGTTTTCTGTTATTTTTTCTTTGCTATCTGATACCGAATTTAGTAATCTACTAAACGCTTTAGTTCCAAGTAGATATGCATATGTTGGGGGCATCAATACATAGCCCCTCAAACACCTCCACATCGGTCAGGTTATCGGTTGGAAGACTAGAGAAGACAAAGTAGACATACTGTAGTGGCGGTTTACTAGACATTTATTTCACGGAGACAATCTGTCTGAGAAGTGCAGGAGTCGAATACTAGTACTAAAGTGTACACATTTAGTTGTCCCTAATGTTTGACTTGTAAGAGCTACTGTGTAAGGCTGAAAAGGTACCAAGCCGTTTAAATCTAAGTTATCTCAGCATTGAAGTGTTCTCGTGAGACGCGCTGCAAAGTGCCAAAACTCTTTTGTGTCTAATGCTCTTACATAGTTGTTAGCAGTTTGCTGAGAGCCTAATCGCTAGCCGTTACCTATTGTGTACCCAAATGAAATTATCATTTTGGATGAGTAAACAGCGTTATTGAAATTGATCTAGCTCAGCGATGGGAAAGAATGGATGCTGAAATTGATGAAGATCAAAGAAATGAGTCTTATCTACCGTATATTCCCAAATCTATCTAGGCTATTGAACAGTGAGAATTTTAAATTTCAGTTAATCAGGTTTTCTTAACACATAACACGCAAAAAGAGTGCATTTTTAGACCTTGATAATTCAAACCAGTACTGCAAAATTTTCGCAATAATTTGTTTTATACTGTTAATTTTTGAAATGTTACGGTAGTTTGTCGTAGTGTTTAGCCAACGGTAGCGCGTGTATTGTTAGAGCGAAGACGAATAATGGATGTGAAACTATAGCGATTGGTAGAGCTATTGTTGCAGGTAGGCTCAGGAGGTCCTCCATAAGCGGGCTGTCCACTGACCACAGCAGTGATTTTATCTCCAGCTTCGGCTATCTCAAAAAGAATTTCAAGCCCTAGATAGTCGGCGGAGGTAATACTACCCCACGGGTGGATTGCAAAAAGAACCAGTCAAATCAATAAATCAATTGAAAAATGTGCTGCAGATTGTAACGCAGCTCAGGAAAGTGTCTGCGAGATAAGCGATCGGTATATAGGTTGCTTAAAGTGTCTCACCGTTTACAGTCTGAACTGTATAGATAGATTATCTCAAAACTATAATTTTATATTTTCATGTTACAAACAAACGGTTGCAAATAATTTTGCTAGCTATACGCTTGGGAAGCAGTTCTTTATTCATATATATATATATATATATATATATATATATATATATATATATATATATATATATATATATATATATATATATATATGTCATAAATACTAGAACTAAAGCCATTCTCCTTTCGTTGTTAGCTTTTTTCGTATTATTATACATTCATCGTGATTTTTACTATTTCTTATGTCTCCAAGCAGTTTCATCTTTGATCACGATTACGAACTACAGTAGCAGACGCTCGTTGACGAAACTGCGATACAAACTTGAAACTACCCCATTTTTCCTTTTTACGCGACGCAACTGGATAGTAGTCTACTCATTCAAGCTAAAGTTAGATGGTCTGGAATGTTCTGCAATATTCTGGAATGATCCAGGAAGATTTTTTCTCACATGGCATGCCTAGCATCTCGAGCCAATCTGTTTCGCTTCTGAATAATCCATGCATAGTGATTCACTACTGCAGAACTCTTTTTCAGCATTATTTTTACTAAATACAATATTTTTGCCAAAACATTGAAATATTTTAGTATCAAATATTTTTCCAACATTATGTTCTCATTGCCTGTTATACCAGACAAGTATGCTAGTAGACCTGTGTCACATGACAGGTGTGATAGGTATCTGCACAATTATCCTTCAATGTAGAAAATGGGTGCAGATTTTGCCAAAAATCCCGGGCGATCTTCTTGTCTCAGGCTCTTAGCGAGGCTTCGAACGGACGAACAGACAGATGAACAGACAAACAGATGGATGAACACAGCTCTTATTATAGTAAAGGTTTTCCTTATATGGTTGCTAAGCATGGGACACACATTTATCTCTATAGAAGCATGTATAATGTCACAGAGTGATGAATAATTAAATGAAACTATATTTTGATGATTCCAGAATATGTTTAACATCTCCTCCCATTCATCAATCGAATGCAAGAAATGATAGTTTATGCATAGCTGCGTTAGACCAAGTATCCAGAGGTTTAAACTTTCCATAGAATAAAGCCAAGGAGTGAACTGTTTGGTTAGGATGACACAAATCACTGTGAGAATGCACCGGAACTGGTTTTAGCTAAGGCGAGATATTTAACTGAACTAAGGTGGCTCCTATTGTATTGTAATGAACAGGCCTTAGTGAATTTGAAACGCAAAAAAGGCAGTTCAAAAAACATAAAAGAAGTGTTTGAAATGACTACGATTTCATCAATCCAGCTGAGAAGGTCTACTTAATATTATATGCCGTTTGTGTTTCTATGTTTTGGAGATTGGAATTTTCTGACAGCTTCCAATGAATAAAACCACAAAAATACAATGATAATAATCTTAGGAAACTTGACTTTTACAATTTGCTTTCTCAAATTAGCAAATAGGCTGAAGCTGCTGCCTTTTAGATAGCGGCTTCTGTTACGAAGTTAGTTTGTAGCCCCATTCTGCAAACTTTGAAGCTATCACAAAACTGGCAATAGATGAACTCTATAAGACAAGTAGTTGCTGTCAGCCACTTCCCGCCACTGTCGAGCTACTGTTGATCAGAAAAAATCTTTTTTGATTTTCTTTTTATTGGTACGAGTACCCTGACGAGCTGCTGCCTTTTAGGCAAATAATAAAATAAATCATAAGAAACTAAATAAATAAAAATAAGAAAAGATAATTAAAGCTGCTGCCTAAAATGCAGCAGCTTTAATTGTATTTTATTTATTTATTTTTTCTTTTTTATTTCAGTAACTGCTTCAATCTTTAAGGTAATGGGAGCAGTGTCTGTTCGAAACCACGCTTAGAGGTTAGAAAAAATAACGCATCATACAAGTATTGATCTCAGGTAGTCAGTTTTGCAGGAAGGCGCACTACCAACTGCACCACTTGACTACCTTGCAGTTAGCAAAATAATTATGCACACACTTATTACACATGATGGTCTCTTACGGGGCACGAGACTGCCAGGATACTAATATTTACTATAATGAGATCCGTGTTCGTCTGTCTGAAAAAATGCTTACAGGTTCAGAAAAACACTGCTTTTAAAAGGATTTGAACTAATGACTATTGAACTGGTAGACTGACAGTCTACCACCTGCACTAATCAACCACAGCACCATATTTTGGAATAATTGTGCCCACACTTATTCTCAGGGCTTTATTGGCACCCCTGATAATCTCTCACAGCACCAGGCTGTCAGGGTACTCGCACCAGAAAAAATAAAATCAAAAGTTTTTTTCTGACTAACAATAGCTCGACAGTGGTGTGATGTGGTTGACAACAGCTACTTGTCTTATAGATTTCATCTATTGCTAGCATTGTGATAGTTTCAAAGTTCACGGAATGGGGTTACAAACTAACTTCGTAACGGTTCAAGATAAAAATTGGGTTTCCTAGAAAGGAGGAAATGGAGAGATCGGTAGGCGACGTAGAAGGCAAGCTTGAATTAAAACCTTGAGATCAGTGTACTGCTGACAGCTTTTGGCGTTACGGCTGATTGAAATCAGCTTTGGTTAGTCTGGAAGTGGTATACCGCAGGTTGACATATTTTATGATATAATTATTAAGCTAGCTCTTGAGTCAGTTGAAGAAAAGTGCCGGCTTAGCAAATGATGACTGAAGTTAGCAAAAGTGAGCAAAATTGAGAATATGCAGAACAGTATCAGATATGTTACAGGATTTATGTTCAGGCATTTTCAGGCATGTAGTAGCTATGTCTACACCAAAATGGTATGCATAGCAAAATAACAAAAATGTATATGGGGTGTGTAATAAGGATTTGTTTAAGCCTGGTTCTCATATCGAATGCGAGACCCCGGCGGTAATATCACGCAGCAAATCACTTGGCAGCAAATGTTTACAATAAGCTGCGTCACTGGTGATCACATAAAAAAGGCCATTCCGTCTCTTGCGTTGATCACCCACAACTACCAGCGGTACTCTCTGCGTAGGTTCACTTCTTACCGCTGATAGCCCTGCGGCGCTGTTGTCGGTGCTTGCTGCGTATACGAGAACCAGGCTTTAGTTCTATGTTTATCCATCAACCTGCAGCGATACCTGGCCAACACCGTAATTGTTATACCGATTGATTTTTAGCAACTTCAATAAATGAAGTTTTTAAAATGCACAAGTCAAGTGATCGATTATCATAACATACAAACATTGAAATCTTTACTATAATAAGAGTCATGTTTGTCTGTCTGTTCGACTGTGTGCTAGAATCCATGATTGTTGGTTGGAAAAAAGATCCCATTGTAGGTGGTTCCAACCTGCAACATTTCGCTTTGTATGCCACTACTCTAAATACTTCACCAATCAGCTACCTTGCCACTTCAGGGAATAATTGCGCAGATAGTTATTCTCTGCACTCTATCGGCACGCGCACAACATTCTCTCACACCACACTAGACTTACGGGCAGTACTAGTATATATAAAGATCTTGGACCATGGCTATTGCTGATGCATCGCCATGCACACACCTATTTACTGTCAAATGATTCTATCATTTCTGGCTGTTACGTACCATCGCGTGGCCCCATCTACCGTAATTCTCTTAAAATGTCAATTGACTTCCAAACAACGCATGTGACATCTTTATTTAATGCCAAGCTTGTTAGCTGATCTCTAGAGCTGGTCACTACAAAGATTTGCCATCTTTTGATGCAGTTTTTTAGAAGTTGAGAGAGTTTTCCAGGCATCTTGAAGACCTGTTTTGAAATTTTAATTACTGTTCTGTCTGTGGTTTGTAATGTTTAGCATACAAAAGCAATTAAGAATGTCCAAGCTGGACTGCTGGGGTGTAACGTATCATCTCTATCTACAATATAGTCTAGGTGATCAATAGATTCAATATCATGGAATAAGACATTAGCAACATTAATCAAAGCTTCATTTAGTTTATGGTTTTGCTGAGCTGATTTGGCATGTAGTGGACATTCAGCTCAGGTTTTGATCTGAAAACTTGTGAAGAATAGCTAGTAGCTAATTTTTAGGAAATAAGGCTATTTATTTACTAATCTGCCTTATGCATAAAACAATTCAATTCATATCAAACTTGCTGTAGATTGAGTTCCTTGTTTATGCTTGCACATGTCGAGGCATAATCCCAAAAAATAACTACAACCATATTACTTTTATGTCATAGTCACAACATATCTCTGTTGTTAGCTTTGAATATATATATTTTTTTAAACTTAAGCCTTTAATTGGTATCTACAAATAAAATTTATTTATTTTCAAAAATTATTTAATAAAATCAACTTCGCCATTGTTTACACATCCGCGTAAACGGTTTGAAATTTTGGGCCAGTTTTGTCCAAAATTCACACGCATATTCTTCATACTTTTTGCCAAGCTGCTAAAATATTAGAACTCAAAACTCTATCTGGTTGCTGTGAACCAGCCTCTCATGTACCAACCTGCTGACTATCTGATTTAAAGTGAAAAACATCACGGACTTAGCCTGGCTAACAGCCAGTGTTTGTTAAGGGAAATGAATAATTTACAAGTCGAACTTGTCTGACATAATTATTTTCATTATTTTTAATCACCTTAATTATTTTTTATTTTTATACCTTTCATGATAGTAATTATTATTCATAGTTGCTATCCAACGGCTCATTTTAATGCAGGCAGAAGACTATGTAACCTGGAGATAATTTGATGCCAAAAATATAGTCAGTTCATCCAACTTAATAGCGAGTTTGTGTCTAATTCCTTTGTTTCTTGACCTTAAGGTAACAGCAATTCATTCCTGTCATTCTTTATGTTTAGCCATTTTATTATGATAATCAATTTGAAGTTTCAGTTTTAAGTTTACACTGTCGTATCAAATGTAGTGTATCTTATTGTATTAAATTATTTTGAGCCATATTAAATTTGTATGAAAAGCTGGAAAAAAGGGTTCTGAATCTATATCTTCTATTATTGTTCGTTACTCTAACAGTTGAACTCGATATTACCAATTCCATTTATTCAACTATCTATACATTAGATGGTTTAAAAAATGAACCCTGCTGAACAGACTTCCTCAAAAAATTAAAACTTTTGTGTTATGGGTTGGTTCAGCAGTTGAAAGATTCCATAAAAACCTATTTTTTTAAGCACGAAGCACAGAAAATGCAGAACCAATGCAACTTTTGTTTGTTTGCTGCCTGAAAACAAATTAAACACTGCCCAAACTATTTACACTAGTTTCACTACAAATGGAAATCATAGTAACAGATATGAAGCCATTCGGTGGCTTGGTGGGGCTGATTTGATTCATCAAGCAATTACCATAAGCTATTAAACACTTCCTTTCGAGTATCTGTCTCACATCACCCTCTAAGCCAGCCACTCGCCACGCCCGGCAGGTTTCTGTCAGCGCACTCCCTTTTCACTACTTTCAAATGAAGAGAGGGTTGCAAGAATAAGCCAGAGTAGCATATTGTTTTAATTCGAAGTGATAAAATCCAGAAACAAAAGACCCGAGTTATAGGGTGGCTGCTGCATAAATTGGAACAGGAAACTCTAGACACGCTTTTATGCTCTAAATTAGCTTATTTTGGTTTGATATCGTCTTCCTGCGATACACTCTTAATGAAGTAATTAAAGTTCCTTTAGTCGCCTAACAAAACATAATTATGCATTCGTCATAAATAAATACGTTCAGTGTCTCTTTGCAGCTTGTTGTGCATTTGATTGCCGTTTTGTGTCTCAAAAATGAACAATTGAGACGGATGCTAAAATCAGCTTCTTCCAACAAACAGCTCCGACTTTACTCAATGGCAGATGAAAGGCATGAACAAAGCTTTTTAATCACTTGTTAGAATTTAGAGACTTGGTGTGAGCTTAGTTTCAGAGTTTCAGACCAATCATAAATCAAGTGATCTATAGGACTTTTTAGACACTGTATAATGGGAAAGGCTTTCAAGCAGAAATAAAAGTACTAGGCTACCACCGTGGTTTTAAACAAGCATCGTGGTTGATGCCATGGAACAACCAATGGCTGTTTTAGTTGAAGTTAGTAAGTGATAAATTAATTGATATTTTAAACTCAATGTGAAACTACCGGAACCTCCTACAAGTTGTAGGCTACAACTCGATATACAAAACCGTAGTGAAAAATGAAGGAGTTTTTCAGAATTTTTTGGCAAAGATGAATACCTAGCTTTTATTATAGTCTACTCCTTAAATTATTATTATCTGTACATTGCGCATACACGAAGCGATACTTTTTAGTGTTGCAAAGGAAATCCATTTTTACACTTCCCCTAAATGAAGTCTGATCTTAAGGAAATCGATTTTTTGAAAGAGACCACATTTAAGAGAATGGCGTGACATTTCTACTTTATTTCACAATTAAATGCATTTGCTTTATTTTCATAACCAAATAGTGTCAAAAATGTCAATGATCTCAATTGCTATGGGGACAAGCTCCGAGGTTGGACATTTCTTTGTGGTCTCTTCCATAAAACTCCACACCGAAATCTACGGCTGTTGATATAGCAGGAAGACAGCTGTATTAGCATTGATGGTTAACTAATCAGCTATGGTCAGAATAATTAACACCTCTATGAGTCAGTAATCAATTATATATTACAAGTTTCTATAGCTAGAACTCTGTGCCCTCGTACACCTTACCACAGTTCAATCTTATCAGAAAAGAATCTAAAAACACACGCTGCCATTTATAATACATGAATTTACAGTCGTGATTGACTGAGCAACTACCAACACAACGGTGCACCTAATCTAACAATCTAACAACTCCTCCTTTGTACTCAGTAACACTGTACTAGTCAGCTGCGCCTTGGCTAGTTGCCATTTTGACGATCTCAGAACTTTGGCTAACGTGCTGCCAAGAGAGTCATATATATTTGCAGCCATGAAATATTGCTTCCAAATGAATAACAAATGGCTAGATAGTGCCCATAGACTTCAATATCATGCTTCTGCTATAACATACCATAATATTTCTATTTGAACCCTACCTTTATTTGAACATCACCTCTAATAGAACACTAATATAGGGGAAGGGCTGAAAAATACAGCTCTTTTGTGTTCAAATAAAGGTTTTACAACAAGTCTAGTTGTTGACTTAAAGTTGCAAAATTTTGACCAAAACAATGAAATAATAAGCCAAAATATTTTACACATGAATGTTGCAAAAGTTTAATGAGCAATAAAACAACCAGATATGTTTGGTTGAGCACTTTCACCTACCAAGTGCTTCAAGATACAAATATTCATCTAGTTTCTCTTGGTTTCTTAATTTACAGCTAAAGAATTTGTTATGTCTATGTCTATGCTTGCTAGAGCTCATAAAATCAACTCAGTATAAGCATTGTATATCATATTCATACCTACATGTATGTATCTATCGAAGATTATGAAAAACACCAAATTTAATTTTTGCTCTTCGACAAGTTAGAGGGTCTGTTACTATAGCTTTCTGTAGGTTCCAGAAAAGTGTTACTTCAATGCTTCAAGAAACAGTACATAAATTTATTTCAGTGTCTTTTGGAAGTCATTCATGTATTACTGCGTTTTTCAAAAACATATTACAAGCCGATCTGAAAACTGACTTTTTACAAAAGGAGGTTGATCGTGGACACGGAGATATGTTTGTCACGTCTCTAACAACCAAACTCCAAACAGTGTTTCATAAAGACTGCTTACCGACAACGTGCTGTCGAGCTTCATGGTATAAATGCACTTGAGAGGTTTTTAATGCTGAGCGAACATTCTCAACATGCAACAAAAACACCATTATAAACACGCTTGAAGTGAGTTGCTGGTGATGTGAATTAACCTATATATATATTTACCTATAGTTATAGGCAACCGATCACACAGTTGTCGGTCTACTCCAATATGCCTGCACTCATGAAAAAATAGATTAAAATTTCGTTTGCTCATTTTTGTGCCACGGTTCAAGAAAAAAACTATAAACACAAAATTGAATTAAATATTACAAACTGGTACAAAGAATAAAATAAACTTTAATTACTATTGTTTAGTCGTTTTAATTTTTGATAATGCAATAAAGCAAAATATAGCGATTTACATTATCTAATTTCAGTGTTTCGACAAATGAGGTTCAGATTTATAAAAGCACGTTGCAGTCCGAATCGGTTAGATCACAGAAAACCAATTGCTCTCTAACCATTTCCATGAACATTTCGTTGTAGTTACGATGCAGTTGGCCAGATCTTTGCTTAGATTAACCAATCAGAGATGTAGATGCTTACTGTTTCATAGTAATGCTGAAAGTAGAAGGATGTGTTTCGTTATGCTTATGTTTATTTATCTAACCTCTTGACCTCATGACCATTATGTTAAGGTCATTAAAAATAATCTAATTAAAAATACTGGACATGCTGAATATTTCGATTGGGTTAACTTTGCTAAATTTTGGTCGGACTCAACAAATGGTACGTTACAAAATGTTGGTTTAATAGATAAATTGCATGCTAACTCCTATTGTGATTTTCTGTAAAAGTCTAACAGGGAAAATTAAATCTTCACATGGCGCTGACGTTCAAATAGAGTCTGGCGTTGTATTTTTCAAATGGCTCGTCAGAAAGATAATTTAGCCCTTTCACGGCTGAGGCGAATGTCGCCTGTATTTTGCCCTCAATTTCCGGTGGAGCGATATTAAACCTGGTGTAAGCGAACACAATAGATAATGATGCTTATTTAGATCATACCTCCTAAAAAACTCTCAATAACTTCCTAGTGTGTTTTTTATATTTCTACTGGTTCATTTCTATAAATAAAACATTCAAATCATCGCCACAACAGAACAGCTGAGCTAACTTTCACTGATCACATCAACTGTTAGATTTTTATGACTAGCCATAGGAGTGTGATGAAAACAGCTGTCTTGTGTGACAAATAGATGCTGCCAAGTGCCCAATTAGTTAAACATCAAACTATCCTACACGAGAGTCATCACTTTAAGGTCACTTCAGCGTAAGAAAGTCGAAAAGGTCTGTTCAATGTTCAGGCACCTCACTCCTTAGACATACTCCTTTAGGGGTATGCATAATGTTGCTACTGTTACCTGAGTATTCGTGACACTCAACAGAGAATCAGATAGTAATGATGATCATAATGATCAAAGCCATAAATTAAGTTTTTATAAGCAGAGTTTTGACGATTTTGAAAAGATCCCAATATTATTCATTCTTTACTGTTTAAATGTTTAAGATTTTAGTTCAAATCAAAACACTTGTCATTTTTCAAGTGGGTTGGATAGAAAGTTCAACCGATTTTACTGTGAAATCAGCTACATGTAGTTGGTAACTAACTTGTTCTGTTAAACTAACTACTACAGCTACCCTTCAGACTTTATAGTGGTAACCATGGTTGTAGTTCATTTCAAGAAAGATCAGCCTCCATCACCGATAAACTAATTTTATGACCTCTACTCAAATTTATCTGTAATTGATGATATGGAAGTTCAACTTTAAATGGTGAAGACAGCCTACTTTGTTGTTGAAAGAGAACTTCAGTCTGATTCAGAATAATTTCTGGAAGGCTACACCTGGCGCTATCAATCACCTGGTTTTCACTGACCACATGTCTATTCTACTATCTTGTTGTCTCGTTAGATTCGGCCAATTTCTTTTTATGTTCATGTAGTTGACCCGCATGAAGTCACGCTCACACCATCCAGTGGTTGTTGTGGGTTGTACCTCTAGATTGCAGCTGAAGTTGGACTGTGACATTTAAAAAAAATCACATGATTGCATAAATTAAGTTCAAGAAATGTTAAAGTACGACTACCGTTGACAAATCTGGTTGTGACACTATAACACTATGAGAGTTGAGGGAATCACACTGATGTTTGTTAATGATCTTTGTCATTGTAGTTGCTAGTAGCTTGTCTGGCGATGCTCAAGATTGCTTCCATTTTTAATCAGATGCAGGGGGTGTTTAAAAGGCTGGTTCTTAGACAGCAGATGGGTTTGAAACCAAATAGTTTAGCAACCTTGAGAAAACGCATGGACCATATTTGTGGAAAGTTTGGATGACATCAGCTAAAACGTGTGAAAAGGCATACTACTTATGCTGACTAACATATGCATCACATAATGAAAAGTGGGTTTTATCAATATAGATTAAAGTCTCTCAACTTACAATAAATTTAAAAATGACAGAAAACAGAATGATGATCCTGATTATTTATATGAACAATAACTGCATGTTCTTGCTTCAAATATGACCTTGATACTGTTTCTTTGAAAAATGAGGACCAAGTCGGAGTTGATTTCCATACAGTCAGAGTAGATCAATCCAGTTCTATAACTAGTTCACCATTTTAAACACCAGTTTCACCAATCAAGTTCGCCAACTACTAAGCTACAAAGGCCCTTCTAGTTGTTTATCATTATTGATTTATGATATATTTGACATATAATGACATGTTTTATTTTTTGATATATTTAAAAGTTCCATATAAGTACTTAAGGCTTAAATTTTAAATTTCTGTAGTCAACGTTTGATACAAACAGGATATCTCTCATATCAGTTAATGGAGAGAATCAGTAACTTTTTAATGGCCCTTTCATATAATTCTTCAAAGGATACCTTCAAAGAGAATGCCGTCCTTTGCAAGGTCAAATCTTTATAGTTTTGTTTTTGCACCTGAATTTAGCTTTATTAACTACATGGACCAAAAATAGAATCTTTAAGCTGACAACTTGGGTGTAGAATGACCTCTCACTCTGGCATCTTGAGCTGTTTAATCCGGTAGTAAATTAAACCAAACTTATGACCAAAAACTTACCTGTCCTATAATAGCAAAGTAGAGTAAAACTATCTTGTTTTTTAATAGTTATTCAAGCAAATTGTTTTCAAAACAATTTACAGATGATCAATGCTATGATTGGCTACATCGAGCTTATAAATTAAAAATGTAAATTATTCTGAATTTATAATCAAGTCGACTGTATATTAAATATCTGATTAGAAAGTTGGTAAATGATTATGATTATTCCCACTTCAGAGGAATACTGTTCACATGATATCACCTATTGTTAAGGTCCTTGGATTTGTCCTCAACGACATCTAGATAGTAGGCTACAGATAACTAGCAGAAGAAATTGTTGCATAATTTATTTATTCTATTTCCAAATGCTTCCAGATATCGAGTAGTCAATGAAAAAAGATCTGGATGTTTGAGAACCTTAAAGGGTGCATGATAAAGTAAAAACACAGATTTAGCTAAGTTTCCTCAAAGAAGATATTTCCAATTAAAAACTGAAGCAAAGGTGAAGGTGAAATTTTGAGCATATTTGAGACTTTTTAGCTAAACTCTGTGGGTGATTTGATATTGATTTCCAAAATCTATCAACTTCCATTAAACGATCAACTACATGATCACCTACACGGATCATCGTGACATCGGAGAATCATCGTGATAAGAGATTTCAAAATTTAGCTGACACGCTACACCGTCTGTTTTAAACATTGATTTATGATGGCCTATTCAGCTATTAACTGTTGAAATACTTCATATTTCATAAACAAGTGTTTCTCTTTGAGTCGATGCCAAAAAACTCTGTTCAGAGGTATGTTGATAACTCTAGCTGGCAACATCTACTCTCACTCCCGTTCACTAAAATATGACGCTAGTCAAAAGGTGCGAACTTATAAAGCAAACACATGACGTTTTACATTACATCATGTTATTATTGAAATTATTAACTTTCCTGTGTATTTCTAGTCATTTTATTACCATCAAACAACTGAGTTCTTTTTGTTATCAATTTTGGGGCTACAGGTTTATATAGACAGAACCTCAATCTGAACATTATCTAGAACTTTTGCATTTCTGCCAACTTATATTAAATCAATTTTGCGTCCGTCGCTGTTACAAGTTGATAACAAATTAATCATTTGAACGGAATAATTCCTGATGCAAATCCTGTTACTTCATGAAAAGGTTGGTCAAGTGGCTGGCAACTTGAAAAGTTTTTGCAAGAGGTCTGCATCACTCTCTTTCTAATTAAGGGTGTCACCTGTTTTAGTTTATGTATCGGTATCGCCTACCAAAAACCTACAAACATGGAAATCGTATGCTTCCTTTACTTGTTTGCCAATTACTAAACTGTTGTTTGTGTTTTGATGTGAAGACTAGATGGGAAAACTCAACATACATATAGAAAATGGAGATTGCCAAATAGCTGCGGTTATGCGCAGTGTCGGATTCAGCTGTTTTAGTCTGATGACAACTATAGTTTTATTTTATCAATCAAAATTTTAGCGTCACAATTTTAAAATTTTAATTTTAATTTAAAATAACATAATTGGTAATTTAACAATGTTTATTATCAATTGCTGTGTCTTCCAATCTTCTATAAAATGCTTAAACAATTTTATTTTGTTTACTGTTAAATAATATAACTACTTTTTCATATCACTATATAGCCTGTTATGTAGTTAGTAAAGTAATTGCTATAATTTGTAATAAGCGACTCTCTTTTAAAAAGCTTATTACTTAAATCAGACACCCAGAATTTCTTTATCAAACAGAAATGGTATGACTTGCTAGCCTTGGGTCTAATTTCTTGTGAAGTTGTCAATAACGGGGTGTCATCTGTCATGCGCAGGAATGGTTTAGTTTTTATTTCAGTAATGTAGATGCAACTGATAAATTAAGTTTTGTTATTAAACGATCTATTGTTGGCAATTTAGCGCAATAGACAAGCAAATGTGTCAGCCAAGGCAATCTCTCTCTATACAATAATCTACTTCCTGTGGAAGTACTAGACTCCTTTCATTTGGGTTGATAGAAGAAAATGATGGCATGCAATTTCCAGGATTGTCAGCGAGCTGATCCTGATGATATGGCATGGCGACCTTCATAGATTAGCTAATCAAATATTTAGTAGTCATTATTTTTATAATAGACAAAACTGATTCAACTAGAAAAAAGAGTGAGCGACGCCGTGTAGGTGTCGCTGGCTCCGGGTCGCTGATAGTCTTCGTCATTTTGAATAAAAAAATTCTTTGAGAAATGATACCTTCATTGTTAAAATGATGTGAATTCTTCAAGTCATTTAGTTTAGCAAAAGTTTGTCTGCAAAAGTATCCTTATCAAACTATCGGGAGCCATCTAAGGAGAAGAAAACGTGTAAGTCTAAACCGAAATTGAATACTTTTCTTTGCCTATCGAGCAAGACGTGTTGTAACGACGTTGTAATGATATTTAGAGCTCTCAAAAGCCTCTCAAATACTAAAAATAAATAAAACTTACAAAAATATATTAAAAACTATATTTCTTTAAAAGCTTTTCTACAATGTATTATCGTCAGCATAAAACTACCTGGCAGTCACACTCTGACCTTGACCTTGGCAGCCAACAAGCTTTACCAGAGGAAACATTGCAACAGAAACTAGGATCTAGACAATCTTAACGACTACTATGATTTATAGCAACTCAGCTATATGTAAAAAGCTTACACCAGACGTTTCATTTGTATTCGCAGTCGAATGAGTCACTGAAGGAATATGCTATATAGAGGACCAAAAAACCACTTCTTTTGTGACTCAGAGAAGTCACTCTTCTTTATTAAGTAGATCGAAATGATAAACCAGTAAAAGAATAGCATGTTTGGTTTCACCTGGTTGCAACTTTTATAGAATTATAACAGTTGTATTTGTGGGTTTATTAACACTTTAGCTGCCGACAGCAAATACATGTATGTGTTCTCAATTGATTAAAACATTCACGAGTATATCTTTGGGCTCAAATCAATGCAGTTAAATTTTTAGAATGTGTTTGTGCATCTCAGATTGTTTATACTTATATATTTGCAATAAAATGCAGCATAATATATTCATATTATATCTTAATATAGCATAATGTAGTTATCTGTAAATGCAAAACACCAAATTGATCTTCATTTAAAACATTTTGGTTTTAAACGCTTCTTGTCTGACCTGCTCATAAGCCTGGTAGAACGAGATCAACTTCTTCACAGCTGTGTAAATTGAATGGATTGATGCTGAGGTAAATGAGGTCGCAAATTGGCAAGCAACTTTAGATTTACTCACTAAATAGAAAACAAAACTCATAAAGCTTCACCAAGATTCATCAAGTTTTGCCTTACAAAGTTACAACTTTCTAAAAATAATTCTGGCAATACGATTTTGCAGCAAGTAACTTATAAAAGTTGGTTACTTGATCGAAACAGCCATATACACGTAATGTTCTTTGTAGCCCAGTTGCTACCAAAACATCAGCTGTATTCGAAGGATATGCTTTTTATCGCAGCTGCGGTTTAGGTTTATGCTGGTAGCTGGACTATTAAGGTGTACGGAAATGTTTTAGAGCGAATTAAGTTAGCATTGAAATAAATGAAACTATTTTCGGAAACCAGAGCAAAACTAGCTTGGCAGCGGGCCGCATACGAAGATTTGAGACCGTTTCTTAGTAAATACACAGACTTCTTAGGTCTTTGTAGCGTGCAGTCATTGCACAAATAATAACGTGAGTGATTCAACCCAAATCTTGTCTAAAACATGTCGAAGAACTCAATTTATCGGATCGAATAAACAACTAAATTTTAAAACTTACATTCTGATTCCCGATAGCGAATAATGGGTCGACTTTATACATGAGTAATACTTATAGTAATGCAATTTTTGTTTTAAAAGTACCTATTGACTTACAAATGAGATTAGCGTTTGCATGAGTATATACGGTATTTAGAAACTAAATATCTCTAGTAATCCTAATCTCTTGGCTCTCTAATTGTAAAGAGCCAGGAGACAGATATGTGACCGACATACTCTCTCACCGAACTTATTAGAGGGTTTCACGTTGCTGGCTAAAATATCACAGACATGAATTGGTGTATGAGAGATAAGGTGTCAGAGCATGAAAGGCATAATAAAGCTAATAGTGCGGAAAGCTCACACATGGGCGGCCATCTTTGATTCTGTACCAAGCAGACGGACCGTAACCTAGCAGTGGTTAGGACAGATTTAATCATAGGAAAACAATGTCAAGTAATTAATAATGGGTTTAGAAATCTTATTGAATGGTAGGAGGGCATCTGTATGCACTAGAAAACCTCAAGAAAAGCTCATAAGACAACCATCGCCTTTGACTGAAAAATTGCTTGCAAGGATAATAGCGAACTAGACACAAGTATCTGAAACGCTGGCGCAACGCTGGCACGCTGTGGCGTTAACCTGGATATGTAATCAGTTTTATCACCACTCTGCGACCTTAATCATTACCAACAACAAATATTATTTCACTCTAGGGGTCCTGGATCTGGGAGAGCTGCTGCCTCTTTTCTCAGCTAACCGAGGCCTTCTAAACACAACTTTCAGCAAATGAGCAACAAAAAATCTAGTGTTGCTTATCATCACAGCTCCTTCACAACTAACAAAGTAGATGCAGGTTTAAAAATTCAAAGAACTGCCTTGATCTTTGCAAATTTTCACTGTGTGGGTCTCATTTCCAGCACGGAACGGTGCAGGACAAACACAGGTTCATGAAACAAACGCAAGAAATATAACTATGAGATAATTTCTACAGTGTGAAAAGGAATTAACAAGACTTGTGCATAAATGATTTGATCAAGCTAATTAATTCAGATGGTACATTTTGCGAGAAGTTGATTGCCGTACGCAGCGGATAGGATGGGTTGAACCTTTGCAGCCGTCAGATGAGATAACATTCCAGCAGAACTTGGCGTAATAATTAGCTTCTACACACATAGAGCTATTAGCGAACAATTGTTACTATGGGCAACAGGCCCGAGTTACTAATTAAATGTCTTCACATTGCCTATAAGGTAAGTTACAGTAGTGGCAATCACATATTTGGCAAGATATGTAATATCCAATTTATCGCTAACTACAAAAATGCTTGAGTTATCTTGAAAACTTAAGTTTATCGTTTGATGAATGTAAATGTTAGGTGAACCAGGCATATGCAGAGCTAACAAATCTTTATACTTCAACTTCAATAAGACAGTACTTACTAAAATATATTACCAACCGACTAACAATTTATTTTCCTAGTTGAAAAACATGAAAATTGTATTAATGATCATAAAAAGCTCATCAAATCTAGCTTCTACATAACTTTTTATAACTATGAACTAATTGTCATACTAATGGCATTGCGAAACAAGTGCAAGTAAATTCAATTAGTTCACCAGGTAGAGTTACCAGTTCTCTTTCGTCGTTGTACTAGAAGCTCAGATGAACTTTGAAAAACAAGTGAAACTGGGTATCTTTTGTAAACCAATACTCTCATACCACTTACCGTATTCTGGCGCAGAAGTTATTGTTGCCGCTACCTTCGGCTTGTCAACTTGAAAGCTTTCCTTTACCGCTTCACATGCTGGTGGAGGTACTATTTTACGCCCTTCAGTTAAGATTGCCACGGCAGACAACAACAGTAATAGAGAGCAGCATTTTTCGTAAGTTGTCATTGTCTCCAAATATGACTTCACTATGAGCCAAAATGAAGAGCAATATGTATTGTCGTTAGGAGAATAGTTGTCTAATTTCTTGGCAAAGAGTCAAGGTGATCGAGCTTATGTCAGAATAATGTTTAGCTCACTGCAGCTTGTCCAACAACGGCCACCACACTACCCCACACAGCTTTAAATGGATACACAGAAGCAATCGTGTTATACACGTGCTTGTCTAGAAAATAAACAATAGCTGGGGTCACATGACCGTTGGGCTGCAAAAGCAGCCAATCAAAGTGTGCAATAGTGGAGGCAACTCCAAAAATACGTTTCCCTGTATAACAAAAAATCCCAATGTGATGGTTTGAATAATGAATGCGAGTGAGACAATAACTCCATACGAGCTCTGGGATAAACCCAAATAACCTGCTGCAATAAATGGTAATAAATGAGTAGGACTTTTAAAGATAAACTTACACAAAATTTCAGTAGATTTTATTCAAAAAGTATCAATATTTTTTATTATTTGAGATTGTTTTTGATGCTTGAGGTGATCTGACAGCCAGGATGTTTCAAGATTAAAATTGACAAAACTTCATCTAGCTGAAACTTTTAAAAACTAAAACTTGTAAACGTATAAACTTGGCTTTTATATAGATGTACATTTTCTGTACTTTCTGACCATTACTGGGTATTCTAATACCGCTATTCATATGTATCCATGGTGATATGCACAACTTCCCTTGTTTCTATTATTGATTGAAATAAACTCTTTCTTTTAGTGCAGATAAGACAATTCCCACAGAATCTAGTTGGTTTTAAGAGCCACTCAATAACACAAACTTTATTATCACGAATAGATTGAAGCTCTTTATAGTTTTTGTTTTTCCTTTTTTCACAGAACCAATAGCATTGCAAATACGGTCCATTGTAAGTTGAACACTTACAATGAAAGTAAGACACACTTGAAGTAGGAAGCATTCACAGAGTTAGAGTACTTCAGGGCAGGCAAAACTATTAAAGCATTAAGCGGTTTCTTCAAAGAGTTCTGTAGCCAGTTTTTGTTATCTGATTTGGCATTCAAGTGCTGATCCATTGAAGTCAAGGCATATGGTAATGACGCACCATGTACCAGGTATTAGTACAATGAGAAATCTTATAAGCTCAAATATTAATCATTGTTACATATCGATATCATATTTTCATTCAACTTTTTCTGACAGATCTAAGCTAACAACTGGGTCATTACTTCCATCTAATGCATGACACATATCTACAGGAGATTAATCATATGTTAGGCTCTCACTCCAGCATTCACACCAATTACAGACACAAATCAATGAACCAGTAAGCATTTTCAGTCTAAAAAACCTTCAACAGAGGCCACCTAATACAGCTTACAGCTCCCATCGGAACTGATAAAACAGCGATATCAGCTGTCATTGAGCAGCGAGGTTTTCACTAAGGTTTCACGCAGTAATAAAGTAGCGACACGTCTCCAAATGGCACGGCAGTACCTTCATAGAAATAGCAAGGTTGTTGAGCGTCGAACTCTTAGAAAATCCCGTCGCTATTCCGTGTGGCTGTTTGGAAACAAAACAACCGTCGCAACGACAACGTCGCACTTGTACATGAGCGCAATGTGCTGCACAACTATCACTTTACTATAGCACCCTATGGAAAAACGATCTGCGTGTCAGCCCGGCGCAGCGTTTAGGCACTGGCACCACTACATTATCGCTGTATAGAAACTCAGCATTGCTCTAGCTTGCTTAAACCTTATTGGCAACTCCTAATGGGGAAAAACAAAAACAATTTAGACACTTAATACTCGTAGCTTGAGCATCTTTGGAAGCCATTTCAGAAATATCAATCTTATAGAACGCAAACAATTCATTAATTTAAAGCGATGAACTGTACATAATTACGGTGAAAAGGGAAAATAGATTAGTGGCTAAGTAATATAGACAACTAGCGAATGGTCAAAGGAAATCGACAAGGATATGATGTCTTTCAGAAAGCTTTGTAAGGTCTGAATAGCGACGACATATAATGTGTCAACACGTGCCGCTATTATAAGATAGTGACATCTATTTTATGAGCTTTATTACATGGTTGGCGATGCATAACAAGTGATAATAGCTTACAATGGACGTGTATATGAGTGACAGCTGTGGGCAACAGTTGACAGGATTTGCAAGTGCTCTCACGATATATCTAGCATTTGCTTAAAAATTACTGTTTTATTGCCAGACACAGATATAATGAAACTTTGCTATAGGTATTATGCAACACATTGGACATTAACGCAAGCATCATCCCACCAAGATGCAAAAAGTGTGCGATAACAATGAAGACATATTTTAATTAAATTTAAATACTTAAAAAACATCATGATAATTGACATGACAATTGCTTTAGATAAGATAGAGTTGGAGTATAAATGTTTATGTATATCATGTAAAAAAGATGGTGGAGACAACCCTGATGGAATATGTCATTTCTTTGCTTTGTGCGTAGACAGCGCCCTTGTAATTTCCTCCTTTTACTCAAGTCTGCTGACTTCCTTGAAATAGGCTGCAGCCAACTTCATCTAGACAAAATTGAAAGAGAGTTATGCCTTATGTGTACAACTTCTCTTTCCAGCCCTTCCATCCCAACAGGACACAACTCCGAGTAGGCCCACTGTGTACTGACATTATATAGGTGAAAGTATTATATATATAATAATATCCTTGAATGAAACACTTTTTTTCAAAATATATGATACAGTAAAAACTATGACGATGTAAATAATCCGTTCCGAAAACCCCTATATATACGTTATAGAGATTTGACATTCTACTAACAGTAAAATACATTTAAATTTCCTAATATGTTCCATGATCGGCCCTTCAGTTAGAAAAAACAAAAACATAACTTTTCAATTTAATGACTGTACAGTAACTGTAGTGCTATCGGTTTGTATCAACAACTTTTCTCTTTTTTCTCAGCCTTTTCATTTGGCGAACGGTTCAGGATTACGGTAATTTTACATTAAGTTAACGGGGCACGCCCTCAATGACAATTCAAACCAATTTTTTTTAACATTTTTTCAACGCAATACAAAGTCTATACTGCAAAGAAAATAAGGCCAAATATTGTATACACATAAAATAAATCAAAACAAAAGTATATATTTACTGCAATGAGAGCGGTGTATGTCTGGCATGTATTTGTTTGATATGTCTGTCTGTCCAAGGCTAAAGGCTAAGGTATAAGATTGCTTTCAACCAGATCAAAATCATGACATTCAGCTTGGTAGACCAACACTCAAACACCTGCACCAATCGTCAGCCTTGAGGTGTTTCTGAATAATTGTACAGCTACTTCTTCTGTACTTTATCGACACACCTGACGATCTCTCACGACACACTAGACTGCCAGAGTACTAGTATATGTAATATATATTACTATAGTCATTAACTCTCCAGAGTGCAGCAAAAGAGAAAACAGTATTTTCAGGCCAACTAGAGAACTCTCAACATTAAAATCAAAAGCAAGAAGTTCAACCGACTTGACGCTTTACAGTGTATCAAACTTTTAACATAATACAAAAGCATAAAACACAAAGCAAAAACTTTACATAATCTCTCCACTTTAAGAGGAATTTATGGAAAGAAGGTTTAGGTTATAGGAGTGTTTACTGTATGTATGTATGTATGTATGTATGTATGTATGTATGTATGTATGTATGTATGTATATATCAACCTACTCTATTTGATGACAAATAAAATAATTTGTTTGTAATAAAAAGTTTGGTAACAGAGTGTGATATTGTATACTTATGACATAAGTTGCGTCTCTATCACACGTCATATAAGGAATTGTCTGTTCCCTACCCTTATGCATCTATATGAATACTTCTATTGAGCATTTAACATATATAAGTTACATTAGGAGTTGTCTACCCTTCAGATACACAAATCTACTCCGTTTGAGTCTACTTACCCCATTCATATAATTCTTCAAATCAAACTTTTCATTCTGAGAGTGAGCTCCATCATCACTTAGCCCGAATGGGAGAAGAATAGTGTTCTTCCCCGTGGCTTCTTGAAGAGTAAGGGTGACTGGGATAGACCCCCCTTCCCTTGTCATATCAGGCTCCATGCCATGCACTAAAGATTTAGTGATACAACGCAATGGGTATAACAATATAAGCAGAACATGAAAAGTTGTTAGAGTTGACCAACTGAGCCTAGCAAGAGAGATCAACATCTACTCAATATTTGTGGCAGAGTCTTGATTACTAATCGACCATGTTTATACCACTTAGTGTTCAAGCAAATATGTGGAACAAACAACTCCAACTCTCACCGGTATAAACGGCTTTCTTGGCAGCCTCATAGTGAGGATGATCAAATGGGCTGACCCAGTGCCTCCCTCCAGTAATACTTACACACCTAAAATTAAATAAAAAATTGAAATTATGTTCAAAGCATTACCATGAAAAGATAACTCCAAATCATATCAAGCTATACCAACTTTTGTCAAGCTTTGTAACCAACTAGGACAGTAGCAGAGTGAAAAAATTAACATGTGATTTCATTTGTAGTTGAATCGGGAGTATTTATGTTGAAATTGATTATATGTTGGTTAAAAGATGTGATTGCGTCAAAAAAGTTGATCAAATCAAATTAAGACCAATAAAAGGCTAAAACATCAGCTACAATATGTCATTTTTGTCTTTGTAGACTAACCCTCTCCAGAGATATGAGCTCTTGAAAGAGATCCTTTTTTGAAATGCTCAGATTCAAGCAGGTGCTTTATTATATATTGAATAGTATATAGTGAACGATTCAATATATAATAGTCCACGAGCGATAAATATAAGATCTTTTCTTTAGCCAATCATCAGCACGAAATTTTAATATAGGTCATAATATATATTATCGCTAGTAAAACGCGTTGTCTGTGATCTCAAAGATTCTTGACGTTAGAGAATGTACCGATTAAACGTGTTTTATTGACGAACTACACAATTTGAAAATAGCTTCAAGTTCGAGCGAATGTGACTCGAGGTTTCTGAGCATCAGCTGGTAAACGATTGGAGTAGACAGCCTATGGTTAAAGCTGACCAGCAGCGTTATGCTGCTGATGAATATAGAATGGAGGTAAATCTACCTTCAACTTTGAGTCTCGTAAATATTACCTTCAGTTTAGTATATATATACATGTATATATACTAAAGTTAAGTAATATTTTTATAATCATGAATACATATACTAATTAATAAAATAATAACTTTTTTGCTATTGCCAATCGTTGTTTTATAACTCATCTATCGTTTCACCTAGCTTTAATATATGATTCAAAACTTCTCTGGCTGTTTTAGCTTGTAAATTACATTCATGATTAGAAATTATTTTCCCTCCTCACTTGTAGAAAGTGAGGAAATTGGATTGATCAATGCTCATCTTCAACTTCCAGAAACAACGCTTCAAATTGCTAGCTTTGCATATTTATGTTTTTGTTAAGCATTTGTTCATCTCGTAAGTTTACACTCGTAATCTATTTGACTCCCAAATTGAAACATTACCGTAAATACACTAATTGAAAGAAATATCTATGAATGACATGTATTCATTACATTTGTTTTATTGATTACAGGATGTTTATGTGGTGCCACAAGTGAAGCAGTTGTGTCAGTGTAGAAACTGCCGTACACGAGAAAGAGAGACATGAATGTGTGCTGCACAAACCATGATATGTTTGGTTTAAGTAATACAGTAATACATTTTGACTACAGTAGAGTAATTTTTCCTATTATATCAGCTGACACTATATGAGTGGCCAGAACTTGGATGGATGCTTTTAATAAAAACATTTTGCTAATATGAAAATCTTTTGGCTTGTAAAAATTATATAATAAAATAATAATGTTGAAGACAATACAAAACATAATTTGCAGAACATATTGAATACATCATAGCCCCATTGCCACCTATGCTGAAATCTTGTCTGATAGATGGATTTATGAAGTGTAATCAGAGCTGTATTGACAGGTACTTTTGCATAGCTCAACCCAATTTCAGCGAATCAAATATCAAAAGCTACTCAAAACATTTCATGCTCCACACTACAAAGTGAAAGCAGGTGAGTTGAAAAACCACCAACCAGGCGCAAGAATGGCTTTATTAACCCTTTTGCCAGAATCGATGGGTTAATTGACTTCCAAGAAATTGACGTTGTTCCACGTTCACTATTTTGGTCAACTAATAAAACCATTTGTTTTGTACTTTAAAGCACATAAATTACATAATTTTTTTATTGTATATTTCAATACATCAGAGTCTTGGCTTTCGAATGAGCCTATATTCAATACACAAAGAATAATAGAACTATGAAAAACGGGGTGTCAAAAGTACGTCCTGCAAAAAAAAACACTTGGTTCAGGTACTCAAAATGTGGCGTCATAATTCTCATTTAGCCTTAGGTCGTCGATCCCTTTCGCTGCCATTGAGGCTGCGTTTTTCTGTGACAATCGGTGCTGTTAAACCCGGAGAGCGCCAATAATAAACTAAGATTCTAGATAATCAACAATGCCCTAACGCCCGACCAATACAAACACATGTTCTGGGTTAATTAATTATGCTTCAATAAATGTACTGTCGTTGATAAAGGTAATGAAATCACATCGATTAAATTATGACCTGCGGTTGCGAACCGCACTTATTCACTATGTTTCCATGATGCGCAGTGCTTCGGAGTTGCGCTATCTCCGAATCATGGAAACGGCGTCTTCGCACTGAAATCACTGCGAAGCCAGTGCAAATTCGCAGCAAGGAAACAGCGACTGCGCAGTGGCTGCGCATAGCTCTCAGGCCGTGGAGACGGATTCTTCGAGGGCCATAAACTAGTACAAAGGTTGTCCTGCTAATCTTGTTTTTTTTCTATTCTTCCGATCTTCTTCCACCTAAATTTAATTATGGTCTGCATTCACGAGGATGATGAGGTGATTACTTTCCTGGACTTTGTTATCGATGCCAACACTTTTCGAAAAATAGGTGGCAAGTCCTAAATTAACGTTTAAATAGTATATTACTTGTAAATATACTATTAAATATATAAATCTTAAATATATTACTTTGTAAAAAGTGTGTTAAGGTTTGTAAAACCTTAACACAGTCTGAAGTACTTATCATAGAAATAATATGTACATGGAGAACTAATGACACCGATTCCTTTGTTCGTTCTCTGGAGTTGTCCTACCTTCGCCTGCCACTAGCGTCATTATCGTCACTTTCATAGTTGATAAATAAGCGGTAAGAGCACACAACAACGAATATGAGAATTGTGACGTCACAATTTGAGACTATGCCAGTAAACTTTTTCGCGGTAGAGCTCTGGGGAAATCCTATAAACACCAACCATAAAAAAATGATGTAATTTATGTGCTTTAATTAACCAACTAATCAAATGTGACCAGTAATTTTTTTTCTACAAATTGATACTAATAATGACTAGATAATGTTGACTATACATGACTTTTTTTAGGAATGCAGTTGGTTTTGCCATATATCGAACATATTCTTTTCAAAGATGCGGCTTGCTTATTTATCTAGTAACTAGCTTCCGGTGTGAGTAGCAACTGAAAACTTCGCTGATACATTTTTAATTATCCTTATTTGAGGCGTTTGAGACATCTACAATAATGTATCTCTATCTATTATAGATTTAAAATTTTATTTTAGCAATCATGAGCAAATACAAGACTTTTATCACAATAGCCGAAGTGAATACGAGAGATAGAGACAGGCTGCTTCACTATATACATCATTTTGGGCAAGTCTGGGCATATCTTTTTCTTCCGAGTGTTTTTACCTGATCAATTATTGTCGATTGTAATCTTCAAATATTTTGAAAATGATATCGCATAAAACAACGAACAACATCTCAACTGATAGACAAAAATCGATACTTTCTGTTAAAATCAACTAAAATTTGACGCAATCGCATCCTCAAAACTATACTATAGAATGACTAGAAATGGCAAACGTGATAATGAACAATGGACACCAGGATTGGTGGCCTTTGTGAATAATTCCTTCAAAGCTATCTGAATGGATGATAGTTTGTAAAAGTAATTCGTTACGAAAACCCTAAATCAAACATTTTTTACAAATGAACTAAAATTGAGACCTAAGTTCAAGACGCAACAAAAGTTCTATCATTCTTGCTGA
The DNA here is from genome assembly GCF_963576615.1 of Watersipora subatra. Taxonomy (NCBI): domain Eukaryota; kingdom Metazoa; phylum Bryozoa; class Gymnolaemata; order Cheilostomatida; family Watersiporidae; genus Watersipora; species Watersipora subatra. The sequence continues at coordinate 55,719,345 of NC_088715.1, read as the reverse complement.
AGCCCTTTTCCAAGTATAACCCAAAAAGCTAATTCAAACATCATTAAAATTAAAAAACTCTACTGGTCACAGCTAGAGAAATGAAGTTTATAGGATATAGTTAGCCGATGCTATACATAGAGGAATATCGAAGTAAAACCTGAACTCACTGCATATCATTCGGTGACCCGCGGACGGCCCACAAATTAGCAACATGTTTTTTCACGAGCTCAGCTACTCTCTCAGGGGTCATGTCTGGAACAATGCGGATAGAGAACTTCCCAATGACCTTGGATGGAATGACAGTTTTAAAACCTGTCTCGTAAAAGGCTCCCTCGATACCTGTAGGCCATTAAATTGTATCATCTTGTTGTTCAATAAAATAAAACACTTGTGCATAGTGAACATCGAGTATTGAGACAGCACAGTAACTAACAGAAGATAACTAGTAGAAGAAGGTACTAGTAATATTGATATCAGAGAGAAAATCTTATTACTGGATGGAATAAATATCTTAACCAAATAAATGCAATGACTCTGGTTAGATTTAAGTATCACAGTAAGTTAGTTGATATTCAACTCGCTCTAAAGATATCCTTGCGCTGTAGCATCGCTCCTTTGAGAATACAATGATCTCTCATCACCTTTGAGTGTCACTTTAACTACGTCAACAACTTTAACACTTCAATAATGCAAATCTATTACGAGTGACACAGAGGAAGGGGGGCAAGGTCAACATAAATTCAAGCTAATTGCCTGCAAGCTTCTTAGATTAGAAACGAGGACTATCTTCTGTTTATCATAAGTGATGGTTGACAAGCTTGAAAAACATTTTAAAAAAAAGTGTCTAAAAATTATTGCCAATTGTCAACATGGAAGGTCAGATAGAACATTTCAGAATCTATTAAATAGCAAATGACTCACCATGCAGACTGAGACTGGGGAATCTCCAACGATGTTGAAGCACCTTCTCTTTGCTGGGGTGCATCAGCTTGTTGGCTCCAACATCTTTACGGAAGTCCTCAACGTCAAACTCTGACAGATACAAGACAAGAGTTCAGTTGAGGAAACCAACTTGCTATTGGAGAATTAGACAATTATAGTTGACAAACTCGTATATGAATCCTTTTCATCTTCATTTCAAACAGCAATGTTATAACAAGAGTAACATGGTTCTTACCTAATAATCACAAGTAATAAACGAAAAGAGATTGAGTTTTTTCAGAGGGTGCAGAGTATACATGTACTAGCTGAATGCTTGGCGTTGCACAGGTATTAAAAACAGCTTAGAAACAGTGGCAAGTAATGTAGTTGCTATTGGCTTAATTTGAGTAAGCTAGTATCTATCTTGCTAAACCTACTAATAATAAAAACCATGAGAGCAAGCATTAGTGACGTTACGCGTAATGCAGAGTCGCTCTGCATATTTTAACCCAAATAGTGACTCCTATCACTTTACGAATCCATTGCATCTCGAGTAGCTTAATGGATTAGCTTGTTGCCATGTGAAAGGGATGTTCGGGGATCAAATCTTCTGGTCTACGGATTGTCATCTCTAGATTTTAATTGCTATAGCTGGACATACACCGAACGGTGACAAACTTTGAGATTTATATATAGCAATATGCCACGACACACAGCTAAGGTAATACAGGACCTATTCCCAATCAGATCTATTTTCTGACAGGAACACAGAGTTGTTGTAGAAAGTAATCTATTTTCTAACCCAAATACCTACCAATAACCCCCAAGTGGTCATGAGAAGTATAATTGAGAGTTTGAGTGTGAAAACGATTTCAAAGGACCAGCAAAAAATTGCTACTGATCATTACCATCATGGCCAAGGTTTTTGACTGCAATACAAGTTTAGCTCTGTATGCTCAGAGGGTTTTCAATTTTAAAATACAAAGAGCACATTCTACAATCAGAGTTCCGTGTGAAAGAATGTGCTGCTCATTGCGAGCCCTTCATTTAACCATTACAAGATTTCCCTGATAAAGCTTTGTGGGTCAACCATTAACCTCCATGTTTGTTCCGCACCACTCACTTCCAGCAGTCGAGGAATAATATTGGAAGATCAAAGATGTTAATTTTTCAATTATTAACATATACACCAATTAGTAGCATAGATGTACCAACTACTAACATAAATACACCAATTAGCAACATAGAGATGTACCAGTTAGTAACATAGATTTACTGGTTAGAAACATAGATGTACAAATTTGTAGTATAGATGTACGAATTAGTTACATTGATGCGCCAACTAGTAACATTTAAATACAGTAGACGCTACTACAAAGCAAATAATCTGTTCCTGGATTGTTTAAGTTGAAGGCATTTTACATTATACAAACCGTAAAATACATGTGAATTTTCTAATCCATTCTAAGATCTTTCTAAACTCTCTCCATTGACCCTTTAAAAAAGTAAATTTAGCTCTTTTAATAAAAAGACTACAGTAACTGTAGTATTACTAGTCTGTATAGACAAGGTATTTACTTTTTCTCACCAATTGCACTCGGTTTATGGTTCATGTAATTTTACAGTTTGATAAGGGAAGCGCAAACCTCTTTTTTCATTTTTTCTCGACAGTAAGGTCTATTCTGCAAAGGAAAAATATACTATATGTAGTAAGAGCAGTGTGTGTCTGACCATGCGTCTATTTCTCACCAGGGTTCGAAGTTAGGAAACATCTCTTTCGACAAGAGTAAAACTCGTGACATTCAGCTTGATATATCGACACTCCGTCTGCACTGCACTAATAGATCACCTTAGAGTATTTCTTAATTATTACTCGGTTGTTTATTTATTATTATTTTATTTTGGTTATTTATTTATTATTACGCTTATTTTCTGTGCTCTGTTGACACACCTAACGATCTCTAATGGCGAACTATTACTGTAGTTTGACAGGCTACTAGCAGATATAGCAAGCCCAATACGTCGTTTTATCTCTCAAGTGTGGCAAGAAAGACAGCGATAATTTTTAAGGCTAACCACTAGTTTCTCATTATTGAAATCAAAATTGAAAATTTGCACCGACTTGACACTTCACGATATATGGAATTTTTAACAATGTCGGAAGCAACAACTTCACATAGATTATTTACGTTATCTGGAATTGACATTATAGGAGGTATACGATATAGGAATGTCTGTATCAATTAGTAACAAAGATGTACCAATTAGTAACACAGATGTACCAATTATTCGTAGCATAGAAGTACCAATTATTCGTAGCATAGAAATATTAATTATTAGCATAGATGAGCCAATTAGTAAAATAGATGTACCAATTAGTAGTAACATAGAAGTACCAATTATTATCATAGATGTACCAATTAGTAACATAAATGCGCCCATTAAGGAAACTGATGGCCTGCTGCAGCAATTAAATTCAATAAAAGGTAAGATAAAGTTATAAATAGGAAGAGGAATAATTGGAGTTGAAACAGGAATAACAAGATGGAATCAAACCTACGCTATTCCTAGTAACTAAAGATTGACAGCCCGAGACCCTTATTTTATGGAATGTGGGACATGCGCATCAAACTTGATAAAACGCATATGGCAAGATTTTAGGTTTGTTTTAAAAACGCAACTTCTTGAGTATCAGGTCGACTGCGTGTGATAAAACCTTTATCAAACATTCAATTGTATTTGAGCAGAATGATGTGCTAACAGAGTACATATGTTCAAGAAACAGTCTTGTGGACATTTCTCACGAGTTTTTACTGACTTTTATTGCTTCATGATGAAAAGATAAAGTTGAGAAGTTAACATGAGTAGGTATGTAGTTTGTGACTGAAGAGCTAAATGACACTTCTGGCATCTGGCAGCAGGTGGGTTGAAACATGATGACACTTCTGGCACCTGGCAGCAGGTGGGTTGAAACATGATACTTTGTTAAACTCGAGTACTAAAACTGACTTCTAGCCAACAGAAAATTTAAATCATTGTCATATGAAATGCCACAAAAAATTTCAGTTTGAAAATGAATCTATGTCAAAAAATTTTTTTTTGCTTCCAACCAGAACAGTATTTCTTATTCTGCATGCAATATGGATCAACAAATCCTATAAAATTTATTTTAAGAATTTTAATAAATAACAATATTTAACAAATGCTTTCGCCAATTATACTCTTGACACAAATGAGATGATGAGAAATAACATACCAATAGATTCATAAAGCTTGGCCTCCTCCGGAGTGAGTGGAGCCACATCATCGTAGAGACCTGGTATGATAATCTTCCCGTCCTTGTCTACCAGGTTATCCATAATGTATATCAGATCAGACATGGCCTCGTGCCTGCAGTCATTATATTTACATAGTTAGACTCTGAACTCGTAGTACCAAACAATAGATTTATCCACTAGTTGCCATAGTAATATAAAATCATCAGACAGTATACACTAATTAGCCTCTCCCCTGCCACCATAATGCTGTGAAAGTAGTTCCATTTTCATAGATGTACGCAAAGAGAAGTAACATGTTTTTGTCTTATGATTTACATGTAACCGTGTAAATCATGAGACAAAAAAGTTAAAAGAAAACGTCATTTAAGTAATGACTACTAAACTACAATAAGACTTAAGACCATAGAGCTACCAAAACATTCCCTTCTACAAATCTATAGAGTGAGCTTACACACTGCCTCCATATAGCCCAGAGTGTAGGTCCTTTGACGAGCACTGTATCTCCACTTGGAATGGACAGATGCCTCTGTGTAAACAAATAAATAAAACAACTACTTTAGGGTGTTGGTGTCACTCAGCATCATGAACAAACCAATTACCTGACATGGCAAGAGTAAAATTTCAACTTGATCAACGTGCAAGGGTTGTATGTATAGGTAAGTTTGCCTAGTGTTCGGTTGAGAGATGTGGAAAAATACAGAAGTGAATGGAAAAAATAGATATGAATAGAAAGAGATAGTAACAGAAAAAGTAAGATAGGAATACGCATAGAGATATAAATCCCGGAGAAAAGCGAGAAGAGAAAGCATTAAGCGGCAAAATGACAAAACCTTTGAGTACAACCGATGAAAAGATATGTAACAAAATGAGACTAACCTGAGCCCATAGGTAATACAGGGCTTCTTTTTGCCCAGCCAGTAATTATCAGAGATGCAGACATAATCCACGCTCTACAAATGTTAAGACTATATTAAAGACTGATTTATTGGCAAGTTTGCTAAAGAGGCTACAGTAGCTTTTGGATTCTCTGCGCTACATAGAAGGATACATACAATATAATATGAAAAATCAATAAAAAACAATGAGAATTCATTTAGTCCTACGTGTATCCACAAACTTAGAGTTACCCTCTCCTGTCATTTTCTGGTATGCATAACCAACACAGTAGCAGCTCAATAATCTCAAACAAATCACTAAGATATTTCTACCATACACCAAACACATTTGGCATGAAATAAGCATTTGTTTGTCAAACCTTAAAAAATGAAACTTAAACACCAACAAATTAAACTATTCTTATATATATGTGCTTATCCAGTTAAAAGAGTTTATCTGGTGAACAGACCTTATTCGGTGAACAGACCTTATCCGGTGAACAGACCTTATCCGGTGAACAGACCTTATCCAGTTAACATACCTTATCCCGTTAACAGACCTTATCCAGTTAACATACCTTATCCAGTTAATGGAACTTATCCAGTTAACAGACCTTATTTAGTTAACAGACCTTATCCGGTGAACAGACCTTATCCGGAGAACAGACCTTATCCAGTTAACAGACTTTATCCGGTGAACAGGCCTTATCCAGTTAACAGACCTTATCCAGTTAACAGACCTTATCCGGTTAACAGACCTTATCCGGTTAACAGACCTTATCCAGTTAACAGACCTTATCCAGTAAACAGACCTTATCCAGTTAACAGACCTTATCCAGTTAACAGACCTTATCCAGTTAATAGACCTTATCCAGTTAACAGACCTTATCCGGTTAATAGAACTTATCCAGTTATCAGAACTTATCCAGTCTCCGCATACCTCATATTCTCTATCAATTCCAAAACTATTCAAGGCTATTCCAAAACTAAAACTCCTAGCATCGTAAGGAATAAGCCGTCAAAATCAAAATACAACAATTCCTATATATGTGTACCCCAATACCACAACCTCCTCGCTTACCAACCCCATAGGCGTCTTAATAAGGACCCCAAAAATATTTTTTATTTTTGGCCACTTCTCGAGGCACAAAATGAACCATGTGAAAAGTACAGTAAATGCGTGTCATATTACGCCTATATGTGTGCAACAAGGTTATGCGTGTGCAAAAAATTTTAATACAGTCAAACATGGATAACTCGAACTTCACGGGACCGAGCGAAAGTGTTTGAATTATCAGAGCGTCCAAGTTATCAGAGTACTGTCACAAGTCCATGTATTTACTTATTTATTAGTAGATACATGTACATACACAAACTATAATATAAATCAAAAGCACAAATGGCTTGTTTCAAATTAAATGCTTCTAATGTAAAGTTTAAAACGGTTTTATCAAAAAGTATAGAGAGTTTTCTATCACTTGAGATTGGTTCATTGTTTGAGGTGATGTTATTGCCAGGACGTTTTTTAGATTGACATTGGCAAAACTTGATCGTTGTTGAAATGCTCAAAAGAAAAGGCATCTTTTTCTTTTGAGCGTTTTACCCACGATCAATTTTGCCGATTTTTCTTGAAGTTTATGCAAAGATTACCACCTCACTTTACCTCGCTTCCGAAGGGCGATCGCTAAGCGGATGTTTGGTATAAATCAAATTTCACCAAACCTTTAGAAAAGTCGTTGACAAAAATATTTTGCCGATGGTAGTAATAACGACGCTTATGAATTACGAAAAGTTGAGGTTTACCTCTATGGCTTGGAATAAAGTGATTTTCTAAAGCGATAACAACCGTTTCGGTAGCCGTTGGGCAAAAAACAGTTCAAGTTAACAGTGTTGAGTTCGAGTTATCTATAGCAATTTATCATTACGTGGGAACGGACCAAAGAAACCGTTTGAATTAACCATGTGTTCAAGCTATCCGTGGGCGAGTTATCCATGTTTGACTGTATTTGCAAAAAGTTGACAAGCCATGGCGAATCTACTGACTTATATTCAGGACAAAGTCGTCGTATTGTTACATTCATGAGCCAATAGGAATTGTTTACCCTTTAAATTATTGCAGGTGAGAAACTGAATCCTCACAAACTAACAACTAATTCAAATGAGTAGCCTCAATTGTCATTAAAAGTCATTACTATAGTGATGTTCCTATGTGTTAATAGTATGAATGCTGACCTATATAAGCTGATGCTGTGTGTTGACCTATTTAAGCAGAACGTCTGTCTATGATAAAATTTAGAGTGAACCTACGCAAACACTGTTTTAGATCCAAGTGTATATCGTATCTCAATCACATTTTTACCAAGTAATATTATTTTTATGGTTGTATATTTTTATTTTATCTATCTATTTTTCAGTCAGCATCAGTTTTTTATGAACATATATACAAACATTTTTATTTCTCTGAGACGCACACACGAAGAGAGTGCTACCAGGCGTTAGTACTAGTAATGACCTATATAACTGGATGCCACTGGATCTCCCTCTTTATATTCCTAGAAAGAACTAGTAATGTTAGTACTAGGTGTTGGTACTTGTAATACCTATTTAGTTTGAGGTCACTGTGTTTTAGTACCACTAATGACCTATATAACTAAATGTTACCAATTGTTAGTACAGCGCATCCTCAGGATACGACTTACCCTGTTAAGATTTTTTCACCTTACGAAGTGGAACATGATGATTTTTTTTCACCATACGAATTCAACCAAATTTTCATCCCAGTTCAAACTTGGCAGTCGATGTGCTTATTATGTACGTCAATATAACAAAGGCATCAAATTGCTGTTCGCCAAAAAATATTTTTACGACGCTATTTTTACGAATGAGGAAAGATGACTGATTTCTCTCAGCTCAACAATTCTCGTGTGTAAAAAGATAATATTTTCTCTTCAAACCAGTATCCAAGTCGGAGTTGCGACCCCTTGATATAGAAAGTCTAGTGGTCAAACAACTTCCCTTAACCTGCTAACAAAAATCCACTTAATTACGAAAACAGCATCGTTAAGGTTTTCTTGCCAAATTAGATTGAAAATGTTTTAAATAGGTCCGCTCAAAGTGATAGTGATAGTGAAAACGAAGACCGACACTGATAAGTGATAAAAGTTTAGTGATGAAAAGTTGAAATTCAGTAAAATAGTTAAAAATACAGTAAAGTAAACTTATTGAAGTGAATTCAAAGTTTTTGTTGTACGTACGTCTGTCTTGAAAGTAAGAACTTTCTATGGTACGTAGTACTGTTCATAGCAGATTGTAACACTACATTTTAATGCGGATCATAAACAATAAACTCACCGAATATAATAAAGTTATTGTAGGCAACTATAGTACCCTAATGCAGACATCTTTGTTACTAAGGTTAACATACTATTTTGCAATAGCACAGCACTTATAAAAAAATTTGACGATTTCATCACCATGCGATGCCAACCCTGAAACAGATCAACATTTTATCCTGAGGGTGCACTGTACTACTAATGACCTATATAACTAGATACTACCATGTGTTAGTACTATTATTGACCTATAAAAACTAATGCTACCATCCCTTAGTACTACTGATGACCTATATAACTTGATGCTATTATGTGTTAGTACTGCTAATGACCTATATAAACCGATGCTATCATGTGTTAGTACTACTGATGACCTATATAACTTGATGCTATCATGTGTTAGTAAGCCTACCACTAGTAACCTATAACAATTGCTACCACATGCAATAATTAATGGTTAGACTACAAAGAGGGAAGAGCAAACTAAGAATACCTTGAAGAACTCTGTAGTCTCCTTCATCTTCGCAATGGTTTCCTCGAGGCCCTCGGAGCCTGATTCCTCCATACCTTCGAAGATGAACTTGAGGTTGACTGGCAACTCTATTCCAAGCTTTTGGTGGGTCTCAATACAATTGATCCAGGCCAGGCAAGGACCCTGTCAAAGAAATCATTGCTTCCTTCCTTCTCATTTGCTTTACAAAAAGACAAATAGAGTCACTTTAAACCCTAAACCTTATTGGATGGAAGAATATAGAGGCTATAAGATAAAAATTGCCGCTGGGATAAGATAGATACTGTATATAGGAACAGAGTCTATTCGTCATCCAAGCTATACCAACATGACCATACGGATTCCCAATATGAGTCAATAGATATTTGGGGTCGAGTTAGATTTGCTTCCCCTTTCCAGGTTTATCATACAAATATTGAGAAGTGAAGACCATTGAATTAGTTAATTAACAAGCATAAAAGTTAACAATTTGCAAAGCAAAGGTGTTATATATTATATATTGAACATGAAAAATTTTAACATAAAAGAACAAGCACTCAGTGATTGATGGTTTACGCAGATAACCTCACCGCGATACATGAGAGACAATCAGAAATGTAGTACAACTTGATACGATTTATTATCTGTAAATATGAAACTTTACGGTTAATTACGCCCACTCATCAGAAACAGCAAAGGTGACATTTGTCAGGGTTGCCACAATTAAAAACAACCTGCAAGTAGTATTCAAAATATATCGGGAATTGTAGCTGTAGTGAATCCTATCCTTCATCTTGTTCTCACAAACAAACCCATAACTCTTTCAGCCCTTCAGTGTTCAGCTTAAACGCGAAACTTTGCCAAGTATAGTTTCCTGTTTGCTATTTTCCATGTTAAAAAGCTTACCAACCTTGTCTGTGTAAGTGTGTTAGCAGATAATTCAAAAGCACTCTTTAATTTGTCTGCTATAAAAGCTCATCTCTTTACAAAATACAATAATTTTTGCATAGATAGAGACCATCGTGCTGTGCAATATTTTATAGCTGTGCTCTTCTGCAGATGGATCTCTGTTGGAGGCCATGAATTTTTTATAATCAAAAGATCTAAATCGGTGGTTCTAAGCCTGGGTTTGATTGAACCATAGAGGCTCGGTGCGTCAGTCACAGGTGTTCAGTAGTTCTCTCAAAGTCAACAGCAGAAGTTACACTATTTTGCAAAAAGTCATGTCTTTACGAAAAAATATATAAATTGTTGTGAGTTCTTGCTTTGTATTGGCTTTGTTCTTTGAACACAGTCATACAGAGATCATTTTGCTAAAAAAACCTATTTTATTTTTCAATAAAGGGTTTGGTGAAAGAGCATTAGAGACTGGTAGGGCTCAGTATGGCCAACAAGGTTAGGAATCCCAGATCTAAAGCAATAAAATCAGGCAGTATTATTTTGCTGCGCAATAAACATCTTAAGAATCGAAATTAAGCATTTTAGTAACATAAAATAAAATGAACACATTTTCATGATAGCTGAAAAAAAATTCCACTTTTGCGAATTAGCATTTAATATTAAACAAACTTGATAATGAGCCTACACACAAATGTGAGACTTTTGAACAAACATGATAGAAGAGCAATCACAAGAGAGTTGTCTACTCTTATGGTCTACACGCTGCTATAGTTAAATATGCGATGCTACTTGTAGAACTGTATATGGGTAGACGACTCCCCAGCCCATTGACATATGATGCTAGTACCACCCAGTATAGCAACTACACTCACCTTATCATCAGTAGACCCTCTTCCATATAACTTTCCATCAATCTCCTGAAGTACGAAAGGTTCTGTATCCCACCCATCCGACTTTGCTGCAGGCTGTACATCCAGATGTCCATAGATCAGAATAGTCTTTTTGGACTTGTCTGAACCGAGATGAGCAAAGATAATTGGAGGAATGTCGAGCTCCTGTCCATCAGGAGTTGTGTGCTTACCGGGTTCCACCAGCTCACAACTGGCTCCGAGTCCAACAAGCATCTGCAGTTGATCAAAATGTATTGCCCTTAAACATAGGAACTGCATGGCAAGGGCGTATGATAATCATGTTCATATGCCGATACTAAAACCATGAAGATGGAACGGCTTTTGTAAATGGGATTAAAAATAATAGCAAACATCTGTTCACCTGTCTATGTGCAAATGTCTATGCGCAAATATTATTAGGAAAACGATTGCCATGCACGGGAATCAAACCCAGATATTCGGTTATTCCCGAATATTCAAACCCAGATATACCACTGCATCAATCGGCCACCTTGCAGCACCATAGAATAATTATGCACATAGTTGTTACACATGATGATCTCCCACGGCTCACATGACCACCAGGATATTAATTCGTTTAAATCCACAAGTCAAAGAATTAAGATAACTATTCGGGTTCTTAACAAATATTATGGATAATCAGATAGTATTTTACCAAATCCATATTATGGAACTATGTAAGAAAACATAAAAAGTGAATTATTAAAATATTAACCAACAAAATGAGGCTGTCGTCGATAACCTACCTTAGAAGTGCTTTATAAATTACCTTGGACACACAGAAGTGTAGCTAATACCCAAAGAGAAAGACATTTAGTTACTAAACTTACTTAAATTTCTATTTTACTCCGTCTATATGCTTGTTTTCTATTTAAATTTCTATTTTACTCCGTCTATATGCTTGTTTTCTATTTAAATTTCTATTTTACTCCGTCTATATGCTTGTTTTCTATTTAAATTTCTATTTTACTCCGTCTATATGCTTGTTTTCTATTTAAATTTCTATTTTACTCCGTCTATATGCTTGTTTTCTATTTAAATTTCTATTTTACTCCGTCTATATGCTTGTTTTCTATTTAAATTTCTATTTTACTCCGTCTATATGCTTGTTTTCTATTTAAATTTCTATTTTACTCCGTCTATATGCTTGTTTTCTATTTAAATTTCTATTTTACTCCGTCTATATGCTTGTTTTCTATTTAAATTTCTATTTTACTCCGTCTATATGCTTGTTTTCTATTTAAATTTCTATTTTACTCCGTCTATATGCTTGTTTTCTATTTAAATTTCTATTTTACTCCGTCTATATGCTTGTTTTCTATTTAAATTTCTATTTTACTCCGTCTATATGCTTGTTTTCTATTTAAATTTCTATTTTACTCCGTCTATATGCTTGTTTTCTATTTAAATTTCTATTTTACTCCGTCTATATGCTTGTTTTCTATTTAAATTTCTATTTTACTCCGTCTATATGCTTGTTTTCTATTTAAATTTCTATTTTACTCCGTCTATATGCTTGTTTTCTATTTAAATTTCTATTTTACTCCGTCTATATGCTTGTTTTCTATTTAAATTTCTATTTTACTCCGTCTATATGCTTGTTTTCTATTTAAATTTCTATTTTACTCCGTCTATATGCTTGTTTTCTATTTAAATTTCTATTTTACTCCGTCTATATGCTTGTTTTCTATTTAAATTTCTATTTTACTCCGTCTATATGCTTGTTTTCTATTTAAATTTCTATTTTAATCCGTCTATATGCTTGTTTTCTATTTAAATTTCTATTTTACTCCATCTATATGCTTGTTTTCTATTTAAATTTCAATTTTACTCCGTCTATATGCTTGTTTTCTATTTAAATTTCTATTTTACTCCGTCTATATGCTTGTTTTCTATTTAAATTTCTATTTTACTCCGTCTATATGCTTGTTTTCTATTTAAATTTCTATTTTACTCCGTCTATATGCTTGTTTTCTATTTAAATTTCTATTTTACTCCGTCTATATGCTTGTTTTCTATTTAAATTTCTATTTTACTCCGTCTATATGCTTGTTTTCTATTTAAATTTTTCCTAGCCTTTCCACATTCTCTTGAAAAATTGCAATATTTCGAGAAACATTCAGTCAAATACAAACTGACCTTGGTTTTTTGGCCTAATCCGTTTCCAAAGGACGTTTGAAAAGCGTTTTATTTCAATTCTAAAAGGATTTTCCGATTAGTGATAATACAAACGGTTTGAATCTGTACCAAAACCGGAAATGTCCAGAAAACAACTTTTTAGAACATTTTCACATTATTTTACACCATATATTGTATATTGGAAGAGCTGGTATGATTTAATGTGCATGGAATTTCTCTTGAAGAATGTTAGTAGACTAGGTTAAACTGAAGGTGTATGGCTATATCTGTAGCAATTCGTACCCTGACCTTGTTTCATCAGATTGCATTGTTAGATAAAACAGTTGAAAAATAAATTTAAAATTTTAAAATTTAAATTAAATTTTATTTTCAAAATATATTTAAAATTAGAGAATATGTAGTGACTCTTCTGGCAGAGACATTTTCCGTAATTTCAATTCAATGCTCACAATCATCAATGGCATAGATACGTTTGCTGTAAGACATCCTAATGAATTGAAATGCATGACAGACACAGTACTTCCTTGTTGGTTGAACAGCATGGCAGTATAAAGGCCCGTTCACACTATCGCTCAAATCGACGTTCAGCGATGGGCTGTGGGATGCGATGACGTCATTTTGCGATGAGCGGTCAACGCAATCGCTGCTAGCGACGATGCGATGGACTTTCAACACGTTGAACTTTGACACCGATGATCGCAACTATCTGCATATTGATTGGCTGTTTGCGGACGACATCGAATACAATTTCAACAATTGTCATGGTCAAGGTCATTTAGCAAGCATGGCGAACAAGTATGCCCGCGACGAATTAATAATAAGCTATGTTAAAGATTATCCATGTTTGTACGACTTCACGTCACCCTCTTATAAAAAATCCAAAAGCATTAAAACCAATGCGTTTAACCAGCTAGCTGCACAGATAAGCCAGCAGCTCGGCAAAACTGAAGATGGTTAGTACACAAGTATTGTCTGCGAATATTGCTTTCACCAGATAATATATAAAATCATTAAATATTTTATTTTGAGTTTGGGCTGTTGCACAAAGGATATAAAACAGTTGTGTATGGTACCCCGATACTTACTATTATTCATGCTGTTAATATTTTGCAGGTATCAGTATCCAAAAGCGTTGGAAAGATATAAGGGATACGTTTTCCTCGTACGTGCGGAAAGAAATAAACGCCAAAAAGAGTGGCAGCGGGCGAGGACCAAATGTAACATGGCCACTATGGGAGCACCTTCAATGGTTGCGAGATTACAACATAAAAAGATTGTAAGTTAATATATATCGTTTATTTTTTATAAGTTTCGGTTTAAAAAATTGTGGCCATTGTTTGTAGTTCAATTGTTTTTCAACTTGATTATAGGACACAGAGTAACTACCAAACAATGTCACAAGCAATAGATGCCCCTTGCTCTGAATCAGCTCCAATAGAGAGCATTGAGTGCTGTTCCACCTCAGCCTCCTTAAACAGCCCTCCTGCTGCCTCACCTTCAACTTCACAAACTATGCGAGATATGCCACCTACTAAAAGAAGGAGGCCTGCAGAAACGGCCGAAGATCCATTTCAGTAAGCATACGTAAAATACTAAAAGTTGGCAAGTATGCGTAATTTATGGGATCCTTGTAATCGAACTCACATGCACAACACTGTCCGATTTTACAGATTGCAACTCCAAGCAATTTCTACGAGAGTACAAGAAAGAATTGCGCGAGAAGAGCAAGAAAAAGACATAAGTTATCACTTTGGAATGGAGGTTGCGGGATACATAAGAAAAATGACACCATCAAAAGCACTCCGAACAAAAATAAAAATCATGCAAGTAATCGCTAATGAAGGAGTTGATGGAGTTGACAAAAGTGATGATGAAGCACATCCAGCGTCATATTTAAATATGCTCAACTCTAACTAGAATATTTTATATACATTTATATTTAGGCAATAATGATGGGACAATTAGATTTATTTGATGCCAACTACACATGCACATTTGCTCTTATTAAAAAATTCTTTGAATTAATCGATGCAGTATTTTCTTGGCTTTCAGGTAATCTAAAATTTACTGCTTTCAAAATAGTAGTTCAGGAGCTGTGATAGGCAACATGCATAAATGATGGGACACCACAAATGTCCCATCATTTACACATGTTGCACTTCATAGTTTCGGAACTATTATTTTGAAAGCAGTAAATTTTATATGATTTGAAAGCCAAGAAAATACTGCATCGATTAATTAAAATGATTTTTAATAAGAGCAAATGTGCATGTGTAGTTGGCATCAAATAACTCTGAATGTCCCATCAGTATTTATGAACACGTTTATTTATTCAAGGAGTCAACTATATAATAATATATATATATATAACGATATAAAATATTAACTGTCTAATTTGTACGGTGTAAAACATGATGCTCTTGATAATCAAGCCTGCCGCTGTTGCAGTTAAAGTACTGCATAAAAGAGTTCCTCATATCGATTGCATAAGTTGCTGAATTCCTAGGTGCAGGTTGTCTAACTTCATCTAAGGCCATTCCTGAATTTCTCCATAGGCCTAGCTCATCATCTGTGTCGATGTATCCTGTTGGCATATAATGCGCTGGTTCACGACTCTGCAGCAGATTGTGCAGCACGCACAGAGCACGCACGATGGTAGATACCCTCTCTGGCTGTCCTATCATTGTTCGCTGAAGAACACGCCATCTAGAACTTAGTACACCTGAAACATTACAGCATACCTTGTGAAATCATGTTATTTCAAGTTAATAACTTATTTTTTCCAAAAACCAAACAAAAACTTTAGGTGGTAAAAACTAGCTTACCGAAAGCATTTTCAATTGTTCGCCGAGCTCGAGAAAGCCTGTAATTGTAAACCCGTTGTTGATTAGTAATTGCACGTCCAGGGAATGGTCTCATAAGCCATGTTTTTAATGGAAAGGCTTCGTCACCAACAAAGCAATATGACAGTGCATTTGGGTATCCTTGGATGTGTTCGTCTCCAGGTATTGCCATGGTACCTGCGCATTGACACAAATATTGAACAATTACGTTACATTAATTATATTAGCAAACATGTATTCGAGGTTGCCAATTGAACATTACTGCACATCACCATCTATGTAGCATAATACAGCATCTTCACATTTTCTTTCATACCGTGTTTTATATACTTGCCATTCATAAGAGCAGTCCCAAAGGAACACGTTTCGAACACACCAGCATCGCTCCACCGTCCAGCCTGTCCTACATCAATGAGTGTAAATTTTAAATTAGCGTCACATGCTGCCATTAAATTGAGAGAGTGAAACCCTTTATAATTGTAGTATTCTGAGCCAGCTGCTGGTGGACATTGCATTCTGATGTGTTTGCCATCAATGGCTCCCAGGCAGTGGGGAAAGTTCCAATGTTCTTCAAACCTGAAATAAAAACAAATCAACCCTCTCAGTTATACTTTTTTAATATAACTTTAGCTATACTTTTTTAATAATTTTAAGTTGAACATTCATTCTTGTCGCCTACCCACCCTTTGGCTATTCCTTTCCAATCATCAAGTGTTTGAGGAGGTTTCAAGTATAGTGGCATTAGGACATCCCACAGGGCATTGCAGGTTTCATGGATGATCATGCTTACAGTGGATTTGCCGATTCTCCAATGATATTTAATAGAGTTAAATGAGCAGCCTTCTGCCAAGTAGTGCAATGTCGCTGCCAGTCTCATATCAGCGGGAATAGATTCTCGCAGATGAGTATCCTGCTTTTCTATTCTATAACAAAATTTTAAACATAAATTCTACGTAATACTCATTTCTATAAACAATATTGCGTACTTAGGCGATTCGTAGCCAATAACGTTATAAACTCACCTATGCTTGATCTTGCTAAGAATATAATCAAATGTGTTCCTCGTCATACGAAAATATTGAAGATGGCAGTAGGCTGGATTGGTACCTCCTCTCAACTCTGGCAATAAATTGTAGTACAATCCTTTTTTTTTCGTTTTCCTACGATTTATTAACGGAATTTCCCAATACATTCTTTTGCTAGCTCGTTTATTAAGCTGATGCTGATCATAGCACAACATCAATGCTGTGAGCTCAAGTTGAACTAGTTCCCAAAACATGCTGCTTTCGTGATTCCGTGAAGATCTGCGTAATAATAAACGGCAAAAATAACAAAATCTGCAAAAATAACAAACGGACTCGCGATATCAGGAATGCTCGTTCGTAATTTCTATTGGTTGTTGGTAGCGATCAGCCACAGTTGATCGCTCGCAGTGTGAACACCTAATCGTTGATGATGACGTATTCACAGGCCATCGCTAATCGCTAAGCGTCGATT
This sequence comes from Watersipora subatra, assembly GCF_963576615.1. NCBI lineage: Eukaryota > Metazoa > Bryozoa > Gymnolaemata > Cheilostomatida > Watersiporidae > Watersipora > Watersipora subatra. The sequence goes on along the minus strand of NC_088715.1, from coordinate 55,702,177 downwards.
TGAGCGATAGTGTGAACGGGCCTTAAAGCAAGCACTAGTAACATATACACAGGGGCATTCACTCTATGACTTGAAGGGTTTTGCTCCTATGCACCCTGCTTGCCTACCACCATGCAGTCATGTAACGAGTTTTTAGATGCAGTGGATATTTAAAATAAGAGCTGCCTGAATCCGTCTGAAGCCATGATTGAATGTTTGGAGTAAAAAGATTGAGTTGAACAAGTTTCGAACTTGCAACTTTCAGCATGGTAAACTGACGCTCTAACAACTGTGTAAATCAACCAACTCGCTTGGTTAATTTGCACAATTTTTAGAAGAATTGTATGTATCCATAGTTTTTTTTGACATCATCAAGCCGTTTGCACATGCGCTCGGTCACGAAAAGGTCGCCATTTTTTAGAAAAGGATTGTTTTTCTTTCCTTTAATAGTACATTTTGGTGTTGTTTGGATACTATAATAAAAAAATTGCAAACAAAAGCATCGTTTTCAAACATTTATTGCAAAAGCTTCGTGTTTTTAACGATAAATATGGTCTATAAAGATGGCCGGCAACGATAAAATTACGTCACAAAAAATGAAGGATAGTTATTACACCTGATGATCTGTCACGGCACAGTAGACTACCAGGAAACTAGTACTAATAACAAATATGTCAATACAAATAATCTCTACTATAATAGAAAGTATGTTCGCCCAAAGCCATGCTTAGATGTTAGTAAAAAAAATGAACGGCTTTCAATTGGATTAGAACTCACAACTTTGTCTCGGTAGACCAAAGCTCTACCACCTGCACTAAGTCACCACCTTGCCATGTTTTGGAATCATTGTGCAGTTAGTTATTACACCTAAAAACCTTTCATAGCACACTAGACTGTCAGGTTACTAGCATCTATAATCAGACCCTCGTAGTAAAGTTCCAGTAGCATGAAATCAAACATGGATGTGGCGTCACATACTTACATCTCTCACTTCTTCCACCTGCTTCTTAATCTCTCCTCTCTTCTCTGGCCATGCAGAGACACTCTGGATGGACACAGCGTGAGCCAAGCGGTCAACCCATGTCTGCTGATGTTCATCTAGGTAACTGATAATATAAGAAATAGACGATTCAACTTGGAACGAAAGTAGAAGGGAGCCGATTAATTCTAGGTAAGTAGTAAGCTTCTGTGGCAAACAGAAAAAGGCTAAGCAACGAACCAAGTATACTTTTGATAAACCATAAATAAGAATTAAAGATTTCTTTAAATTGTACAAACTGTTAAAAGTGATTTAATTTGTTGATAACAATTAAGATATTAATTTTAGCAGATTTTATTAGAAAGTATCAGCGTTTTTCTATCATTTGTGATTGTTTTTGATGTTTGAGATGATTTCACTGCCAGGATGTTTCAAAATTAAAATTGACAAAACTTGGTCAGAAATGCTCAGAAGAAAAGTAAGTGTGAAATGAGTTGCTGGCTATAGTTGACATCAGGCTACTGTGTTCAAGTGGCAGCATTATGCGCCTCTATTTTGTCGGTCTCTTTACAATTGTAGACGTCATAATCACACTTTCGCTTCTTCTGGGTGTTTTAACCGCGATCAAGTATTGTGAATTTTAAACTTGAAACATCCTGACAGTCAGATCACCTCAGAACATCAAACACAATCGCAATTTGCAAGTGATAGAAAAATACCGATACCTTCTGATAAAATGTACAAAAATCTTATGCAAGTTCATCTGAATTCATTCAAATTCAAAGCTGAATTCATTAAAAGGGAATTACGAATGTTACGGAATGAAGCTATAATAAATAGCTTAAGATTCTTAGTTTTGAGTAAGGTTGAAGGAGGTGATGAATTGAACAAAAGCAGTACCACTGATAAATGATTGATAAAAATGGATAAAGATTTCTGTGCTACCATTTCATCGAGAGACCATCATTACGCCGTGAAGAAAAATAACGAGTTCTCAACCAATCAGAGACCGTTGGCTATAATTACTAGTAATAAATATAATAACTATAATAAACTAGTCCAGCATATATTTTCAGCGTGGATAATTTCATTTCAATATTGAAATAGACGGAAAAGAATTCGAAAGCATCGGTAGTTAAAAAACTTCGGGTGGACGCTGTAAGGTTGACTTGCAACAAAATTCACATTACAATTATTTGGTATCAAATTCACCACATCTTACTCCGCTGTGTTGTAGGTGCAAAATATGTGGAAATGTGATTACAAGCTCTTAAAAGCTCAAAAACGAACAGTTAATCGCAGCCATCATGAAAACCCCGTACGTTGGAATCCCTCTCAAAATGGCTCAAATTTGACGCAGTTGAACACGATGTGCTTGTTTACACTTTCATGCAACCTCATTCGTCAAAATATTTTTACAAATATGCATCACGCATTCAATGAAACCATGTCTACGTACCCTTATGCATCTATTTCATTATTATTGTAATGCTGTCACTTTGAGCACTGATATCTCAGAACCTAGTCTAAAAATTAGTTTAATATTTTAACCTTAGCTCGAAGGGGTGCATATCATCCTCTGATAATCATGACGAGCCTGTTGGTCACCTGTCATAGTAGAAAAGTGCTACAGAAGTTTTTCGCGCCATTTGACAGAAAATATGGGTCACATAATCAGATTATGAATAGATGATTAGACCAAGCTGAAACAAAACTGTAAAGTAGCAAGCATCTATATTTGATTCAGGCTCTCCGGTAGAACTTGAAGTATTTGTCATAAACCAGTGCCACGAGAAGTGTTATATTAAGCATTTTATTGGCCTTTCATTTCATGTGATAACATCACGTGTCAAAACAATAAACACTTTGAATTGAGTACATCATTAAAATAAAGGTATTCCAACCTACAGACGTTTTTTTCAACTGTTGGTTTTTGAGCTTTTAAGAGCTTGTAATCACATTTCTACATATTTTGAACCTACAACACAGCAGAGTAATAAACGGTGAACCTTTTGATACCAAATAACTGGAATGCAAATTTTGTTGCAAGTCAACCTTCAAGTGAGCAGCCGCGAGCTGGCTTATGATCAGTAGGTCAGTGATTGGAGTCACATAAGGACCATTGGTGGTGTTAGGAAAGGCATCCAACCACAGTTGCTCCTGTGCCGATCTGGTCGGGTAATCAGCGACTAAACTGGCTCTCTCATCTGTGCTCCAGCGTGGCTGAGGAGGTTGTTGGATCCAGCAACCCTGCAGGTCTAAAAACAAAACCTGACAAAGGGCGGCGGAGCTCTTCTGTGAGCCAATCGCCAGCTAGCTAGAGATGGAGTCTCAATAAAAACACCCAAAGGGAGGCAATGGTAAACCATGTTTAACATGTCAATAAAAATCATGGTTATAGGAAGTGGGGGGAACCTCCCTCGATGGTCGCTGATCGCCTCCGTTCTCGCGGGACATGGTATTAAGAAAGAGAGACAGAGAGACATAAGTAATCTATTAAGCATACGCGTAGATACACGTACCCTATTATACATGTACCCTATTATACATGTACCCTACTATACATGTACCCTACTATACATGTACCCTACTATACATGTACCCAAATATACAGGTACCATTGTACACACGTACCCTTTTATACACGTACCCTTTTACAAACGTACCTTTCTACACACGTACCTTTCTATACACGTACCTTTCTATACACGTACCCTTTTGTACATGCATCCTTTTATACACGTACCCTTTTATACACGTACCTTTCTATACACGTACCTTTCTATATACGTACCTTTTTATACACGTACCCTTTTGTACATGTAATCTTTTATACACATACCCTTTTATAAATGCACCCTTTTGTACACGTACCCTTTCGCATACGTACCCTTTTATACCCGTACCCTTTTACACACATACGCTTCTATACATGTGCTCTTTCAAACACGTACCCTTGTGCACACGTACCCCTTTGTACGTGTACCCTTTTGTACGTGTACCCTTTTGAGTTGGCATAAAAAGTGACTATCACCAATTGCAAATAAGTAATGAGAAATTTTTTAAGATTGCATGTATGTTTATTCATGAACATTGCACATCCATTCTACATTCCTCTTTTAACAAAATCAACTCAAATGGGTAATCGATTAATTAGAAAATAACCACCATAGCAACTAAATAACCCCTCCAGGTACCTCATACACACCCCTTCCAAGCACATTTTAAGAATACCCCCTAAGGTGCACCTAATACTCATATCCTACTGAAGGTATCTCATGCAAACACTCCCTATAGTATATATATATAAACCGTATTATATAAATTTAAATAATATATATATATTCATCACTAATATTTTCATGCTTGCTAAAAGCAACCTTCAGATATATTCATCTACATATATAAATGTGAAAGTATGTGTGTCTCTCCAGCTATAGCTATTATTAGAATAGCCTAGCTGGACAATGCTTAAAGGTTGACTTGCAATAAAATTCACATTACAGTTACTTGGTATCAAAAGATTCACCATGTCTTACTCTGTTGTGTTGTAGGTGCCAAATATGTGGAAATGTGATTACAAGCTCTTCAAAACTAAAAAACGAACAGTTAATCGCAGCCACACGAGACCGCCGTAGTTTGGATTCTCTTTCCAAAACGGCTCAAATGGGACGTAGTTGTACAAGATGGCTTCTGTTTATACTTTCATGCAGCCTCATTCGTCGAAATATTTTCACAAATATACTTCACGCATTCAATAAAACCATGTCTGTTGTTCTTACGCGTCTGTTTTATCGTCATTGTAATGCTGTCACTTTCAGCACTGATATCTTATAACTTACCATAAAAATTCGTATAATTTTTTAACCTTAGCTCGAAGGAATACATATCATTGTCTGATAATCATGACGAGCCTGTTGGTCACCTGTGATAATCGAAAAGTGCTGCAGAAATTATTTGCGAAATATTAGGTCACATGATCAGATTACGACTAGACGATTAAACCAAGTCGAAACAAAACTGTAAAGTAGCGAGCATCTATATTTGATACGGGGTCTTCGGTAAAACCCGAAGTGTTTGTCATAAACTAGTGCTACGATAAGTTTTATATTGAGCTTTTTATTGGCCTTTCAATTCACGTGAGAACATCACGTGACAAAACAATAACCAAATGTAACGACGTCAGATAAATAAACTGATTCTAATCTACGGCGGCTTTTCGTTTTTGAGCTTTTAAGAGCTTGTGATCACATTTCTACATATTTGGCACCTACAACACAGCAGAGTAAGACATGGTGAATCTTTTGATACCAAATAACTGTAATGTGAATTTTGTTGCAAGTCAACCTTTAAGCAACGTCATGGCGTACCGTCATTAAAATGCCTAGGCTTATTAACTAGCTTACTGAAATTTTCCATTGGCAATGTGCCAGGCTAATGGTGGTAGGTGAGCAAGTGGTAGGCAACTCTCATCACTTCCCATAGTTTATAAGATGATTTTTAACACCCAGGAAACGCCGGAAGGCACAGCTAGTATTATATACATTTGTATATATATATATATATTTCTAACTGTGTTCAGACAAAATTATTGTGTTCAAGTTGCAGCGATATACATCTCTATTTTGCCGGTCTCTTTGCAACTATAGACGTCATAATCCCGTTTTCGCTTGTTCCGAGTTTTAACGGCGATCAATTTTTGTCGATTTCCCGTGTAGGTTTCCCAGCTTTGATCACAACACCTGAGAAGTTGCATGTAAGGTAAATTGATCATTGTTGATTTGGGGTAAGTCGAGCATGCTCAATTTATTCCGGTATGTTCATGAATCCCATACTTATATAATACTATATGTATATTTCTATATATATTATATGTATATATATAATATGTATAGTATATATATTTTATTTATATATCCATTACTAATATTTTCCTGCTTGCTAAAAGCAGTCTTCAGATATATATTTATATATTTGTATATATACTATCTATATTATCTATATTAACTATACGATTGCCATAACATACTCATGTTGGTTAGCAACAACTATACGTGATGGTAAAATAACAAGTAGATCAAAACTTTATTCATTGAAACAGGAACAAAAACCAGAGATGAGATAATCAGCACTATTAATAGCTTTTCTATACATAACTTAAGTGCAAGAGACGCTGATCAATGAACTTGCTAGTTCATCGATCGGTTCACAATCAGTGTTCACAATGGCTATTGTGAACACCTTAGAGCAGACAATAGTTGATGACTAGCTTTAGCAATTGATTGTGCTTACCAATTTCTTTCGCTTGATAAATATGTTGACTCTAATAAATAATAAATGACTCTCAAATTCTTGCACTTACCACAGAAAGGCTGTATGCACAAGTACCTTAAGTACAAATTGAGAAAACTTGAGAAAGAACTAGAAAGTGAGATGTAATGCGTGTAAAAGAGAGATAGCCACTGCTATGGCTAACGTTTCCCACATTACATCTAATGATTTTTTATCCCTAATGAAGATTTTTAAACAATAGTCATCATCAGCAATTTTTATCTACACTCAATGCAATACAATTAGTGCAAAACAGTTAATGCATACCAATTAATGCACTACAACTGCTGAAAAAATTAGTGCATTACAATTGATAAACTACAATTGACATAATGCAAGTAGTGATGTACTAATACTGTACTAATTGTAAAGCATTGCAATTAGTGCATTTTAATTAGCATAATTCAATTAGTGCACTACAAACAGTGCTTTAGTAAAAGAACTGTCACAAAATTTTCAAGAGGAATCAATCATAATGTTTTCCTATTCTATACACTTATACAACTTCATTGACTATTGACAAATTTTCGCAGTATACTTTACAGAAAGATTTCCTTGTAAAGCTGAAGACAGACGAGCTAAGATGGGCTGACATGCTCATGTTCAAAATAATAAAGCAGGTAAGTGCAAATACTCAGGTACTAGACACTTTCTTAAAAAAACATCATGATAATATAGGTGATCATTAGAAAATAACATGCTCGTGTTTGAGCATCAATACGGGTGTTACAGTAATAATATGAGCAGCTCAATATCAAGGGCACAAGCTGTCGAGTGTTTTTAATGAAATGTTTGAGTATAGGTTTCATTGAAAACACACAAACAAACATGCGCAAGAGGTTCCCAAAAACCTATTTTGACAAATGAAAAATGGAATAAAAACGTTACAGACAGCCAGAGTTCAGTAAGAACTATAAATGTACAAGCAATGATTATATGAACAAGTGGAATGCATAGTTAAAGAAACCCTAAGTGGGAAAGTACGATGTTTGGTGAACTATATTAAGCTAGGAATGAAGTAAGTCATCCTACTCGAATGTATAGCTACCAGAACTAAGTAGTAGTCCCAATACTACTTATTGCACTTTTTTACCACATAATGAGCACAGTGCACCTATTGTTTGCAGACTTGGTATACCACATTCATGTAGGTGTAGTTTACCAATTTTTATTCAAAGCAATGCCGATTCCAGCAAAGTTTTGGCGAAACTGAAAACTATAAATAATTGGTCGGTATGCAATGGCTCATAACTGTTCATACAGAAAAACCTCTGTTTGAATGCCACCTCTATTTGAACGCCGCCTCTATTTGAACGCCGCCTCTATTTGAACGCCACCTCTATTTGAACGCCACCTCTATTTGAACGCCACCTCTATTTGAACGCCACCTCTATTTGAACGCAACCTATATTTTAACGCCACCTCCATTTGACCATCACATATATTTGAACGCCAGCTCTATTTGAACGCCAGCTCTATTTGAACGTCAGATCCAATTGACCGCCAGCTCCAATTGACTGCCACTATAGAAGGATTGAAAAGTAGAGTGCCATGGCTTTCAATTAGAGGCTCTATGGTAATTTACGCTTTTCGTGTTGATGGGCGTTGTGATCAGGATAAACAGTTATGTACATGTAATCAAAAATTGTTTTTAGATACATGAACTATCACTCTATGAAACCGAGATACCATCCGGAAATCAAAAATAAACTTAACTTTCATTGCGATTTCGAAGTGTCCCCCTATACAGAGGTTTTACAAATTAACTCGAACTCAATCGGTTGCTAATCAATCGATTGTTACTGCGACATGTTTTTTTCGCGACATGTTTTGCGCATCAGTATTAAACACAGATGTTTATTCTCATCTCCTCGTGCTAGTAAAAGTGACCTTTTTTTCCAAGAAACTTGGTTATTTATTGACAGTCTCCATTGAGTATAGATGTGAAAGTGAATCTTTAAAAGATTAGTGATATCTTAGATAAATATTATTATAATTTATTAATATATCATATAATAATAAATTATAATATAATAAACTATTAATAGTAATTTATTTATTATTAATATATTATATATTATAATAATATATCATACGTTATTATATTATAATATATATTATTATAATTTATTATTAATATATAATATATTCATTTATAATAATATATTATCATAATATATATTATTTATAATATATAAATATATCATCTAATAAAACATTAGATGATCCAGAATTCAGAAAAAAGTTATTGAAGTAAACTTCAAAGAGAGTACATTAACAACTCAGATGAACGCAACTAATGCAATGTGTTCATCTGAGAAAGCTAACCAAACAAGGACGTTGTGTGATTCAAATTTTAGTGATTTGTAACCAAGCATAACCTACTCAGATCACCCCAAAGTAACCTTGAAAACACTCATAAAGGCTGAATTTTTTGGGAAGTCTACCTTTTGGCATAGCAGTGCAGGTCAATAAAAATTGCAGATGAGCCGGAAGCAATGCAACTTACCGGAATATTTTGTTCAAATTTTCATCAGCCATTCTGATCAGCTCTACAATTGAAAGAGTTAGCTGTAACTAGAAATTGATTGACAGTATTCTGACTTCTGAGAAGTTTGAGATGCTGACTTATAAAAAGACTAGAATCAGAAAATTACTTTATTAACTTAAACTATTGATGTTAAAAAAGGTCATTCGATGAAAAGCTGTTATTGCAAATATGATGAGGTGTAAGAAAAAGTGTTTTTAGAGATTGCTAAATCACTTCATACAATGTGACAATCAATAACACTTAAAATGTTGCTGTTATAAAGTACAAGTATTACTGATAAGGAGATGAGTCATAGTGTCAAAGTGAGAAAACAAGCAGTTGTACTAGCAGACTGGAACTATTGGTGGTGTATTGACGAGACAGTTCACTAGCAAAGCAACAATGGTGTTTAAACATAAAAATTTTATTTTTAACTCAGAAATAAATTAAATATAACTGAGAAAACCTTGACAAAACCTGAAATTTTCAAAGTGAGTGTTATACGAAATTTCTTTTAATCTCACTTCCTGATTTGTTCATTTTCAACAACAACGACTTATTCGGCAAAAAATGATTTACACGCAACTCTTTTTCGTTTATAATTACCATTATAAATGTTAACAGGGCTAACAACAAGCAATTTATTATATCACATAAAGCCTCCTGCGATGTTATAGTAACATTTGAGAAGTCAAACGAATATTTATGAACTCAGTTAATTTAGGATATTCTAACAACTATATATTGTTATATAAATCTAAAAGTTTTAACCCTGTAGCAATATTATAATGGTGCTAGCGATTTTGCTTCTCCGAGTTTCTCTGTTGACTGCCCAATTACATCTAATAGAAAGTTACTTATACTGTACAGTTATACTTCTAGATATAAAATGAGTACAGACAACTATGAAGAGCCAAGATGACATATACTTTCAGCATCCATAAACAATAAAAAACTGTACTGCCATGTAATAATCGTTAAAGTTAAAATGCAGTCGCGAATGTATGTGAGAGAGCTGAGCGACGTATGACTTCCATCCTCCTAAACGTCTCTACATGTGAAACTATCTAGCACCACCCCTTATCCCACAATTCAGTAGTAAGGCCCAAAACCAATTTTCCATGAAAGTGGTGTCAAAGTTAATCTTTCACTAGTTTTATTATCTTGAAATCTACATCAATTGTGCTTTTGCGTGCACGCTTCCAGTTTGACTGAAGGTCATTCGGTTAGTTTGACGTCCAAGCTCATCGAGACTTGATAATCAGGATTAAAATCTCTAAGTACGTCTATTGGGGGTGACAACCAACATATTAGCGCTATATCTTCGTAACCATTGAACTCATAACCCCTGGAATGGCAATCACTAGACTTTTACACTCATAGCGACAAGCAATTTATGCGCCATATTGGAAAGTTATTCGCGTACCAACTACGTGTGCAAACAAACAGGGAAAATGACAGAAACGTACATGTTGAATGGTTATTTTTTTTTGGGTGTTACTGATAACTCCTCCTACACAACGTTTAAAGCACCTGATAGAAGAAAACCTATTTATAACATATGGAGTAGGATATAATATATCATAAGTGGATGTGAAATAGGTTTTAGTAGACCATACAAACTGATGTAATACACATGCATTAACACAGCAAATAACAACTGTTCCATTATATTACAGATTATATTACAGATGCATCACAATGGAAAAACTCTGCACATGAAATACGTATTTCATATGATAAAAACAACACATATGCTGCGAAAACAGAAACTTTTCAAGATTTAAGTGATAGTAGCTCATGAATGTATGATATGTATAATACAGTATCTGTAAAAGATGGAATGAACTACTGCAACAATTAAACAAAAATTAAAAACACACAATTAAGCTTATACATACACGTTATAGAAACTGTGTAAAAGGAGATTTGTATAGCACTGAATATTTAGCCAAGGTGCATCAGAGTTTCTTAGAACTAAATCAAATTAGAAATACCAGCACAACAGCTGCAGATGAATATTACAGTGATTACATTGTTACTAGCCTTTAAAAAGTACTATTTTAGTATTCTTATGCTGCAAAGATGCACCTTGCAGTTTGAATGTACGATTTTCAGCACAATGATGCTGTCAGAGATCATAAAACGACCGAATTAGGTTTCTCATAAATGAAGGACAGTGGTTGAATCTGTCGTCTGCCGTGTCCATAAGGTGTTTTCCAAGGCATAGCACATCACTAGATACTACACTACTGATAACATACACCGCACAATGGAGTGGATTTGGCTTTGCATTAGTACGAAAGTATCGATCTGCAGCTACCAGAATCCTGATGACACCGTTATATGGATGCACCAATCATCTACTGTTTTGTAGCTGAGTAGAGTATAGAGATGTCGGTAATGAATACTTGGCTTGGTGGTAACCAGCGACCGACTGCAAATATCACATTACAGCACTTTAGTTGGCTTTCGCACAATGTAGCCAGCTATTTAGACTTCGCTGTTACCTATAACAGAAGTTTGACATCTGAAATCATTGTGGGCCACACAAACTGATCAACTTCTGGAGTAGCCTGTATTGTGAGAATCTCATTTTGAGCAGTAACATTTTCTCTCTTACCAGCATCTGATTTTGCACCACATCTGCTGATAAGTTTGCAAAAGGAGTAACTGTAGGATTATTATTCCAACCACCTGAACAAAATCATCAATTATAACGATTACATGAAATCAACCAAAATGAATGTCTTATTTGCATAGAACATAATACACTTAAGATACAACAATACAGCTATGATCATGACTACCGTTGAAACCGGCAGACAAGACCTAAAAATAAAATAGGTCGAAATGCTACCATATCACTATGTAAAATGACAATGGGGCAATTTTCACTGGAAGTCATTCATACGAATCTTAACGCTTAATGGACATTTCTTTACCAAGCATGCAAATGGATTTCATTCACAATAATATTTCAACAGAAATTACAACAAACGAATTGTAGAAATACTGCAAAGGAGTACTAACCATTGCCACAGATGCATCTCTAGAGAGATTCACATCAAAACTTTCTGCTAAGCTGCAGACATTCATAAGCACTTGCGGGGGCAGCTGATGCTGTTTTGAGTGCTGTTTGAGGTTTCTCAACAATTTTTAGATATATCTGTTTCAAGTTGAACAACCTAGCAGCACTGTGCTTGACAATATTGTTTCGAATTCAATCATTGAAAAGCGCCATTCAACATTTTTAAAAACAAACCTTTAAATGACTGGGCAGAGTAAACAGTGTGGGCGCAGCATCTGATTTCAGTCGAACATTTTGGCCTGTTCTGTCAAAACATGGATCATTTAAATGTTCGCTGCAGACAAGTGCCCAAGGACCAAGCTTATTCAATTTTTTGCAGTTGCGATACCGTTGTAAATAACCAGAGTTCTCAGTTACTTTGTTTGGAAATCTAAAAAGTAAAATAAAACTGTTGTAGTTTATTAGCAACAGTAATAATAGTAGTAGTTTTATTACTTTTACCTCTTTACAGCCGGCATGTTATATCCATGTACAGAGGAACCTCGGTTCTCAAACACAATCCGTTCCAGAAGGTTGGTCGAAAACCGAGTTGTTTGAGATCCGAAACAGGTTTTCCCATTAGAATTAATATATATAAGTTTTAATCCGTTCCAACACCCTGAATGTTTACCTTTTTAGTATTTTATACATTATTCTATGCATGAAATTGCACATTAAAATGCTGACCAACACATAAAAAGCAATGTATATCTCAAAAAATGTTAAGCAAAATGGCAAAGACACAATTAACATAAACATAAATGTAACCCAGGCTAATCGTACGTTCGCGTTGTCGTAATCTTCCATACAAAAGATTACGCTAACATGAACGTGTAAAAATAAAAAAAAGATAAAGAAAAGAATTATGAATAGGAATTTTTACTCGGCTACAGGATGTTCTTTTCTCTTAAAATATCTATCCAATGACACTTGCTTCTGCCTTCTTTTTAGCACTTTTCAGAAGTGGTTCATGATAGTGTCGTTAAAGTCATTGATGACTCTGGTGGCTGCAGCTTTATCGGGGTGGTGGAGTTCGACGAACTTCTGTAACTCGGCCCATTTGCTACACATTTGTTTAATCTTGGACAATGCGAAAACAGTTGGTCACGGAGAGAGCGATCTACACCTGTACGCCGCTCAGCATCCCACCCTCACGTACGCACTCACGTGTCGTACCAGAGTTCAAACTCCGATTTTTGTTCAAACTACGAAGCAAGAATTTCTCGAATTTTTTGTTCGGACTCCTATTTGTTCGAACTGCGAGTCGTTCGGAAACCGAGGTTCCGCTGTACAACAATAAATAACATTAAATATAATTATGAATATAATTATTATATTGTAACTAAATAATATAAATAATATTTTTGCAGTTGATGGAATAGCACTGTGCACCTACATCCTTCTGTCTATTGCATAAATTATTAGTGGTAGTCTCAGTAGTCTGTCTCTTTGATTTAGCGGGGTATTCGGAATCTTCTATAGCTGTTAAATGTGAAACTATATTTCTTTTCTCAAATTAAATAATGAAATTTACCCACACACTTAACTCAACATGGTGCTGGCAGATTTTCATACTTGCGAATGACCTTGGCCACTTCAGGTGGTTTTTGAGTTCAATGTTCACAGCGTTATTTCTAACTAATCTGTAAAAACTCTCTGTAGGGTACACTTCGACATCGCAAGGAAGTTAAACTAGCTTTTGATCTCTGTGTGGTGTTGTTGTAAGATCTTGATGGTGATATACAGACGAGTATGAACAATGTTTATTCCTTAACAAGTGTACAACATACACTGATACTGGGGCGTAAATATAGGCTGCTCACAAGACTATAGACATAGTAGTAAAGAATATTATATCTCCCTCTTTTTTAAACAAAGGCAAGCAACTTACAATTATGAATACAAAATGGAGAACAAAATGTAAGGCATGGATAAAATGGCAAAAAAATGTAAGACAAATGGAAGCTTGAACAGAGAGCCGCACAAGAGTGACATAGTGTAAAACAACAACCCAGGAAGCTGAAACTGAGCTTTATAAATTGAGCCTTTGCCAAGCTTTTATGACCTGAGCGAGTTACTTGTGGCCTCGCACTGTCACTGATTTGGCTGTTATTATCTGTATCAGGGGAAGTTACTAAGGTTGAACAGTTATTATCTGTATCAGGGGAATTTACTAAGGTTGAACAGTTATTATCTGTATCAGAGGAATTTACTAAGGTAGAACAGTTATTATCTGTATCAGGGAAATTTACTAAGGTTGAACAGTTATTATCTGTATCATGGGAATTTACCAAGGTTGAACTGTTCGGTTGTGGTACTGGGACCAAATCTTTATGGTTGCATCTAATTGTGCTACCACGCTCATCCCTGACTATATATGATTTTGATGCATTTTCAACTGGGGTAATAACTTCAGAATCTGTCTTTGTGTCTCTTACTATGACTTTCTGGGGTTCTGATAGAGGTGGCAGCTCACACACACAATGGCGCTCATTAAAGTTGACTTTACTATCTTTCCCAATTTAAGCTTTTTTTATCCTAAACACTACTGGGTTGGGTAACTCGTGCTTTAGCACCGGTGGGAGTGAAGGCACAGTTGTACGGAGTTTACGGCCCATCATAAGTTTTGCGGGTGAGTACTCACTTTTTAGTGGAGACGACCTACAGACAAGCAAAGCTGAATAGAGATCCTTTTCCTTTAACAGCATAGCTTTTGCAGTTTTCACGGCACGCTCAGCAGTGACATTAGCTGAGGCATGCTTCGGGAAGCTGGTCAGGTGAGTAAAGTTGTACTTCCTGGTGAATTTCTTGAACTCTTCTGCCGCATATTGTGGTCCATTATCAGATACATTCACTTCAGTAATGCCATCTCTAGCAAAGACACCTTTCATCTTGAGAATCAGGGTGCGGCTGTTGAGTTCTGGCAAAAGCTCTATTTCGATTTATCTTGAGTTGTAATCTACTATTATGACATACCATCATTTTTAAAAATAAAACAAGTCACTGCCTAAGCTCTGTCAAAGATGATCCGGAAACTCTGATCGGAGTAATGGCTGTGGGACAAGATGACTATGTCATTTACAAAATTTCAGTTGCAACCATCTCAGCGATTTGCTGGCTCATGCCAGGCTACTAAACATAATGCCTGGCAACGTCTCTACATTTAGTGATACCAAGGTGACTCCTGTGTAAGCAACTCAATGTTTCCATGCGCGCAACCAATGGAATAACTATTTGGCTTTCGTAAACTAAGAGTCTATCAACCAGAGATAACTTGGATCTGTTCTCAAAATGTGGGCGCAAAAGAGTTTCTTTTTGGCTTAAATATGTTAGCCATGATGTTTTCATATAAGATATTACCTGTGACAACAACTCATTCACAATTTGTTGTTTCTCAGTTTATCTAACTTGCTGAGTGAAGCATTCTTGCTCAAGGCCTCTACAGCATGCCTCTCAACATCAGCTTCAAACACAGCATCAGAGGAGATGGGTGAGGCACTTGAGCGAGACCGAGCGTATGCAACATGATTGGACTTTCCACTTATATATTGAACTTTGTACGGAAATTTCAAAAGTTGTATGCAGGCATTTTGTTAGGCTCCATGTCATTTAGCAACGGTACTAAAGGTTTATGATCCATTTGAACTGTTACTGTTATTCAGATTATATAGTCTCGAAACTTTTCACATGCTCACATGATGCCAGGAGCCTCATGCTCAATAGTTGCATAGCATTTTTCGGTATCTGAGAGTAATCGAGATGCTGCCGAGACTAAACGCATTTTGCCTGTAGGTTGGATTTGGAGCACTGTAGGGGATGTAGGATTATAGAGAGCAAGTTTTACTGATTTGCTAAGTTAAGCTTTTATAGCACGAAAGGACCTTTCTTGAGCCTCACCCCAATACTATGAGATGTTTTTACACAATAAGTCATGTAATGGTTAGCTCCCTTTCCCTAGTAGTGTCGTAAACTTGCTAAGCTAATTTGCCATGCCCAAGAATTTACGTACATCACTGACATGCTTAGGGGTTTTGAAGTCATGAATTCCTTGGACGGAGTCGGGGCTTGCTCTTATTCCGTTGGCAGAAATGATATGCTCTAAAAACTTAATACTACTACGAGAAAACTCACATTTCGCTTCATTTAGTGTAATTCCAGCATTACTCATTCTTTTCAATACACTGCAAACACGGAGATCACGTTCAGTCATGTTTTTCCCCATATACATACATCATCCATATGTACAACGACTCCACTCAGGCCTTTTAACACTTCAGTTACTACTTTGCAATAAGTTTTAGGGCTTGAAAAAAGACCGAATAGCAACCTGTTGAAGGCGAAACGGCCAAACGACGTGATAAACGTGGTAAGCAATTTAGCGTTTCCTGCCAATAGAATTTGGTAAAACCCAAGCTCACATCTAATTTTGTAAACACTGCGCCTCGACTCAACTTTGCTAAGCTTGCTTCTACATGAGACATAGGGTAGAACTCACAATGGACGACTTTATACCAACTGCGTGTAATCCACACATATGTGCATGTTACCATTGGGCTTAGAAACCACTATCATAGGTGATACACATTCTGTTGGCTTGTCAACACAAAAGATCACCCCTTTATGTGCCATTTCATTCAGTTCAGTTTCAACTTTATATATTAGATGCGTAGCGCGAATGTGGCATGGGTATCGCATATGTTGAATTACAATTGGACTGAAGCTCAATCTCAACCTCCCGAGTCATTTTTCCACGGCCTTCAAATAATGGTTTAAAATCACTTTTAAATTTATTAGTATCCGACAAAACTTCATCTAACTCACATGTATGTTGCAACAACCCTAGTTTGTTTGACACATGCGTTTCTACTAAGCAAGGTTTTAGGCTAATCTACCGCATGCAACTTTTCAAAGGTTTCCTTACCCTTAACCGATAAATAAGTATCAAAGCAACCCTCTACACTTATGCTAGAATTCCCAGGACCAACTAAAAATTTATCTGATGGTTCTAATACAGTGTTATGGCACAGGACCTTAAGAATTATCGAAACGTCTGAATATGAATCCAGTTTGAACTTGACAGGCTTGTGCATCTTCCTTCAGCTGATGAGTTTTATCCATGTTTTGTTGTTTTGGCTATCACCCACTTCTCCTAGGTAAACTTGATCTATGTCGCCCATTATGGAAGCATCCACATCGAATCTAAGCACCATTTTAGGCTTACTCAAACAACACTAAGTAAAATGTTCTCTTTGTTGCACTTCTTACAGCTGGCATCCAGAGCATGGCATTCACCTCTCATGTGTAGACGGTTACCACAACGTTTACATGAACAGTCATTGTGACTGCTACGCTGAACCGACTTAATCACCTCATCTTTGGAAAAACAGTTTTCTACTCACTAAGCTCCTTAAATTTTTTTGTCAACTTGTTCTGCCTGGTGAGCCATGTTGATAGCAAATTCCTCTGTTAGCTCATCAATGTCCATTTTTTGCATTTTTTGGCTCCCAGATTTGTTTAGGACTCCCGCAACAAAGCGACCTTTATTTGTTCTGAATTGTTTGACTTGAACTCACATTTGCTTGCAATCTCATTCAGTACACGTACATACTGCTGAACTGACTCACTAGGTAGTTGGTCTCTGCAGAAAAACTTTCCTTTTTAAAAATAATACGGCGTCGAGGTGAAAAGTATTTGCCAAGAGCTTCCTTTACTGCTGCATAACTGTCTTTTTGCTCTTCATCGAGGCTTAGGCTATTAAATATAATTTCACTATTACTCCCCATGCAATAAAGCAAACTGTTGGCCTGGTAAACTCCAGACTCATCTCTGAGCTTACTGACTACTCGATACCTCTCATAACGCGTTATTCGCTTCAACCATTTTTCTGGTATGAAGTCAAATGTAGCAGGAGCGCTAAATTTGGCCATGCTGATACAAAAGCCAGCCCAAGTCTTGCGTGATGTATATCTAATTCGTACTGGCCACTATGTTGTTAGATCTTGATAGCATTATACAAAAGAGTATGAACAACGTTTATTCCGTAACAAGTGTGCAGCATAAACTGATAAAGGCAAAGAAAATGAGCGAGCTTAGTAGTGAAACGCGCAGGGTGTAAACATAAGCTGCCCACGTGACTATAAGCATAGTAGTAAAAAATATTGCAACATTGTACCGGTTTCATAGCGCATGTATAGAAAAACAATTTTCGATTACAAACCATTTAGTCGCAATGGCTGTTTCACCTGATCGCGACGCCCGTTCACGCGACCAGCGTAAAGTATGAACAGCTAGTAGTCATTACATTATTTACCAATAATCAATCATTACATCAATTACATCATTACCAATTATTTATAGTTTTGCCAAAAATGTGCCGGAATCATTTATGCTTTGAATAATTGCCCGCTAAAATATGTAACGCACATGACGCTTGAGATAGTTTTCACTAAATTTGCTTTGATGTGTGTTCTTATATACGTTTTTGCAGAGCCATGTTTAAATTAGCCGTGATTCGAACTTGTATATGTGATCAAATATTTAAAACAAATCTCTTATACGGTGATTTGAGTCAGTTTTCAAATGATTTAGGCAAATGAAAGTGAATTGGAAATTGATTAAAAGACAAAATGAGTAAAAATTTAGATTTGATAAACAAATCAAATTATTAACGGACAATTCCTCTTGCAATCTTTTTGGTACATACTTGATGGGTTATCAAACGGTAGTGTATGTTAACCAGGCAGTTTAGCTCTTATGAGAACACCAATGATAGTTCGCGTAAATGATGCTGGTATTAAACCGCCCAGCCTAATGTTAGTCGTCGTAATTTTTCAAACAGCTTACGCCTTGCTGAATGAATGTTGTTCCACCTAGATAAGTTTGAGAGTAATATATAATGGACTCGCTTTATTCAGGTTTACACAACAACAACCCAGCAAAAGAGCACCTGATATTACATATCACCATTCCATATTATAGTTCATAGCATAATAATAGATCATTACACAGTGATTGTAAAACTAAATAGGATATTAGAATGTCACTTAATGAAGTCAGTCATGACAGTGAGATAGATTGGTTTACCCACGAGACAGAAACAATTACATGATTGTAATTGTAACTCATAATTGTTACATCATAATTGTTACATCATAATTC
Organism: Watersipora subatra; assembly: GCF_963576615.1. Taxonomy (NCBI): domain Eukaryota; kingdom Metazoa; phylum Bryozoa; class Gymnolaemata; order Cheilostomatida; family Watersiporidae; genus Watersipora; species Watersipora subatra. The sequence goes on along the minus strand of NC_088715.1, from coordinate 55,683,130 downwards.
CAAAATGACACCCAATTACTTTAATTACATACAACTATCACAAGCAAAAAGCTAAGTTGCATGTTATGAATCTTTTTGGACAATTGACAGCGAACTGAAGAAAATCAATCGCCAATTGGAAGTCGCTATGAACAGAAAATTTACTACCTTAATTATACGGGTTAATGTATCGCTTTTCTCAAATTCGAATGCTTCTGTGTTTTCTGAATATGCCCATTTAGTAACTTTTAGGGTAGCTCGCTATTCGGTTTCCATCTACTTGACAGTATATTAATAATACACAGATCATTATTACATGATTACGCATAAGCTAATATTACATCTACTTCTATCATTTGTTATTATTAAATGTAAACGTATATATCTAGTAAATATATATTTCATTAGCACTTAACACTCAATATAGATGTTTGACTGCCTTGTGGAGAGTCACCGGCAGTTTTGTTTACAATATTACATTCTAGCTGGATGCCCGGCATCGCTCGGGTAACAAAAAGGTTTTTTATTATTTATAGGAAAATTTACTTTTATTCAACATCAGCATTTACTATTCTAACATTTAAATCAAGTTGTTTGTTGATTTCTGTGTAATTCATACTGTACCAGCTGCTGTGCCTGCTGCAGATCTGTATGATTGCAAGTCTTATTGGCACATGTAAGTTTAAGTGCTTTTTATATATATTGATGTTTAAACATGATCATTTTATTCTCTAATGACCAGCTACATGATCATGATGCTGTTTTCAAATACGTGTCTAGCACTGAGTCTTTGCTTTCACCTGCTTTACTATTTTGAACACAAGCATGCCAGCCCATCATAGCTAGTCTGTCTCTTCAGCTTTACAAGCCAATCTTTCTGTGAAGTATACTGTAAAAATTTGTCAATAGTAAATGAAGTTATATAAGTGTATAGAATAGGATAACATAGTTTGGTTCCTCTCAAAGATTTTGTGACAATTCTTCTAGTAAAGCACTGTTTGTAGTGCACTAATTGAATTACGCTAATTAAAATGCACTAATTGCAATGCTCTACAATTAGTACAGTATTAGTGCATCACTACTTGCAGCACGTCAATTGTAGTTTATCAAGTGCAATGCACAAATTTTTTCAATAATTGTAGTGCATTAACTGGTATGTACTAACTGTTTTGCACTAATTGTAGTACATTGAGTGTAGATGGAAACTTCTGATGATGACTATTGTTTAAAAAACTTTATTAGGGATAAAAAAAATTACTAAATGTAATTTGGGAAATGTTAGCCATAGCAGTGGCTATCTCTCTTTCACACGCATTACATCTCGCTTTCTAGTTCTTTCTCAAATTTTCTAGACTTGAGCAAACTGATAAGATATTTGTACTTAAGGTACTTGTGCATACAGGCTTTCTGTGGTAAGTGCAAGAATGTGAGAGCCATTTATTATTTATTAGAGTCAACATACTTATCAAGCAAGAGAAATTGGTAACCAAAATCAATTGCTAAAGCTAGTTATCAGCTATTGTCTGCTCTTCGACATTCACAATAGCCATTGTGAACATCGATTGTGCACTCGATCAATGAACTAACAAGTTCATTGATCAGCGTCTCCAGCACTTAAATTATGTATAGAAAAGCTATTAATAGTGCTGGTTATCTCATCTCCCTCTTTTTTGTTCCTGTTTCAATGAATAAAGTTTTGCTCTACTTGTTATTTTACCATCATGTATAGTTGTTGCTACCCAACATGAGACTGTATGGAACTGTCAATAAATAACCAAGTTTCTTGGAAAAGAGGTCACTTTTACTAGCACGAGGAGATGAGAATAAACATCTGTGTTAACTACCAATGCGCAAAACATGTCGCGAAAAAAACATGTCGCAGTAACAACCGATGAAGTAGCAACCGATGGATTAGCAGCCGATAGAGTTCAAGTTAATTTGTAACATTTCTTTATAGGGGGACACTTTGACATCGCAATTAAAATTAAATTAACTTTTGATCTCTAGATGGTGTCTCGGTTTCATAGAGTGATAGTGCAGGTATATCAAAACAATTTTGGATTACATGTACATACCGTTTTGTTGCAACGGCTGTTTACCCTGATCACAACGCCCATCAACACAAGTGTAAATTGCTGCAGAACCTCTAATGGTACCCTACTTTTCAATCCTTCTTCTATAATGGCGTTCAAATAGAGGTGGCGTTCAAATAGAGATGGCATTCAAATAGAGGTGGCGTTCAAATAGATGTTTCACGGTATTAACAGTTATTAGCCATTGCAAACTGCCCAATCCTTTATAGTTTTCAGTTTTGCCAAAAGTGTTCTGGAATCACCGATGCTTTGCATAAAAATTGGTACACTACACCTACATGAATGGGGTGTACCAGGGCTGAAAACCATAAGTGTACTGTGCTAATTATGTGGTAAGAAAGTGTGCAATAGGTACAATTGCGACTACTACTTAATTCTGGCAGCTATACATTTGAGTAGGATGACTTTTACATACTTTATTTTTAGCTAAATATGGTTCGCCAAGCATCGTACTTGCCCACTTACGGTTTCTTAAACTATGCATTTCACTCATTCATATAATCATTGCTTGTACACTTATAGTTCTTACTGAACTCTGGCTGACTAGCGTTTATATTCCATTTTTCGTTTGTCAAAATAGGTTTTTGAATACCTCTCTTTTGCACATATGTTTGTTTGTGTGTTTTCAATGAAAAATATCCCCAAACAAACATTTCGTTTCATTGAAAACACTCTACGGCATGTGTAATCTGTGTTGAGCTGCTCATGTTGTTCCCGTAATCCCCGTATCGATGTTTAAACACGAGCTTTTTATTCTCTAATGATCACCTACATTATCATGATGTTGTTTTCAACTACGTGTCAAGCACCGAGTCTTTGCTTTCACCTGCTATTACTATCTTGAACACGAGTGTACCAGCCCATCTTAGCTAGTCTGTCTCTTCAGCTTTACAAGCAAATCTTTCTGTAGAATATACTGTAAAAAATTTGTCGATAATCATTGAAGTTGCATAGGAGTATAGAATAGGAAAACATTATGTTTAGTTCCTCTTGAAAATTTTGTGACAATTCTTCTAGTGAAGCACTGTTTGTAGTGCACTAATTGAAATACGCTAATTGAAATGCACTAATTGTAATGCTCTACAATTAGTACAGTATTAGTGCATCACTACTTGCAGTACGCCGACTGTAGTTTACCAACTGTAGTGCACTAGTTTTTTTCAGTAATTGTAGTGCATTAACTGGTATGCACTAACTGTTTTGCACTAATTTTAGTGCATTGAGTGTAGATAAAAATTGCTGAAGATGACTATTGTTTAAAAAACTTTATTAGGGATAAAAATCACTAAACGCAATGTGGGAAACGTTAGCCATAGCAGTGTAGTGGCTATCTCTTTCACACGCATTACATCTCGCTTTCTAGTTCTTTCTCAAATTTTCTAGACTTGAGCAAACTGGTAAGATATTTGTACTTAAGGTACTTGTGCATACAGCCTTTCTGTTGTAAGTGCAAGAATGTGAGAGCCATTTATTATTTATTAGAGTCAACATACTTATCAAGCAAGAGAAATTGGTAACCAAAATCAATTGCTAAAGCTAGTTATCAACTATTGTCTGTTCTTCGACATTCACAATAGCCATTGTGAACATCGATTGTGAACTCGATCAATGAACTAGCAAGTTCATTGATCAGCGTCTCCTGCACTTACATGTAAGTTATGTATAGAGAAGCTATTAATAGTGCTGGTTATCTCATCTCTGGTTTTTGTTCCTGTTTCAATGAAGAAAGTTTTGCTCTACTTGTTATTTTACCATCATGTATAGTTGTTGCTACCCAAAATGAGTATGATATGGCTATCGGATAGTTAATATAGATATATATAGAAATATACATATAGTATAATATAAGTATGGGATTCATGAACATGCCGGAATAAATTGAGCATGCTCGACTTACCCCAAATCAACAATGATCAACTTGCCCTACATGCAACTTCTCAGGTGTTGTGATCAAAGCTGGGAAACCTACCCGGGAAATCGACAAAAATTGATCGCCGTTAAAACTCAGATAAAGCGAAAACGCGATTATGACGTCTATAGTTGCAAAGAGACCGGCAAAATAGAGATGTAGCCTATATCGCTGCAACTTGAACACAATAGCCGATGTCAACTATAGCGACGATAGCAACTTGTGACAGAATTTCACACACATATTGTTTTTCCGAGCATTTTATCTCCGATCAAGTTTTGTTTATTTTAATCCTGAAACATCCTGGCAGTGAAATCATCTCAGACATCAAAAACAATCACAAATGATAGAAAAATACTGATACCTGTTGATGAAACTGCTAAAATTAACATCTTAATTTTTATTGACAAATTAAATTTTTTTTAATGGTTAGTACAATTTAAGGAAACCTTTAATTCTTATTTATGATTTCCCAAAAGTATACTCGGGTTGTTGTATAGCCTTTTGCTGTCGCCACAGAGGCTTACTACTTACCTAGAATCAATCAACAATTGATTGGCAAAATAGGAATAGGACAAACATTATCAATGCTTACTGATAAGTTCTTGTCTATCCACAGACTGTCTGGTCTAGTAAAAAACTCTTACTAGTCACCTTCCACTTGTGCATATTATTCTATTTGACTCGTTCGTATAATTATTTTATTATTTATTTTAGATTTTAAACTTGACCCTGTGATAGAAAGAGGGACGTTATGTCTATCCACCTACTCATTCATCCATGTTAAAGAAAGCTAACAAGTTCTGCCTCACCTTATTCCATTGCCTTGACAGGAGTATATTATACTGTGACTTACGAGAAAATAGGCAGTTGTATTGTTATGTAAATTTAACATACATAATCAAATTTATTGGTAAAATCTATTACTTGCGATATTTCACTGGGCATTGCAATTAGCAAGTACGCAAATGTTCACATGTATTTCTGTATTTAAAATGTAAGTAAAATGTAAATATTAAGCACATTTAGTTAGTGCTTAATATTTACATTTGACCATTTATGCCACATAAGCCTTTGGCTACAGAGAAAAAAGACATAAATAAACTGCATTTGGTTTAAGCATAATATGAAATTGTCTCTAAAATAGCGGCAGGTCATGCGCAGCGACAATGACAAACTGAAGGCACTAACTACAAGGCTAGCTATGATGCAATACTTTATTATTGCATGAACTTTATTGAATTAGTATTTCATGCAATACTTTAGTATTGCATGAAATACTTAGTAGTTGAACGAATTGTACAATAACATTATTGACCTCTGAGCATTAAAATTTAAAAAACCTATGTAACACACATTGCTAAAGTTTGCTTAGTAATCGTAGCTCTATAGTTGGAGAAATTCAGAGTATAACTTTTCATTTGAGAAGTGATGTGTATGCGTTTGTAAAGGTGGATAGTGAAGACAACTCTTGCTGGAATGCACCGCTGACGATATCCTTCCAGTTTCCTTCCACTTTTATTCGAGTTTGCTGACTTCCTTGAAATAAGCTGCTGCCAACTTCATCTAAATAAAATACATATCGCTGTTCATCATGCTTATAAGCATCCTATCTATAGGCGCTGCTCAGTTCGATAGGAAACAACTCCGAATGACTTGAATGGCTGATATCCCAGAGCAACTGCATTAAGTCATACTTGTATGCCTAGTCATATGTGCGGGAAATTTGATATCTGAGCAGAATTTCAAGCATTTATGTTGCCTTAAGATATAGGGGAAATCTGTGATATGAGCATATAAGACGGTTCTCTGGTGGATGCAGCCGCCAGGTGGCCAAGTATGGAGATGCTGCTTTAGAAGACAAAATCGCTCGGTCTTTCTCGTCGGATAAGTATGAAAAAGTTTTAAAAAAGCCGACTGAAAGTGATAAGTGTAAACGAGACAAAAAGAGCCAAGCCAGAAGCAGATAATGAAAACAAAATTAAGATTATAAGATGAAAACTTATTTTTAGGTGTGCTTAGTACGGTAAATTTATTCAAGTTAAATTTAAAGTCCATATTATGTTGTGTAGCGTCACAAAAGTGTAGCATACCAAACACGTTGCTGTCAAGTCTCCTTAACATCGCCATTAGCCGCTAGAAGGTAAAAATTCCATGCATTACTGTACATAATACTGTTACATTTTATCGCAGATCATAACCACTAGATGGGTATTTGTTCCTTTTTGAGCGTAGATAATTAGAATAATTAAAGCAGATTTTCCATCGCAATATCCTGTTTTTAAATGGTTTTTCAGAGGATGGGAATACCCTAGGACACTTATGTATTCGCGTCATCTAAATTTCGCGTTTTCGCGGAGTCATCCTGTCGCGAAAATTTTATGAGTGAAACTAAATAATCATAACAAATGAGCGAGAACGCGAAATTAAATAGCTTTGTTCATCGATATCCACAATAAAATCGTCATATTAGAAATGCCGGTAATTTTCGTGTGTGGTTGGGCTCATTGGGCAATTTCTGCTAAACTCATTATAGCTAATACACCGACTGAGCAGCATGTCAAAGCAAATTAAGATAAGATAGCCATGGCCACCGCCATGCTATAAATACTTGAGATCTAATATTGGTACCACATCAGTCACGGCGGCAGTGAGCTAGGCGTCATTGATAGTCCAAGAAACAAATGGCAGCAAGCAATCAAATTGTATTGTCGATCTCGCCTACACATTTTTACCTGCGGTTCACAAATACAAACTAGTCCCAAATTGAAACTTTTTTTTCCTTACCCGGGAACTGGACCTGAGGAATCTAATTATGTTTGTTCCACTGCACTTATTTTCACATCACCATATTTTCGCATTCATCAGAGCTGCGAAATTAGGTAGCAGCCAAATTTTACTCTGTATGCTTTCATGAAACTAAATACTAGCGAAATATAAGTGTCCTAGGGTAAATCAATTTGTATTTGATTACTTCATATATGAAATAATGCTTCGAGATACAAAAAAATTGACATACGAGCTCGGTGCCGAAACACATTAAGCTTGTATGTGGAGGTATCACTGTGTATTGTCAATACTAACTGTGATACAGGTAAGTGTGGCCTAATTGCAGTATAAATGCTTTTGTAAATGCTTCACATCAGCGTTATTGAACCATTGCACCAAAACACAAAGTTCAGGACACGTTCAAATAATTTACAATGATCTAATAGAGTTTCGGGTATGAAAAATGTCATTATTTGCTATCAATTGGTTTCTCCTAATCAGGTTTAATCATTCGAAACTGCAATGTGCATGACTGCTATTTCCAGTAAACAAACCACAAGTGGTACATAAATATCAAATCTTTCTACTCAATTCATCGTAAACAAGATCATATCCAGATTTTTCATTGCTAGATGTTAATCGCTCTAACTAGACTAAGTAGACTCAGTTAAATAAAAAAAACAAACAGTTATATTTATATGCTTATATATTTATATAGGTACATTTACTAGCTGTACTACCCGGCGTTGCCCGCGTAATAAAAAACTTTTTGGACCGAAAATTGATTTGTATTCAACATATAACAACATTTGCCATTCTAAATGTCAAACTACATATCCTGAGAAAAGTGTTTTGTGTAGTCGAAATAAATTGAGAGAAAATAAAAACAACTGTAAAGGATTTCAAACTTTGTCAAACAGTCGAACAACTGTAACTTTCAAACTTCATATCATGAGGAAAATGTTTTGTGCAGGTCAAATAAATTAAAAAAATAAAACAACTATAAAAGGGTTTAGATGTAAATGTGCAATAACTAACAAGTAATAGCTAAATTAAGTCTGTTTTGCTATGATTACAATAAAATATTGTTGAATATGTACTAGTTTTTGACTTTGACTACCGTCATTATCTTGTATTTATATATAGCTGTTGTCATACTCTTTGTTCATATTGACTTACTCACCTGTTATGTAATTGTTATGTAATAATCCTTTTACTCTCTTGTCTCACTTATGTAGTAAGTTAGTTGCTGTTTAGCGTTCAAATATACAAGACTAACAGGTTATGGGCCCAGGCAGGCAAACAAAGAAGCTGTACATGAGTTTGATACCAGAAAAAGGGTGATCGGCTATTATACTGACTGACAAACGACTGGTGAACCAGGAGTTAAACAATTGATACCATGAACAGTGAAACAAGCACTACTGAACCAGAACATAGATTCTACCTCTCATTCTACAATGGATAGTGATAAATGGACAATAGATAAGTTGGACAGTCAAAACTATCAGACATGGAAGTTCCAGATGAAACACATTTTGCTGCTAAAGGATCTATACGATATCGTGGATGGTACTGAGAAAGCACCAGAAGGTTCAGCTGATCAAGCGCTGAAAACTGCTTTTAAATCCAGGTATCGTAAGGCTTTCTCAGTAATTGCTCTATCTGTTAGTACTGAACTTCTCTACTTAATAACAGATACAGAAGCACCTGATGTAGCATGGAAGCGGCTGCAAAACCATTTTGAACGTAAAAATGACAATGGCTGTGTAGGCAATGAGTTTACATTTATCACTCATCATAGCAATACATCTTCATTGCACTGTAGCTCATCCTGGCTAATTGACTCGGGAGCATCGTGTCATATGACACCTAACAGGGAAAGTTTTAATAGCTACAAGAAGCTAGAACAAATAGCAATGGTCAGCCTAGGTGATGGTCGAACAGTTGAAGCTGTGGGAGTTGGTGTTGTAAAAGTGATGCTAAAGCTCAATCGTAGAGTTAAATGTGCATCTGCATTTTACAATGTACTTCATGTCCCTCAGCTAACAAGCAGTTTATTTTCAGTTCGAGCTGCCACTCAGAAAGGCTACATTGTTCAGTTCGGCCATACTCGATGTTGGATTAAGGATGCTAGTGGTCGAGTTAGGGCCATGGGATCACTAGCTAATAAGCTGTTCAGTCTAGACTGTGTACAAACTGAAACTCAATATGCAAACACTGCTAGCGCGGAGATTTGGCACCAACGTCTAGTACATGTGAATAGCACTACTCTGAAAAAACTGAGTAAAGGAAATATAGTCTGTGCTACAAGCTTACCTGCAATAGACATTTCTTTTTGTGAAGGCTGTGCTGAAGGAAAGATGACTCGTAAACCCTTCAAACCTGTGGGAGATATCAAGGCTACCCAGAAGCTGGAACTAGTGCATTCTGATGTTTGTACAATGGAAACAGAATCAATTGGAGGTAGCAAATACTTTGTTACCTTTATAGACGATTTTTCTAGATGCTGTGCTGTGTATTTTCTTAGAAACAAATCTGAGGTACCTGAGAAGTTCAAAGAGTTTGAAGCACATACAACCAACCAATCTGGAAAAACCATTAAAACACTGAGATCAGATAGAGGTGGTGAATACTTGTCTCAAGAATTTACCGACTACTTGAAATCTAAAGGTATTCATCATGAACTCACATCAGCTTACTCACCGGAACAAAATGGTGTTGCTGAGCGAATGAATAGAACTCTGTGTGAAGCAGCACGTTCAATGTTGTGCCATGCTAAATTGTCAAAGCAATACTGGGCTGAGGCCATTTCTACTGCTGCCTACGTTAGAAATCGGCTTCCTACTTCCTCACACAAGAATGATCTCACACCGTATGAGAAGTGGTATGAACGCAAACCCAACATAGACAATCTAAGGGTGTTTGGATGTATTGCTTATGCTCATGTTCCAGATCAACTGCGACAGAAACTTGACAAGAAGTGCCAGAAGCTAAGGTTTATAGGATACAGCAAACAGTCAAAGGCATACCGCCTGCTTGATGAATCGACTGGTAAAGTCACTACTAGGCGAGACGTGGTATTTGATGAAACAAACTTTACAAATACCGATGAACCATCATGTGACCAATATACAAAGCAGAAATCTATTCTTGTTGAACATTCAGTAAATGAACAGACAACTCCAAACCTATCTGGACAATGCACTGGTGAAGGGCAACAGCGACGCATATCTGCTCGCGAACGTAGACCTCCGGTTCGCTATGGAATTGATGAGTATGTAAGCCAGGCTCAACACGTCGCTCATCAAGCTGGTCACATAATTGAACCAGAGACATTCTCAGAGGCAAAACAAAGCTCTCAACATAAGGAATGGATAGAAGCTGCTAGGTGTGAGTATCAGTCATTGATAGATAATAATACCTGGAATCTTACAGAGTTACCTCAAGGACGTAGTGCTGTTGGATGCAAGTGGGTGTTTAAAGCTAAACATCGAGGTGACGGAACTGTAGAGCGATTCAAAGGTCGTCTAGTGGCTAAGGGTTATTCACAGCAGCATGGAATAGACTATCATGAGACATTCTCACCTGTTGTTGGTTTTGCAACAATTCGTACGCTACTGGCATATGGTCTTAGTCGCAACATGTACATTCATCAAATGGACGTTGTAACTGCTTTTTTGAATGGCAGACTTGATGAAGAAGTCTACATGTCTCAACCAGAAGGTTTTATTAAACCTGGATCTGAACATCTTGTGTGTAAACTCAACAAGTCTATTTATGGACTGAAGCAATCCCCTAGATGCTGGAATCTTGCTCTAGATAGTTTTCTGAAGTCTATAGATTTTTGTCAGTCCACTACTGACCCATGTGTATATGTTAGGGATAGCAATTCAGGCATCAAAACTATAATGGCTGTATACGTTGACGATCTCATTATAATGAGTGATGACGATGCATCATTAATGCAAGTGAAGCATGCTCTCTCAAATCAGTTTAAAATGAAAGACTTAGGACCACTGCACTATTGCTTGGGAGTTAATATTGATCAATACGAATCTTCAATATCTCTAGATCAACAGTACTATCTCCAGCAAGTCATCAATCGCTTTGGTATGCAAGACTCAAACCCGGTATCCACACCTGCAGACATAAATGTTAAACTCATAAAAAATGATGGAATCAGTAAGCCTGTAGATTCAAAAAAGTATCAAGCAATGGTTGGTTCACTTTTATATGCTTCAGTTGCAACACGTCCAGATATAGCACAAGCAGTAAGTGAAGTGTCAAAGTACAACTCATGTCCAACAGAAGCTCATCTTACCGCTGTAAAGCGAATCATACGCTATATCAAAGGAACACTGACAACTAAACTTTGCTACAACAAGTCAGATGAAGCTAAAGTCATCGGTTATTCCGATGCAAACTGGGCTGGAGACTTAGATAATCGATGTTCTACTTCAGGTAATGTGTTTCTAATGTCAGGTGGAGCTGTAAGCTGGCAAAGCAAACGTCAAAATACTGTAGCCGTCTCAACGGCAGAAGCTGAATACGTCTCGTTATTTCATGCAACACAAGAAGCAATGTGGTTACATAAGTTACTCAATGACATTGATGGCAAGGATGTTCATATGCCTACAACATGCATGGTTGACAATCAAGCAGCAATCGCTATAGCTAAGAACACCGCAACAAAATCCCGAACAAAACATATTGACATCAAATATCACTTTCTGAGAGAAGCTGTTGCAAATGGACACATTCTTATTAAATACTGTCCATCCGCTGATATGACTGCCGATATCTTAACTAAACCCTTATGCAGAGACCGCTTTGTAGTACATCGGCAGAACATGGGGCTAACAGATTAATAAGTGTGCATGTCAAAACTATGTGGGAGTGTTGAATATGTACTAGTTTTTGACTTTGACTACCGTCATTATCTTGTATTTATATATAGCTGTTGTCATACTCTTTGTTCATATTGACTTACTCACCTGTTATGTAATTGTTATGTAATAATCCTTTTACTCTCTTGTCTCACTTATGTAGTAAGTTAGTTGCTGTTTAGCGTTCAAATATACAAGACTAACAAATATGATTCCGTAATGATACAATTAACTTGAACTAAGAAAACAAAATAAAAATCCTGATAATGTTGAATTAATAATCACAATTCTTGCATAGAAGTGTGTGTAGAGAAAAGGTTACTGTTCCTCTCAATACTAGTACAAATGTAAAAATGAGATATCGTAATCGTCTTTGTCTGACCTAACTGAGGGAGAATGTCAAGGCTCTTCCCACAGACATAATATAATTGTCCGCGAGAAAAGAATTGGCCTTGACCCCAGATATAGTAATTGAACCATACAAAACATATTTCTTAACAGCAACATCGCAATCCTCTTAATCTATTTGAACTGCACAAAAACACTTTTCCCATAAAATGAAGTTGAAAAGTTATAATGGTATATGTTGTATACGTTAAATAAAAACACATTTTCGGTCCTTTTTTATTAGCCAGGCAATGCCGGGCATTCATCTAGTTGTGTATATACATATAATTGGATGTGTTAGATTATAGATATAATGAAAGTTCCTAAGTTCTAGCGATGGCAATGAATGGAAAGGAGATTACAGTTACACTGCACCTGGTAGAAATTCTATTTTGTTGATTGAGAGATTAGGAATGAACTTTACTAGATTATTTAGTCATGTAACGTGTTGGCATGAGTACCAACTAATGTGAATAGTTCTAGACAAAATCCAGCAAGTGCGACATCTGCATAAGACAAGATATCGTAACTCCCATATAGCTTGCCCGCTTAATAACCACAATGGTTCCTTGATCCACTTAGACCAGCCTTATTGTCCAGTTCCCAAGTATCATTTTTAAAGAGTTATCTTATCTTGTAATGTAATATATTAGTAACCAAAATGTTAGTTATCATGCAACTTGTGCATTGTAGAGAGGTGTAAGCCTGATTCCCATATCGATTGCGAGACTCCGGCGATAACTTGCGCAGCAAAACGCTTGCGACGCTAGGCTCAACGGCTTCTGTTCACATATAAAGCTGCATCGCTAAACATAATCACAAAATCACATAAAATGCTCGTTCGCCATGCCGTTTCGATAATGGTGACCTTTACCTGTACAGTGCATTTCGGGAAGGTTTTGCCTGCGGCTTTTCGCAAAGTTTGAACAGCGCTAAACTCTTGCGTTGACCGCCGGCAACTACCGGTGGTACTCGGCGTGTAGGTTCACATTTCACCGCAATAGCCTGCGGTGCTGTCGTCGATGCTTTGGGACGTATATGGAAACCAGGCTCTACCAACAAACATATAACACAAAATATAATTTGTCTATTCAACCGAGAGAAGTTACAGTAAGAGTTGTCTGCTCACAGCATACATGTAGATACTTCTATTGCGTCTACTTACTCCGTTCATGTAATTCTTCAGATCAAATTTCTCATTTTGGGAGTGAGCTCCATCATCACTCAATCCAAAGGGGAGAAGAATAGTGTTTTTACCAGTGGTCTCTTGAAGAGTAATGGTGACTGGGATGGAGCCTCCTTCCCTCGTCATGTCTGGTTCAATCCCATGCACTAAAAATAATAACAATGAACTTGCTATGTCTAGTTAATCATAACAGAAATACTGTTAGAAGCACAAGTAGGTGCTTGTGGTGTGTGTGTGGCGTGTGGTATGTGTGTTTGTGTGCGGCATGTGTGTGGTGTGTGAGTGTGCGGTATGTGTGTGCGGTATGTGTGTGTGTGGTGTGTGTGCGGTGGGTGTGTGTGTGTGGTGTGCATGTTGTGTGTGCGCGGTGTGTGTGGGTGGTGTGTATGTGGTGTGTGTGATGTTAGTGTGATGTGAGTGTGTGGTGTGTGTGTGTGAGTATAGATAAGCAGCCCTCTTGACATGTATCCATGCACCCAAATAGCTAAAACAGGTCTAATGAATTGAAAATGTTCCCCCAAAAAGCACAGTATTGAAACTTACGGATAAAATGAATGATAAGATGTCATCCAGGGATTTCCGCCCTGCACTTTTGTCACGACAAAAACATTCGAACCTACTGCTACTACTACTACTACACTCTCTTGCCTTATTATCGCCATATTAAAGCCTCAACTATGACTGGACTCGCTAAGAACGAGGAAACAGACTGCCAACAATATGTGGAGCAAACAACTCCAACACTCACCGGTATAAACAGCTTTCTTGGCAGCCTCATAGTGGGGGTGATCAAATGGACTGACCCAGTGTCTTCCACCAGATATGTTAACACATCTAAAATGCAATAAAAATGACGAGTAATTTTAACACACTACAATGAAGGAATAACTCCTAATCATATCAAGCGATGTCTTCCACTAGCTATGTTAACACACCTAGAATGCAATAAAAATGAAGGGTAAGTTCAATACATTACAATGGAGGGATAACTACTAATTATATCAAGTCATACCATCTACCAAATATGTTTGCACACCTACAGCAAATAGTAAACATACAATGTCCAAGCATTAACATAATGCACTAGCCATGGAATGACTACCATCTAACTACATTGAGAGGGCAAGTCCAAATGTTTTCACTAAGGTGAATAAACACTTTATTGTGGATTTTATTGGATTGCCTCTGGAGTCATGTTCTCCTTAAACAGCTTTTTATCATCACATGATTTTCTGCAAAATTTGAATTGTGGAACAATTCAACATTGAGATGAGTATACATGCAAAAACATAGTTTGAAAAATTATTAATTCAACTATAACCTATTAATCTATTGCCTATAAGTAACCTTAACAGCTGAAATATAAAACCTATTCAAATAGAATCTCCAAGATTAATCGCATCTTCAAGTATTCTAAAAATAATTTATAGTTAGTCATTCCTTAACACAATACTAGATCAGCCATTGGATGCTCAATCATTCCTTAACACAATACTAGATCAGCCATTGGATGCTCATTTGCAGCACGGTATCAACTGTCTACATGTAAATATAGCTGAGTACTTGAACAATAAATCAGTCGTACTAGAGCAAAAAATGTAAACCAAAAGGAAATGATATAATTATGTTAAGACAATATTTTGGATTACTAAATAGTGTTCCTACAGAGTATTCTCAATGCGCGGGTCTTTCAAGCAAATGGTTCAAGTATAAAAAATGTTAGTTCCAATAATATGCATGTAGAAACTCTGCTATGACTCCCACATGAAAATATCCCTGTGAGACACTTTTGCTTGGTTGCTACGTCTGCGAGGTAATACAGACTCACTCTTATCATTTCGCCACAGATGGCTAAGTACAATACATGTAGTTCTATTTGCTCATAAGTGCATTTGATACAACAGAGTGAGGGCCAGCTTCCTTTATAGAGAAAGTCTACGCAAATTTAATATTTTTCATTTTGTATTTTACAGCACACAAACTCAACTAATTTATTAGTCATCAACAATCCTTCAAAAAATAGGAAACCCAAGAGATATAATATAATAATAGCCTATAATATTATAACATACTATATCCTGAGTTCTAAAGGACCTTAAAAGTACAATAATGCACTTACTTCATATCGTTAGGAGAACCGCGCACGGCCCACAAGTTTGTGATGTGTTTTTCCACAAGCTCGATTACTTTCGTAGGGGTCATGTCAGGGACGATGCGAATAGAGAACTTTCCGCTGACCTTGGACGGAATGACAGTTTTAAAACCTGTTTCGTAAAAGGCTCCCTCTATACCTGTAAGTTATTAAAATTGTGTTATCTTGTTGTTTAATAAAATAAAACACCTGTGCATAGTAAACATTGAGTATCGAGACAGCGCTGTAACTAACAGAAAAAAAAACTAAATGATGTGTGGGCAGACTAAAAGGGTTAGACAGCAAATATTACAGCTCAGCGTCACATTACAATATTTGGAGTTGTCTTAAATTGCGTTATAGAGTGATTCCATAAAATAGCTTCATGAATGCAAAAATAAACAAAAGAAGAAGGAATACTCAAAATTAGTGTTTTTAGGTAAAAATAGAAACTTACTAAGCAAAATTAGCATTATAGCTATTGATTTCATATCATGCCCAGTTAAGTCAAATTATTTGTTAGGTTGCTTAAAATTGATTTGGTAGGCTCCTATGAATTAGCATCCGCAGTCTACAAAGAAAACCTGCATTATTTTGCTTACACAGTAATTCACTAAAGAGTTCAACACTAGTGAACAACATAAGAACAGTTTTATAGGGTGCTTGTTTGAAAAGCTTATTACTAGCTACTAGCAAGTTTTAGTAAGAGATTATATCGTGCACTCTATTCCAACAGCTGAATATATGAGGTACTACATGGTACAGTCATACTTCAACTTACGAGCTTAATGCGTTCCGAGACTGAGCTCGTATGTCAATTTACTCGCATGTTGGTGCAATTAATTTATATATAGAACAATTAAATATATATTGATTGGTTTCCATACTCTAAAAAAAGGCAAATAAAACACTCAAAACAAGATGTTGTAACAGAAAGAACATGTTGGCTATTGTCCTTACGTACTACATGCTTTCAAAAAGCAACAAATAAAAAATAATGCAAGGAATTGTGATTAATTAAAATGTAAAATTAAATACATACAATAGCAGTTAACACTCGCATTTGCCAGGGAGGGAGATATAAGTTATCCTTCGTTACAACAGTTGACTTTGATAAATTTAGATTTTATCAAAGTGTTAAAAGACAAACTTAGAAGCAAACCTAAAAGCAAACTTTCATTTTCAACTAAACGTAATTAAAATTTCTTCGGCGTTCATAGTTTGAAATTTCTCACTGGTTAGCGAGAAACCTTTCCTTTTTTTCGCTTTCACGACTAGCCGGCCGTTTTAAGATAAACCTATCTAAGGACGTTTGCCTTTGTCGCCCTTGCAACATGTTGCGATTAGGACGAACACAGGTGTCGTCACAAATGGTTAACACACGATCACTAGCCAACTTGTCCGAATGTCTATTAAACAGTTTGGATAGATAGCGCCGGCCTTTTCACATTGCATCGTTTCAGTTACGCTGTCACCGGCCAATTGTTTGTCCAATGCCATCAGCGGTCGTGAAGATCGCTGCACCGTTTAGAAACTATGGCTAGTCCTTTTGCGAACTAAATGCCCTGAATATAATCCTTCTGTTTGATAATTATGAATGTATTTCTGTCATATTGCCGAGCTATCTGAATCACGCATACACATTTCGCATATTTTTCAATACTTTTCCGTTTAATATCGACTGTTATCATTTGCTTTTTCTTTGTATTATCTTTCATTTTACTGGCAAACTTTCGGTCTACGCACAGTACTTTTAATTCACATAATTCTGCACAGAAAATCGTGCACAAAAAAACACGGTACAACAGTATAACCTGAGCAGTTAAAAAATACAGAGTGATGCTGTTCTGATAAAACACCTCCGGCATACTTGGCAACTCACTCAAGTGCTCGTATCTCAAACATGGCTCGTATGTTAGTGCTAAAACTTGCTAGAAAGCTGGCTCGTATCTTAAGTTTCTCGTACGTTGGAGCACTCGTAAGTTGAAGTATTACTGTATAGCACAACCCACGCAAGAAATGACTCTTGATTATATGATTATTAGGTTAGACTTGTAACAGATTAATCAATTTTACTTTAGTCAGCTATTAGGAGAAAAAAACTTAGAGTGATGTACAAAGTTTATGCAGTGGCAGGAATCTGAGAAGGCAAATGAACATATGACACTGATTGCCTCACACTAATTAAGAAAGCAGTTCATAACTACATAATTTCATTGAAACCCAAAGTTTTCTATATTACACCTATATTATATAATTTGTTTTATACTTTTGTTTTATATTGCTGTTATCACACATTTTTTATATTTAGCATATAATAATCAATTGACCATAACAGGAGATACAGTCAATTTCAACTTGTATTTAAGTTGAAATTTAACAAACAAAAGCATAAGAAACAGTAACACGTGTAGAGAAATAGTGCAACAATTGCAACAAATTAAGAAAGATAAAATAGCGACATGGAAATAATTCACAAAAACTGTACCGGTGAAGGATGGTTGGAAAATGCTTTCAGTAACATCGCACGGCATAAAATACAATTTTATAGACTTGTGAACTAATCAATTTACAAAAAAATGCTGATACAGAATAAGGTTGTAAGCCTATGAAACTTGAGCGTCTATAGAAGTACTATACAAGTCAATGAGTACCTGTAGAACTTGTCACATTACCCAGACTTCTTATGTGACTAAAAAGGTCCAGACTATCATTGCAACAGTACAAATAGGCAGTAAATCTATTCCCCGATGAGTAACGCAACTTCTATATAATTCCAATTAAACCTGAACTAATAATAGCGTACTAAACTAGCCAAGATGCCTGCTGACTGCAAATAGAGTCTCCATAAGTAACTGCAACAGCTATTCAGCCAAGTATGGCAATTAGAGAGTGTCTTAGATTAGTGTTTTAGAATGCCTACAAACAACAAGGTGGAGTTCAATTCCCTAAAAAAGTCACTAGTGGTGACCCTTGATTGAAGAATGACATCAATCAAAGATCAGGTTGGATGACATTTGATTGAACCAATGACATCCAACCTCACATTGCTCTCGGTAACTGAGTATGTCTCCAGTTGTCGAGGTTCTCTTGCCGCTGAACTCAGACATGTCCAGCCAAGATTACAGAGTAGTTGTTTGTACCGTGCTGCTCTTGAAAACATGTACAGCCTCTACTTGCAGTAAGCTAAGCAGACGTTACACTCGATCTTCGAGGGATTGCTCACACAATGACAATCCATCGTTTTTTTTATGTCATCAAGTCGTTTGCACATGCGCTCGTTCACAAAAAAGCCACCATATTTGTATAAAACGTTCGTTTTTCTTTTAATTAATAGTACTTTTTGGTGTTGTTTTGATACTATAATAAAAAAATTGCAAACAAAAGCATCGTTTTCAAAAATTTATTGCAAAAGCTTCATGTTTTTAACGATAAAATTGTCTATAAAGATGGCGGATAACGATAAAAATACGTTACGAAAAAACGAAGGATAAAAGAGTATTTTTGAACACCCCCTTTATTTGAGTGCCACTTTCATATACTTTGATTTTTATGAACCCATAATGGAAAGTGATCAGTAGAAAATTGTCCACAAAATGGTACTAATAATGATTCAATTACATCAATTATTTCGTTGTTGCTGTAGTGGTTGCCATAGTTTTAGTGACAGTCTACCTGGGAAGATCGATTGTCACAATCATCAGAATTACACTCTGATTCAGTCACTAAGGTCTAAATCCGATCCATTGTTTAAAGATTCATTCACAATGTCGTTGGTAACCTTACATGAAGACGGTAAAGACACACTAACGTATATGAAAAAGGGTTTAGTAAAACTACTGAAGCTGGCAGCATTAATATGACTCCGCCGGAGGGAGAGTGCAAAATATAGGTCACATTAGCATTGTTTCACCCGAAAAAGGGTTAAATTTATGTTCCCGAAATTCTGACCAGCTCGTCAAAAAATACAACCCTCTATTTAAATGCGACTTATAATTAAACACCACTATAGGGAAAGGAATGAAAATAGAGCAGCATGGCATTCAAATAGAGGTTTTACAGTAACTAATTGTCAACATGGAAGGTCAGAAAGAACATTCCAGAATCGAGTAAATAGCAAATGACTCACCATGCAGACTGAGGCTGGGGAATCTCCAACGGTGTTGAAGCACCTTCTCTTTGCTGGGGTGCATCAGCTTGTTGGCTCCGACTTCCTTCCGGAAGTCTTCAACATCAAATTCTGTAAAATATCAGAAAAAATTTAATCCAAGACAAAATCATCTGACCTACACTTGAAAAAAAATTATGTACATTATTGAAGGCAATAATGTGTTCCCCAAATCTGAGGAGGCAGTGTTTTTAAGCTTATATTTTACAATAGAAGTGGGTAATGAATGTGGAACAACAGACACATTGCATCGAACGGATGTTAATTGTTGAGCGATGAATGCGTGGCACAATGACCTGTGACAAACCTCTCTGCTATAATAGATCTGCTTTGTGTATAGAGGTTCTACCTTCACTCTGCATTCATAATGTCATTACCCAGACATATACATTTGATATATTTAGCTTTTCATCAATATGTTACCAAGGAATGAGACAAAGCAATCTTTACAAGCGGCATCTGCTAAATTGCCAGAATAGGGTAATTGGGTAATAGAACTAACTATGAAAAGGTAGGTGACAATCTCAAATGTTACTATGGATACAACAAAATGAATGCAAGCAGAAATGAGCATGCAATCATTTTGTCTTCATTTGACAGGTGCTCTTTGAATTGGTTGCGCCATACTAAGTGTATTTTGTTGGCTTGGATATGGGAGGGAGCTTGGATATGGGAGGGGGCTTGGACATGGGGGGAGGGGCTTGGATATGGGGGAAGGCTATGATATAGGGGCCATGTACACAGAATAAGACTAATCAATAGAAAATGTTTTTGGCTCTAAACACTACGATACAGTCTGTTAACTCTTATCTCCAAATTCCTTTTGTTTATAATAAATAAATGATGAAAATAATTGAATATTTGGTAAAACCTAATATCTGACAATAGCGCATATAAGTTGTCATAACGGTTGAACCACAAGGTCTACGAAAACTATTTTCGTTCACAATTATTCAGCATAAAACCTTACCATCAGCTGATGCCATAAAAAAGGCTACAAATGTGTTGCAGAATGAATTCAGATACTTTTTTTGCCCTTTTTACTACTACTGTGAGCATGTGCCGAGCTGGATGAGTTATTAATATTATTATAGGTTATGGCATTAGGGATTATGACTCGTCATAAGGATCAATTTACTCGTATCTCAGGGCACTATTTCCTGAATAAAATCTCTAAATACAAATTAATCCGTTACCATTTGATAAAAAAATCCCATAAAACAGGATATTTTGATGGATAAACGTGTTTTTAATTATTGTAATTCAGTACCTACGTTAACAAAGCAGCAAATACCTATTTAGTTGCTAAAATCTGCAATAAAATGTAACATTATTATGTACACTACCACA
The DNA here is from genome assembly GCF_963576615.1 of Watersipora subatra. Lineage (NCBI taxonomy): Eukaryota > Metazoa > Bryozoa > Gymnolaemata > Cheilostomatida > Watersiporidae > Watersipora > Watersipora subatra. Next base: position 55,662,269 of record NC_088715.1, on the reverse strand, counting down.
AGCTTTTGCCTTAGAGAAAAATGTAGTGGTTACAGTAAGGGACTGAAAGTTGAAGAGAGAGACTTGGCAGCAACACCTTCGATACATTAAACCTGTGTGAAGCTAAGTAACAAAAACTCTGAATTTCACCTAAATGCTTTTAGCTTACTAAACACACACTTAAAGTGAAGTTTATATCTTTTACTACACTTACTTTAATTTTGTCATCTTAATTTTTTATAATCCACTTCCGGTTTGGCGGTTTTTGAATTGCATGCACTATGACTTTTGAAAACTTTTTTCAAACTGGTTAAAAAAGAAAGACCGAGCGATGCTGTTCTCAAAAGTGACTTTACGCGTACCTAGCCATATAGCGGCCATCGAGAACCGACTCGAATTTCAAAGATTACTCAAAAAGGCAAGAAAGAAACTTAGTAGAGCTATTGTTACATAGATAATCATTAAAAGTCCATTGATCTACAATTAGAGAACTCTCTATAGCTGTAATTTGGTCACTGCAAAGGAGAAATTGCGATAAGAAAATAAAGTTCTTGCAAAGTGAAACTACGCTCGGGACGAGTTGTAAACATATTTTCTATTGGCTTAATGCAGGCAGATAACTGTTTCCTTTCATTCAAGTATAGATACGATAGGCTAATTAATTACCTACCTACTCACTAATCAGAAATGTTTTTTACGAAGTCTACTCAAGCTACATCATGCGGCTCTTCGCCATACGCAAAAGCTGTGTCAATCTGCGCTATGCGGCTTGTGGTATGCAAAGAGTTAATACTCATTTGATCGACTGATACTGCTTCAAATCGGCAGACATCAGCCGTCATCAACACCGGAGCATAAGATGATTAACTACATACACGAGAACCATCTAAAAGATGATTTAGTTGAGTAAAGTTGTATACTAGATCGCCTTGTGCGTGCGTGTGTTTTATTGTATTGTTACAGCAGAGCGCAGTGACCCGGGCCGAAGCGATATGTCTCCTGGCTAGCCTGGTCATAGGGCCGAGCCTTCAAAATACCGATGAAGGCTCGGCCACCGTTAGGGCACTCGAACTACTGAGAAGAGACCGAGAGACTGAAAAGGAACTGAGAAACTGAAAAAAAGCAGAGAAAACCATGAAAGAGAAACTGAGAATGAAAGTAAGGGAAAGGGGCTTGGCCCAAAACGAAAGTAAAAGTATAAAATGAAGAAGATTCGATTGTTTTGGAAGAGCGATTTGCGTACCCTCTCTGCATGCTTTTAATGTGGTTTATTGCCTGTTTTGCATGTAAACATATATATTTATTTACTAAACATATACATCATTGGCACTTAACACTGGGTGTTGTTGTTTGACTGCCTTGTGGAAAGTAAAGGAAACCGGCAGTCTCTTTTATAGTATCAACTAGCTGTACTACCTGGCGTTGCCCGGGTAATAAAAAAGTCTTTGGACAGAAAGTTTATATGTATTTAATATATAACAACATTTGCCATTCTAGCTTTCAAACTACAAATCATGAGAGAAATGTTTTGTGTAGTTGAAATAAATTAAGAAAGAAAATAAAAGCAACTGTAAAGGTTTTCAAACTTTGTCAAACAACTTCAACTTTCAAACTTGACATCATAAGGTAAAGGTTTTGTGCAGGACGACTAAATTAAAAATAAATGAAATGACTGTAAAGGTTTTCAAACAGCTGTAAGTTTAAAATTTCATACCTTGAAAAAAGTGTTTCGTTGAAATAAATTAGAAGGAAAAGTAAAAATGTAAAGGTGTTTAAATGTAAATGTGAAATAATTAAAAATTATTTGGTATACAATTATATGATTTCAGTTCGTTTCAGTGTTGGTGTGCGAAAATTGGCATGCAAAAATATCATAGGCTATAGACGTACATAGAGTGGTAGAGATGCCCATAGTCATTGTCTAATGCAATCACCTCCTGGTAAAAATCATCATCATTCAAAGTAGGACCAAAATACTATGTTAACCTTGGTAACTATAGGTACCTACTATGACTTTAGTGCATTTTGTGGTTATGATCTGCAAGATATAACATTACAATTTACTATGTGGAGAGTTCTTACCTCCGAGACAGACGTGCAACCTAAACAGTGAACATAATTTAAATGAATTCAATTTACAAAACACATACTTAAAGGAAGTTTTAGTATGTATTTTAGTAGACTTCAAACTATTAACAGAAATTTTATGTTAGCGAATCGTGTTTATTATAACGGATACCAGATAGGGATAACTCGCCATGGCGAGTTCAGCGGCGTGTATTTTTTAATAACGTATATAATCGGTACACTACTTGCCAAATTTTAAGTTCGTGATAAATTATTGTTGATTTTGTTGGCCGAACAAAGTTGCCCTAACAAAAAAACTCGAAGAAGCATCTTGTTGCATATACTTAGTTCCCAAAATATTTAAATATAATTGTCCCCGTGAGAAGAATTGGCTTCGACCCAAGATATAGTAATTGAACCTTATGAAAAATATTTCTTAACAGGGGCATCCTAACGCGTGGCTGCATTAGTAAATAATCAGCGTGCGCTATAGCTATATCTATAGCCAGAATGACAGACAGATCCACGGACAGACACACTTTGAGAAATATATATATAATGTATATATATATATATATAGATTAGTGAAAATATAACATAAGTTAATAGTACAGAGGAGCTCAAGATAGCTCTGATATAACCTTGCTTGTGAGGTCACAAAAAGTAAAGGAAAAAAGGGGTTAGGAAAGAGGACATACTGATAGATTCGTAGAGCTTGGCTTCCTCCGGAGTGAGAGGAGCCACATCATCATATAGTCCTGGTATGATTATCTTCCCGTCCTTGTCTACCAGGTTATCCATAAGGTATATCAGATCAGACATGGCCTCGTGCCTGCAGTCATTATATTTACATAGTTAGACTCTGAACTCATAGTACCAAACAATAGATTTATCCACTAGTTGCCATAGCAATATAAAACCATCAGACAGTATACACTAATTAGCCTCTCCTTGCCGGCACAATGCTGTGAAAGTAGTTTTATTTTCATAGGAAATTACTTTACATAGCAAAGTTAGATTCTCAACTTTGAGTTTAAAACAATATATATCAAGTAGGTAAATCGTAACGAAAGTTACCACACTACAACATGATAAAGCTACAACGCTAGCACAAAACAAAGGCTAGTTCTAGTATCATAGATATAATCATAGAGCTGCAAACTTATCAGTCTGCAGACTTGACACTATAAAGGATAAGCCAGATATAGATTGGTTGGTAAACTAACATGAAGACGCGAGACCTACGCCTCTACACTTATCCATAGAGGAACCATTACACAGAATGTTGAGAAGCACCAAAAGGAATATATAGCTTCCACCTACACACTGCCTCCATACAGTCCTGAGTGTAGATCTTTTGAGGAACACTGAACGTCTATTTGGAATTTGCAGTTCCCTCTAAAACAATTGAGATAAACATTAAAGTTATACCGATATGATGATCTGTAGAATTTATAATAGATCTACTTCTGCTCTACACTAGTATCCTGGTGATGTTGAGTGTCGCAAGAGATCACCAGGTGTGCTAGTAAAGTACAGAGAATAAGTATGCACACAATTATTCTATAATCCTTACTGGAAGGCAAATTATTGACGCACGTGGGGAAGCTGTATGTCGTGGGTTCGAACTCTGTATAATGTAATGTGTTTCCCTTTAACCTTTAGACAGACACACAAACACGGCTCTTATTATAGTAATAAATATTGATAATTGATTACTTGTAGGTACAGCCTCTATAACCAAATACATCAAATCTACATGTACCAAAATGTTTAGAGACACACGTAGGACTACACCAGGGATTCCCGATTAGGGGTACTCCCACCCATAAGGGTGCGAGCTGTTGGTCAATAATCAATAATGAAGACTGGTTATCCGGCGCTCTCAATAAGACGGTTGAACACTATTGTTGCACTTGCAACAACTTGGCAATGTGAATCCGGATTTTCATTTTTTTTATACGTCAAAAATAAATATCGTCCCGCTATCAATCCTGGAAATGGTCTGCACATTCCGTTTACCCAAGGAACCACATTTCGATAGCAGAGAAGATGCGAGACAAAAGTCGGAAATCATAAAACGAATTTTTTTAGGTGATCTCGCTGGGTGAAAATGTTACTCTTCGTAGAATGACTTTCCAATAACATATTGTTTTTGTATATATTCCAAATATGTCGGTTTTTTCATTATGTTTTGAACCTTTTGTTTCATTGTAAACAAGTGGGTGTGTGAGATTGCCCTCGTCAGACGTAGAGGGTTCGGCAATGAAAATGGACAAGAAAGCACTAGAATACAAGAAAGCTTATTATGTAGACCCTTCTATCTATATACTGTATATATTTCTCAAAATTGATTGTATGTGTATTTGTGTATTCGACGTTTTGATTTCCAGCTATAGCTATTATTTTAGCCTCGTTAGAAAATTTCTATCAAAGGCGTTATCATATTCGATATACTGTAACCACACGGTAAATATTTTAGCAAAGCACCCACATGTTACAATTCCATGTTAAGAAGTTTTTTTGGTAAGGTGTCAAGGCCAATTCTTCTCACCGGACATTTATAGGAAGAGCTTCGATATTCTCTCACCGTTCGGTCAGACAAAGACAGTACGATATCTCATTTTTACATTTGCACCAGTATTGTGTAGCTGTTTTTGTAGTGTTGGGCGTAGTTGAAATAAATTAAAAAAAAAAAAACAACTGTGAAGGTTTTCAAACTTTGTCAAACAATTGTAACTTTCAAATTTTATATCATGAGGAAAATAGTTTGTGCAGGTCAAATAAAGTAAAAATATAAAACAACTATAAAAGGGTTTAGATGTAAATGTGAAATGATTAGCAGGTAATAGCTAAATTAAGTCTGTTTTGCTACGATTACAATAAAAGATATTCGGTAATGATACAATTAATATGAACTGAGAAAACAAAATAAAAATTCTGAATATGTTGAATTAATAATAACAATTCTTGCATAGAAGTGTGTGTGTGTGTGTGTGTGTGTGTGTGTGTGTGTGTGTGTGTGTGTGTGTGTGTGTGTGTGTGTGTGTGTGTGTGTGTGTGTGTGTGTGTGTGTGTGTGTGTGTGTGTGTGTGTGTGTGTGTGTGTGTGTGATGTGTGTGTGCGCGCGCGTGTTGTAAAAAGGTTCCTGTTCTATCCAAAGCAATCCATCAAAACTTTTCTCATTCTGCAGTTTGAAAGTTAGGATGTCAAATTTTATTATATGTTAAATACAAATAGATTTTCTGACCAAAGAATTTTTTATTACCCGGGCAACGCCGGGTAGCACAGCTAGTCTACAATATAGACATGGATCTACAATATATACATAGATCTACGATATGGACATAGATCTACGATATAGACATGGATCTACGATATAGACATGGATCTACGATATAAACATGGATCTACGATGTAAACATGAATCTATGATATAGACATACATCTACAATATAGACATAGATCTACGATATAGACATAGATCTATGATATATACATAGATCTACGATATAAACATGAATCTATGATATAGACATACATCTACAATATAGACATAGATCTACAATATATACATAGATCTACGATATAGACATAGATCTACAATATAGACAAGGATCTACAATATATACTTAGAACTACGATATAGATCTATGATATAAACATGGAGCTACGATAGATATTTGGTCACGCCTAACCGTCAGGGTATCCGTAGGTAAACCAAAAGCCCTCTAAGTGGTATCAAGAATCACACACTAGAGCTGTGTGGAAAATAAACTAAGCCCAACCATTGTTGACAACATGTAAAAAGTGAACTCATAAAACTAACCTGAGGCCGTAAGTAATACAGGGCTTATCCTTTCCCAGCCAGTAGTTATCTGAGATACAAATATAGTCTACATCCTACAAGAGAAAGTTCAATGCTTCATAATACAGTCTATGCACAGTATGAGACAGAGTATCACTATAGTTCAGCAAAATGCAAATACAAGCGTTTGTTTTATCCTGTTAACTAACTATTGTATCACTAGGTATTCCTCCAAAATATGCTATTAAACCATCCAGTCACAGACTCATACAGCAAAGTGACCTAGCATAATCAAGCATCCTCACGTTTACCCAATTACCAGTACTGATTACCTGGTTACCAGTACTGATTACCTGGTTACAAGTAACTATTTATACCAGTTACCATAACTATGGCAACCATAACTATGCGCAATTTCAAGTCATGATACCTGAAAAAAATCTGTAGTTTCCTTGACCTTGCTGATGGCTTCCTCTAGCCCCTTCGAACCGGACTCTTCCATCCCTTCAAATATGAACTTAAGGTTGACTGGCAGCTCGATGCCGAGATTCTGGTGAGTCTCTATACAGTTGATCCAGGCTAGGCACGGACCCTGTCATAGTAATCAGAAGAACCTTGTCAGTGAATGTTTTTCATTTGTATGGGACACAGTTTATATAATATCTATGGTACTATAGTTTATATAAATATATAAACTATATACTACAGTTTAACAATTTATATAATATCCTGGGTACTTGACGAATATTTACATACAGTGAAAACTTTTTAATGAATCTGTACAATATGCATCGAGAATTGACTCCCAAAACCATAATCGGTTTCGGGACGCAATTCTCAGATCAGAAATTGGTTTTGGCAAACAACTTTATTTTGTTTCTCATTACTTCATCAGTACCTAAATACATACATATAAGTCTTTCAAAAGATAATGTTTGTACAATACAGTTCTTATACATCTATATATATATATTTTTTTTTTTCAAAGTATGTGGATACGTGTCTCATTCCGGCCATAGCGCACACTGATTATTTTATTAATGCAGCCACGCGTTACGATGCCCCTGTTAAGAAATACTTTTCAAGGTTCAATTACTATATCTGGGGTCAAGGCCAATCTTCTCATATGGAAAATTATATTGTCTTCGTGGGAAGAGCCTCGACATTATCTCTCCGTTTGGTCAGACAAAGACAGTACAATATCTCATTTTTACATTTGTACCGGTATCAAGAGGTACCAGTATCGTCGTATTCAAAGTTTTGATGGATAGCTTCTGGTGGAACAGTAACCTTTTTTATACACACACTTCTATGCAAGAATTGTTATTATTAGTACAACATATCCAGAATATTTGTTTCGTTTTCTCAGATCGTATTAATTGTATCATTACCAAATCATCTGTTATCGTAATTGTAGCAAAACAGACTTAATTGATCTATTACTTGTTAATTATTTTACACTTAGATCTAAGCATTTTTATAGTCGCTTTATTTTTTCAAATTCATTTGGCCTGCACAAAAAATCTTCCTCATGATATGAAGTTTGAAAGTTACAGTTGTTTGACAAAGTTTGAAAACCTTTACAGGTGTTTTTATTTTCTCTCCCAATTTATTTCAATCACACAAAACATTTTTCTCATGATAGGCCCTATGTAGTTAGAAAATTAGAATGGCAAATGTTGTTATATGATAAATCCAAATAAATGTTTTGTCCAAAGACTTTTTTATTACCCGGACAACGCCGGGTGGCACAGCTAGTCTTTACTATAATAACAGTCGTGTCCGTCCATCTGAAGCCACAGATGGAGCTTTAGGAAAAATGATTGCATTGCCCAGAATCTGAACCCGGACATTCGTCTTAGTAGCAAGATACACTACCATCTGCACTACTAGACCAACTTGCCATATTTTGAAACACTTGTTGTAATCAAGGTCATCAGGAATTATTCTTTAGCTACGCGCAGGCTTTCCGTAATCCGCTACGTAAGCTTGCTGTGCATATGTCTCTTGCTATCCATTAAGCACCTCATGGTTTACAACACAAGCTAAAGGATTAATCTTTGCCATGCTATACAAAAGCACACCTTACTACCGTTGTGAACAGGACAAAGGAAAACTTCATGAAAGAAACACTCGTCCTCGCTTATAGTAGCTGTTGGTATGAATAATTTTGCTCGTCTGTATGGACACATAATTAGAGGTAAAGAGGCTTCATTTGGTTTGATAATACATTCAGTTTGTTTGGGTTTTATGTACTCACTGTGTAGCTGCACTCATTATGTACATTTGTTTTGCAGTTTAATGGTCAACGGAACAAATGGTCAACAGAGCTCAGTGTACACACACATTCCAAGCATCAGTCATACTCAATTGGCAATCTATACAAAATATTTATTACAGATGATCTCTCACGGCGCACCGACTGCTATCGTACTAGTAATACATGTAATTTCAATGGCATTATCATTGTAATATGGCCCGGTTATGTTCATTTTATCCATCAATCTATAGAGTTTTTCAAACAAACAGTTTATCCAAATCCACTCACTTTATCATCAGTGGCACCTCTACCATATAACTTTCCATCAATCTCCTGAAGTACGAAAGGTTCCGTATCCCACCCGTCCGACTTTGCTGCTGGCTGTACATCCAGGTGTCCATAGATCAAAATAGTCTTTTTGGACTTGTCTGAACCGAGATGAGCGAATATAACTGGAGGAATATCGAGCTCTTGTCCATCAGGAGTTGTGTGCTTACCGGGTTCCACCAGATCACAACTGGCTCCGAGTCCGACAAGCATCTATATAAGTAAACGGTGAACTGTGGGACAGCCCAATGCATGTAAACTATTTGTGCGAGTATATGTTGCCATAATAAAAAAGCTCAGGTCAAGCTAACTTTGCAATATATACATGTATATATCTAATAAAATTTATGCTTTTGTTTAGCTAATTATTCAATAGCCATAGCTGATCTTCTATATATTATATCAAATTCTATTATATATATTTCTCAAAGTATGTCCGTGTGTCGTATGTCTGTCTGCATTCCGGCTATAGCTATTATTAGAATAACTGCAACTGGACAACAATGCTGACGCAATGTCATGGAGTACCGTCATTAGAAGCCTAGCAGCTTACCGCAATTTTTCATTGGCAATGTGCCAGGCTAATAGCTTGAAAGTTACAGTTGCTTGACAAAGCTTTAAAACCTTTACAGTTGTTTTAATTTTTCTCTTAATTTATTTCAACTACACGAAACACTTCTCTCATAATATGTAGTTTGAAAGTTAGAATGGTAAATGTTGTTATATATTAAACACAAATCAATTTTCTGTCCAGACATTTTTCTTACCCGGGCAACGCCGGGTAGCACAGCTAGTATATCTATATTACTCAAAGTATGTCCATGTGTCGTATGTCTGTCTGCATTCCAGATATAATAGCTTAGCTGGGCAACAATGCTGATGCAAGGTCATTGCCTACAGGCATTTGAAGCTCACTAACTAGGTTAGTGGAATTTTCCATTGGCAATGTGTCAGGCAACAACAGCTAGTGTGCATATATCTCTCAAAGTATGTTGGTATGTATGCAATCTATAGATATTACAACCTTGGAATACAGAATCCGTACCGAAGAAGATTTTATCTCCTACCCTTCACCAGTCCGACACCCTACCCAATAGGCCGCAGAGAATGAGTAGATAGCTTGCCGATCTAAGTCGCTATAAGAGCACATAACCCAATGGCTTTGCATACCACGCAAGGTGATTGCATAAGTGATTGTCATTAGTTTGCTAACTAAAATTTTCCATTGGCAGTCTGCCAGGCTAATAGCAAGTGGCAGGCAACTCTTATTACTTCCCATTGTTTATAAGCTGATTTTTATTAGCCGGGTAACGCCGGGTAGCACAGCTAGTGGTTATATAAACTGGGTTTTAAAGGCAACAGTTCCTTACATACTATGTTCATTTCACTCATGAGAGTGAATAAACCACATTTGTTATAGCTTGTGTTGTTAATCATACAGAAACATAACATACGAATACTTCTAATATAATATTTACTATGAGTAAAGGTATGTGACTATAAGTCAAGCTCTCTGTATATTAAGTTCCAGCAGGATAGAAGCAGAGACAGATGTGGCGTCACTTACGTCTCTCACTTCTTCCACCTGCCTCTTTATCTCTCCTCTTTTCTCTGGCCATGCAGAGACACTCTGGATGGACACAGCGTGAGCCAAGCGGTCAACCCAGGTCTGCTGATGTTCATCTAGGTAGCTGATAATATGAGAATTAGAAAATTCAACTAATGAAGTAGAAGGAACCCGATTGAAACAAGGCAGGTAGTAACTTTCTACGTGGCAACAGCAAGAGGCTATGCAGCGAACCTAGTATATGTCTGGTGAACCGTCTTTAATACATATGAGTCGTGAATTTGTTTTCAGCGAATATATTTTTAATGAAATAATAAACAGCTTGATTGAATATCCCATTGTTGTTCCGAATTAATTTTAGTACATTTCATTGAGCTCTCTTCTCCTCGCTTATTGACCAAAAAATAAGTCATCATAAAAAGTTACCACTCGCATTGTGTTAAATGTTTTTCTGTATCTCAAAACATGGTTTATAATAATAAATTTTGTTTAATAAATGTATAAGAATGGAACAACATATAGTATAATCAATTTATTGGTGAGTCTATTCATAAGGCTCCTGTTTCATTGAACCATTAGTAGCAGCGTTAAAGATTAAAAGGTTTATGATTTTAAACGACTTAATTATTAATACCAGCTAATCTTACACTTTCAAAGTTGTGAATTACAAAGAGATGATTAATATTATTATAGATAGATATTAACATTATTTACACCAGTTAATGATGTTTAGAGCAAATGAAACCATGAGACAAAAAGGTAGTTAAGTGAAGTAAATTATGTATTGAAGGTAAAAGCTCTTTTTACATAACACTGTTCTATAATGTAAATTGGTACAATGTTGGTGTCTGGTATAAGGTGTTGGTGTCTGGTATGAGGTGTTGGTGTCTGGTATGAGGTGTTGTGGTTACTTGGAGAAGTGGGAATGTAATGGGTGATTGGATATGCGATTAGAGTATTTTAAACAACAAATATTTAAAAAGACATTTAGCTCCTCAGCATTAAGGGCAATTAAATACTGGCTGTAACTGTCCATATCAGGTAGCACAGCCATGAAACATAATTTTTAAAATCGCTCTAATTTTTTTTATCAGTTTCTGATACAAAGGCATCAGCTTGGAGCAGCATAAGACGAAATGGACAATGTAGGAATTTTGGTAAAAGATTAATAGGCCTTAATGTTTTACAGCTATCTGATCTGAATTAGAGCATGAGTTGATTGTCTAGCTTTTGAGATATTAAAGAGGACATGGTTTAAGAATCATAAATTATTATCTATTTGTATGCCCAGAAGATTGACTCTGTCAGTATTTTTTATGTTCATGCTGTTTATGGTGATAAAAAGGCTGCAAACGATTTCGCGGATGATAAAATCGTTGGTTTGTAACTTAACAGTATTCAGAAACATAAAGTTCTGTTTACAGCAAACTGATGCATGGTGGTTTGTGACAAGTAACAATTTTGGGTATTCAAAGAAAAAGCTCTTTTTTTGCATTTAACACTGTTCTACAATGTAAATTGGTGTGATGTTGGTGTCTGGTATAAGGTGTGGTGGTTTTTTGGGGAAGTAGAAATGTAATGGATGATCAGGCAAACTTGAAATACAATTTGAGTATTTTAAACAAATTTATACAGATTAGAGATTGAACAAGTAGTGAACTGACAGATAGACAGTCTCGGGTTAATAAAGAAGGAAACCGTGAGAGGAATTCACTACTGAAAAGACTGGTAGATAAGTTGTAACATAAGCAACCATAGCTTTGTCTCTTACTCTGTACACATTAGCTATTCATGGAAGACAAGTGCTAAAAGCCTATCAAGACATGATCTGCTTTTATCAATGAGGAATCGCACTGAAATAAATTTTTGCTAAAACTTAAAACAATTTCACATCCTTGTATAGAGTCACAGGCGCTTCTAATCGATATTTTTGCAAAAGTCGTGAATCTTTCCATTTCGCGGCTTCGACGTGAAATAGAATCCTAGTACTGGAATACTAGTATTTGGTTGAAATTACACAAAAATAATACTGAAACCATAATCTGTAATGTTTTTTGCTACCGTCAATGTATTAATATTTAAAAATTTTAATTTATAATTGACGAAGTTACAGTTCAAAAAAAGGCAAAAATTTGGTTTCCTTTTTATGTTTGTAAGCTGTGCAGACTAGAATGTTTCTAGGATTTCTAAACTAATAGGCCTAAACTAACCAGATGAATGACTGGCAGATAATAGCTAAAAGACAATTTCAGTGAAAGATTTCTGTGTGATTGGCAGCTACATCAAATCTGGTCTAAAAATATCAGTAAGCCAAGGTTTGCCAAAACCAAGGTTAGCATGAGTTTCCATCATGAAAATATTTATTCTTTCAATCATCTGTAGACATTCATAAATCCCCGCACTTTAGGTGCTTTTCCATATTAGCCGACAGTTTTAAAATGAGATGGGACTTTTTGGCGCATGTATTCTGTCACAGGACTTTTTGGTGTGGCAATTTCTGGCTCAGGTTGTATGTTCAGAATTTATTCATCTTTCATTGTGACTTATGGCTCAACAAATTTTAAGTAAAAGTGAAAAATTTGTAAATAACGGCTACATCTATGTGTTTGAAAGATGCAGCTCACGAGATCCTCCAATCAAATGGCACCCATAACTTTGAATTAAAGTTAATTGCTAGAATTCAGTTTATTTTTATGTTTCATGAATAAAATGTTTTTTTGCATATTCTTGTTATTACCATTGTGTTATTTATTTACTGTCTATGAGCATAATTTCTTTGGTGTAAAATGGCAGCGCTAAAAAGTCTGGGGTAAGCATGTCTGATGCCAAAAAGTCCTTCACCAGAAAGTCTACACCACAAAGTTCTAGACCATTTTTCAAACTATGAGAGGTATCTGTGTGTGACCTGACACAATTTACTTGTAGGTATAGTTACATAAAACTCACTGACTTAGTAAACAACAGGATATAAGATTGCTAATGTAACTTACCGAAAAATCTTTTTTAAATTTTCGTCAGCCATTCTTATTCCGTCTGAAACAGAAGACAACACTTTCTCAGAAAATCATCATCACTTACCACAATTCACTGTGACATTAATATTTGTATTTCATACTAAAAGCAATATTTGATTCACAGTGAAAGAATTTCTTAATTACTCCAACCTTTGTTAAAACTGAATATTGAGATAAATTTTTAGGGAATTAATAGACTCTGTCAAATTCATAATGAATGTTTTCATATAAGTGAAACGATGTTTGCGCAAGAAACTACTGCTTTCATGAATAGTGACGTAACAGGTTTATGTTACAAACAGGGTTGATAAAAAAATTATGCCATAAATGATTCTACATATAAAACTCTTGTATGGCCATTATGATCGGTGGCCAACTTGAATCTCACTGCATATAGTTTAAAACCTTTTTATTCTAAATAAAAAGAGGAAATAAATTTCAGAACTATTATAATAAGGGACGGGTATAACTGGAGTATCTCAGAACCTGATTGCAACCTCAGAACCTCTATGTATGCATGCATACATGCATGTATGCATGCATACATGCATGTATGCATACATGCATGTATGCATGCATACATGCATGTATGCATGCATACATGCATGTATGCATGCATACATACATGCATGTATGCATGCATACATGCATGTATGCATGCATACATGCATGCATACATGCATGTATGCATGCATACATACATGCATGCATACATGCATGTATGCATGCATGCATACATGCATGTATGCATGCATGTATGCATGCATACATGCATGCATACATGCATGTATGCATGCATGTATGCATGTATGCATGCATACATGCATGTATGCATGCATACATAGAGGTTCTGAGGTTGCAGTCAGGTTCTGAGATACTCCAGTTATACCCGTCCTATAATAAGTATTAAAAAGCTGTTATTAAAGATATTTATTGTACTGGACAACAATGAACAGCTCTATAATGATTATGGAATTCTGTATATTTTTAAGCAATGCCTTAGCATCTATATATATAATTCTCAGGGTTGTTTGACATCTGTCATTCGTATGTCCGATTACAGCGGCTAAACTGCAGGAACAAAAACCTGTTTTGCACTGAAATTGAACCCGGAAACACCATTCTGAAGAACAGGCGTCTCATCCAATATGAATACGCTATGCTGCCCTTGTCATATTATTGTATACTTGTTCACATACTTATTACAACTGCCAATATTTAATGCCAATTGGTCAAAATTGGCATGCTTCAGCTAGCAACTTGAAGCTCATGATTGATAGATCGTGATGCAATATTTTTTCATAATGCTGGCTTAAATTATAATTACAACTCTTATTATCTATCTAATAAGATAATAAATTTGACAGTTCAAAATATGCCGAAATACTGTTGACTGCAAGAAAAAAGTCACTTCATATTTTCAATTCTCAACAGCCAGCCAAAACAAACACATTCTAAATAACTTAATGCAACCTTCGACCTGCGTAGATCATGTTACAGAGGCTGACTGTTAGCGGCAGCTTATTGCAAGAGTTGGCATAGAGCTTATTTTTTACAGCGTGGTGCAGTAAGGGCATTACCCGAATGATAACTCTTCTTACGCAAGCTAGTGCAGGGCCTACTCCGTGCTTAGCTGAAGGAGCTAGTGAGCTCTAACAAGCTTTGGTAATGTCAAAAACTAGATATGTTTCTATTTCTATCAGCATGATAAGCAAGTAATGACTGAGCTTTTCTAGTATAATGAACTTAATCTAGGCTAAACAGCTAGAACGTATTAGCCTGAACGAGATCAAATCTGGCTGTACTGCTACTTAGTTTGCCGTTATCGATACATTAGGGTAGAGAAAAGCATATACAGTCAAACATGGATAACTCGCCCACTGATAGCTCAAACACATGGTTAATTCGAACGGTTTCTTTGGTCCGTTCCCACGTACTGATAAATTGCTATAGGTAACTCGAACTCAACACTGTTAACTCGAACTGTTTTTTGCCCAACGGCTACCGAAACGGTTGTTATAGCTTAAGAAAATCACTTTATTCCAAGCCATAGAGGTAAACCTCGACTTTTCGTAATTCATAAGCGTCGTTATTACCACCATCGGCAAAATATTTTTGTCAACGACTTTTCTAAAGGTTTGGTGAAATTTGATTTATACCAAACATCCGCTTAGCGATCGCCCTTCGGAAGCAAGGTAAAGTGAGGTAATCTTTGCATAAACTTGAAGAAAAATTGGCAAAATTGATCGTGGGTAAAACGCTCAAAAGAAAAAGATGCCTTTTCTTTTGAGCATTTCAACAACGATCAAGTTTTGCCAATGTCAATCTAAAAAACGTCCTGGCAATAACATCACCTCAAACAACAAACCAATCTCAAGTGATAGAAAAATCTCTATACTTTTTGATGAAAACGTTTTAAACTTCACATTAGAAGCATTTAATTTGAAACAAGCCATTTGTGCTTTTGATTTCTATTATAGTTTGTATATGTACATGTATCTGCTAATAAATAAGTAAATACATGGACTTGTGACAGTGCTATGATAACTTGAACGCTCTGATAATTCGAACACTTTCGCTCGGTCCCGTGAAGCTCGAGTTATTCATGTTTGACTGTATATATCGGTCAGTGTTCATTAAACATATAAAAAACTATATAAACTACGCCATAATTATATTAACGATTATAATATTATCATATCAAGCAGACCACCCTATTGAAAAAATGCAAAAAAGGATCTCGCATATTACTCATACTATACAACAGACTGGATCAATGTGCATTTCAAGCAGGCGAAGTCATTCTGGATGACGTCCACACTATCTTCAAAACCTGGAGACTGTTTTTTATTTTCAATTTTATGAGCCTTCATCAATTAAAATAGTTACACAAAAAAACCAAAACAATCGTAGTAATATAGCAACAACACCAATAATTTTAAACATGTTGAATCCTTAATTTGTGAATATTTTTTGTAAAACTGCAAACATTACATTACAAACTCTTACATTTCATGCAAAACCATTTACAATTTCAACTCACGTTACCCTAACTGTATAATTGAACATATATTATGTTTTAATTCATAATTGGGAGTTGTGTGCCTCCGTATTATAAGATAACTCATATTACTGTTCGTTTTTCTTTGAATCAGTTCATTTCCGGTTTCGGACAATAAAACACGTCTTCATGAAATATTCTAATTAATTTTAGTTTCATCTGTAAACGTCTACTAAAGTTATAACAGATTGGCGACAAGGATTGAGAATTTGAACTCGCAACTAAGTTTATCACTATGCCCATTGGAAATGTTGGATATTTCAAGCCAGAATCTGAAGATTGGCCAACCTACAAGACCAGATTAACATCATGGCTGGTGGTAAATGATATAGAAGATGCTGACAAGAAGAAGGCTTCATTGATTGCCTTGGCTGGTGCAGAATCAGTACAGCTGCTCTTAAATTTGGCTTCACCAGACAACTTGGAGGGTAAAAGTTATGAGCAACTGCTTCAGCTCTTGGATACTCACTATGGCAGCAAAGGCATAGATTTCTGACACTCGCACTCAGTCAGCTACTGAGTCTATTCCAGAAATTGTACTAGCTCTTAAAAAGCTTTCAACACACTGTAACTTTGGCCCGTCAGCCCAGTTAAAGCAGAAACTCAGAAATAGACTTGTTGCTGGGGTACGCTCTGACATTATTAGACAGGCTCTAGTTAGAGAGGGGCCAACTTTAACGTGGGATGCAGCAGTAACACTGGCTACCCAGATGGACGATTATCAATCTAGCGCTATGGCGCAGCAGCACGGGCAGCAGGAAGTCAAAGCTGTTGGAGTTGGGAGAAAACCTAATGGGAAAGGTCCTACAGCCAACAGGTCCCAGGCTCCTGTCCAAGGCCCGGGACCGTCGTCAAACAAAGTTAAGTATTCTAAATGTTGGAGATGCAGAAGAACCGATCACCCTACAGAGAGTTGCCGTTTTAAGGGGGCACGAAGTCATAACTGCCAAGAAATAGGTCACATTCAACCTATGTGCCCCGAAAATGTTCAGGGGTCCCACTCACAAGCTCATGCAGTAACTGCCCACACTGAGGCAGAAAACTTTGAACCGGACTCACTGGATATCCCAAACACACTTGTAGTTTATAAATCAAATGCTGATAACCCTTATGTGTTAAACATGGATGTCAACGGAGTTAAACTCCCAATGGAGATAGATACTGGTGCCTCTATATCATTAATACCTTACGCTGTCTACAAAGACAAATTCAGTGATTTGAAACTTACCAAATCTAATGTTCAATTTTGTAGTTTTACGGGTGATATGGTGAAATGCTCGTGTAAAGTGTAGATAACTGTGAAACATTTTGGTCAAACCAGGGATCTCTGGCTGCATGTGTTGGAGGCATCCCGGTTCACACTATTGGGTAGAGACTGGTTGCAGACTTCACTTAGACTGGCAGTCCATCAAAAATGTAAGTACATTAGGAGCTGTAAATGGTCTGAATGCTATAGTTTTTAAGTATGCTGATATCTTTACAGGGCAGGCCCTATTAAAAGGTCTGCCAACCAAACTTGAGTTGGTCGACGGGGCGAAGCCTAAGCTTTCTAAAGCGTATCGCGTGCCAATTGCGTTACAATCTACTGTAGATAAAGAGTTAGATAGATTGGTTAATGAAGGAATACTTAAACCGGTAGAGCACAGTGAGTGGTCCACAAGCCTGATATTTGTTCCAAAACCAGACGGTTCAGTTAGACCGTGCGGTAATTTTAAATCCACAGTAAACCCATTATTAAAAGAAGTAGCTCCATCGCAAATAAACATAGATGATATTTTATCTGATCTGGCAGGAAACAAATATTTTTCCAATTTAGACTTTACTAAGGCATATAACCAGATGCCAACTGATGAAGGGTCTCAAGAGCTCTTGACCTTAATCATCCAGAGAGGTCTATGCCAATACACACGCTTACCTTATGGTATAAAAACTGCTCCAGCGTTATGGCAAAGAGCAGTTGAGCAGGTACTAAGTGGAATTGATGGTATTCACATTTACTATGATGACATTTTGGTGGTTGGCCGAACCATAGAAAAGCACAACAGTAGACTCGAGCTGGTGTTTAAATGCATATCAAATTTGGGTCTGAAGCTTAAACGATCGAGATGTGCATTCCTTCAATCTGAAGTCAAGTACCTTGGGCGCATTATCAATGACCAAGGTAGTAAAACCGTACCTGCTAAACTTGAAAGTATCATTGAAAGTGACACACCTAAGGATAAGTCTAAAGTTAGAGCATACATAGGCCTCTTAAATTTCTACAGGCGTTACTTACCCAATCTAGCAGCCATATTAGCTCCCCTCACAGCGTTACTTGAAAACCATGTGAAGTTTGAATGGAGCATAGAAGCTGATCAAGCCTTCAAGCTATCAAAAGAGCTGGTCAGAACAAGTGAGCTTTTGGTCCACTTTGACCCAAATAAACCAGTTAAATTAACTTGTGACGCCTCCCGTGTAGGCATGGCAGCTGTATTATCTCACATTATAGATGGAGAAGAGCGGCCAATTCAGTTTGCATCGCAGAAGCTAACATCAGCACAAACAATGTATCCTCAAATAGAAAGGGAATGTCTCGTCATTGTATTTGGATTGGACAAGTTCAGACATTACCTTTATGGCCGAAAAATTCTGCTAGTAACTGATAGCCAAGCATTGAGTAAAATAATTGCCCCAGATAAAAGCTTGCCAGTCATGACAGCTGAGAGAATCCAACGTTGGGCTCTAAAACTTTCAGCCTACGATTATTCAGTAGAATGGCGGCACAGCTCAGAGAATAATGTAGATTTTCTGTCTCGTTATACTGAAGTAAGCCAAAAAGGAAAATTTACGTGAAAAACCAAATGCGTTTATGCTCAAAGTGGAAAGTCTAAACATCCCAATCAGTTCCATTCAGGTCGCTAAGCTAACGAGTAGAGATTCTATTTTTTCTAGGTTTATAGAGTTAACTGTGAATGGTTGGCCAAGTAGTTTGTTACCTGAAGATTCAAACCTGCAAACCTTTTTTTCTCGTAGAAATGAGCTATCGGTTATGTCGGGGGTACTAATGTGGGGTATTCGAGTAGTAGTGCCAGAGGGTCTAAGCATTAAGCTTCTCCATGAGTTACACATTGGACATTTAGGAATGTCCAAAATGAAATCTATTGCTAGATCTATAATGTGGTAGCTGAACCTAGACCAAGACATAGAATCTACTAGCAAAGCTTGTGAAGCATGTATGCTGATAAGTAACGATCCATACGCTGCCACTGTTCACCCTTGGTTGCCCACATCCCGGCCATATCAGCGAGTGCATATTGATTACGCAGGATCAGTAGAGGGTGATAATATGTTAGTCATCGTGGGTTCTTACTCTAAATGGCTAGAGGTGTGCATTACAAAATCCACAACATCTACCAGCACAATTAACATATTGAGATCAATTTTTTCTAGATAGGGTGTACCGGAGGAACTAGTTAGTGATAATGGTCTCCAGTTTACCAGTGCCGAGTTCGAGATATTCACAAAGCATTTAGGAATAAGACATAAGCGGGGAGCCCCTTGTCATTCAGCAACTAATATGCTTAGCAGAACGTTTTGTTCGAACTGTAAAATGTGCGCTCAAAGGTTCCCAATTAGAAGGTTTAGATTTGCGTTAGAGATTAAATAAATTTTTGATGGCGTATCGTAACGCACCCCACTCCGTGACAGGCCAAAGTTCAGCGCAATTAATGATGGGTAGATCCTTGAGAACACGATTAGATTGTTTAAAGCCAGTAATTGGGTCGAAACAAAGTCCATTGATACCAGTGGTTGAGGGGGTAAGTGAATTCAAATCTTGAGACCCAGTTTGGGTGAGATGCTATCTAGGCGCAATCAAGTGGAAACAAGGCACCATTAAGGACAAAATAGGAATATTATGTTATGAGGTAGTTGTTGATGGCAGAGTCTGGAAGCGCCACATAGACCAACTCAAGAATTGTGTGCAAAAAGCGAACTCAATTTTACCCAATGTGGGTTCCCGTCCAGATATAAGCGAACTTGCATCAGACCAATTACCACTCTATTATAGAAATGATGAATATTTTCTTAATTCAGATGTAGAACGTTTGCCAAATTTTACACAAGTGACCTCTCCTTTGCCAGCCTCTACTCAGGTGAGCCCGTTGCAGCCACACATGGGGGTTAGTTTCCCGGGTTTTCCACAACCAACAACTGTAAGTACTAACCGCAGTCCAGCAAATCACCCGTTCTAAAGCGTTCTCAACGAGAGCGAAAGGCTCCTATACGTCTTAATTTGTAATAAAGTATGACGTTAGTAATTAATGTTTCAAGTTTTTTTTTATGTTTCATGTCAGATCCAACTTGCTATTTGAAAAGGGAGAATATGTTGTAATTCATATTTGGGATTTGTGTGCCTCCGTATCATAAGATGACCCATATTACTGTTCGCTTTTCTTTGAATCAGTTCGTTTCCGGTTTCGGACAAGAAAATGTTGTATTATACTCATGTTTGCGTGCTATTTTGTATTGCGCATGAATCTTGGTGTGTTCAATAAAGACAGTTCGGCGTCACGCAACATGGTGGCCAGTACGAAATAATTGTGCTTGCGTTGTGAAAATTAATTTCGAGGGATGCCGAAATTTAACCCCCCTGATGGGTTCGACTTTTTCCCGGAAAAATGGGCAGAGTGGTCTAGAAGGTGGGGCAGATATCGTAATATCTCCAAACTAGACCAAGATGAACAAGAGGTCCAAGTTGACAGTTTGCTGTATTGTATGGGACCTTCTAGCGAAAGTATATTCAACAGCTTAGGCCTTTCAGATGACGATAAAAAGGACTATAAGAAAGTGCTAGAGGGATTCAACCAGTACTTCTCTCCTAAGAAGTACGTGATATTTGAAAGGGCGAAGTTTTTTAAGCGAGACCAAATGCCGGGTGAGTCAGTGGAACAGTATATACGTGCTCTTAATGAGCTCGCTGACAAGTGTGACTTTGGCGAAAAACGGTCAGAGCAGATACGAGACCGGCTGGTAGTCGGCATTACTGACACGGACTTGAGCAGAGAGATGCAGAAGATGGACATTGAGAAACTGACTGAAAGTACAGCTGTGGCAATGGCTAGACAGGCCGAGCAAGTCGATAGAAACGTACGTGAACTAAACGCAACTGCCGGTGACACCAAAGCAGTGGATGCAGTAAAGCGCGGTACCGATAATCGTGATACTCAGCAACGACCCAAACCTGATACTTATAGTGGTAGTAGCAAAACTCCAACGGGTCAAGCATCTGTGAGACAGTGTGGGCGATGTGGTCATAACTCCCACACATTCGGAAAATGTCCGGCCATGAATGCAACATGCCACAAATGCCACAAGCAGGGGCACTTTGCTCGTTTATGTAAATCCAAACCTAGTGCAGTACATGCTGTGGAGGAACAGGATCAGCAGCCGAGTAGTAGTAGAGGTTCCTCTGATAATCTCGGACATTTTTTCCTCGGAGAAATCAACGACCGGACCGCTGATGTTGAATGGACTAAGACAGTGAAAGTAGACAAAATACCCATACCTGTACGCTTCAAACTGGACTCAGGTGCAGATGTCTCCATTATTCCCCGTAAATTGTGTGGATCAGTGCAATTGAACTTACCAGACAAATCCTTGTTTGGCCCTAGTAATGCTGAAATACCTGTGTTAGGATGGTTTGAAACCACTTTGTATGTAAACAATCGCAAGGTAGTAGAGAAACTCTATGTGGTAGCGCATAACAAAGCTTTGCTTAGTAGAAAAGCATGTGTTGATCTAGGCTTGATTGCATGTAATACTAGCATTGACTATGTATCAGAACCGTGTTCTTTTGACAGGTTTAAATCTGAGTTCCCTAGTCTGTTTTCAGGGCTGGGTAGAATGAGTCAAGAGGTTGAGGTCAGGTTGAAACCGGGTTCCACTCCTTTTGCAATAAATGTGCCGCGGTCTGTCCCTTACCCTTTGTTAGACAGAGTAGAGTATGAGTTAAAGCAGATGGTTGATTGTGGAGTTATATTTTCAGTAAGTGAGCCCACGGATTGGTGCTCTCCGATGGTGGTAGTGCCCAAGCCCAACAATCGAGTTCGCATCTGTGTAGACTATACACGACTAAACCTGGTAGTAAAGAGGGAAGTGTATCCTATGGCACATGTTGATGCTAGTTTGGCAAAGCTAGGTCGTGGGAAGGTATTCAGTAAATTGGATGCTAACTCCGGGTTTTATCAAATTCCATTGTCTAAGGAAAGCAAGCTGCTTACTACATTCCTGACCCCCTTTGGTAGGTTTGCGTATCATAGACTTCCTTTTGGGTTGTCCTCTAGTCCCAAGATCTACGCCAAAGTTGTTTCCCAGGTTCTTTCAGGTCTTGAAGGAGTTATTGTCCACATGGACGACGTCTGCATCTGGGGTTCCACCAGTGGTGAACATGATAAGCGAGTGAGGTTGGTTCTGAAGCGTATGGCGGAGGCAGGAATGACGTTAAACAGTTCCAAATGTGAGTTTTCTAAGAGCTCCATAAAGTTCTTAGGTCACGTGATATCGGAAGAGGGCATCAGAGCTAGTCCTGAGACAATGCAAGGTATTCAGGATTTCACTACACCAAAAAATGTCTCAGATGTGCGTAGTTTTCTGGGCATGGCTAACCAGTTTAGCAAGATTACCCCAAACTTGGCAGAAATGTCCAGGCCCTTGAGAGATCTGTTGTGTAAGGGCTCTCAGTGGTTTTGGGGTGATTCCCAAAGTAAAGCCTTTGCCCGGATCAAGGGTGAACTGTCTAGAGAATTTGTTCTTGCAGCGTATGACCGTAAAGCTGAAACAATAGTACAATCTGATGCTTGTCGAAATGGCATCGGGGCTGCATTGCTCCAGATTCAGCCTGATGGTACAAAACGAGTTGTAGCAACTGCCTCTCATTCTTTATCCGATACTGAAAGACGATATGCCACAATAGAGCAGGAGGCACTTGGTGTAGTGTGGGCATGTACCAAGTTCAAGGATTACATCACGGGTATGACAGTGCGAATTCAAACCGATCATAAGCCCCTTATCCCACTCCTTAGCACCATCGAGTTGGACAAGTTGACAGCACGCATTCAAAGATTTCGAATGCGTCTGATGAGGTTTTCGTACGTGATCGAGTACTTGGCAGGGAAAGACAACACCTTGGCAGATGCATTATCCCGTTCTCAAGCGTTGCCCACAGTTGACGAGGTGTGTTTTGTTGAAGAGGTGGAACTTGTTGCTAAACAAGCCCATCAGATGTTCACTTCTAGTGGAAAATTAGCTCAGTTGGCCAAGTTGCAAAAAGCAGATGAGGTTTTGTCCCAGGTCATACAGTTTGTTGAGACGTCATGGCCGGCTTACTTGACCAGCCAGGATGTCCTTCTCTGTCCCTACTTTGAGTCCAGAGCATGGTTGTCTATTCAAGATGGTTTGTTAGTCTTAGGAGATCGCATTGTTATCCCGCAAGTTGAAAGAGTTGGCGTGTTAAGGACCCTCCACCAAGGTCATTTGGGAGTCTCCAAGTGCCGCGCTAGAGCAAAGCAGGCTGTTTGGTGGCCCGGAATATCCCAACAGATCGCTGAGATGGTGCGTCAATGTAACACCTGCAGATTACATGCCAACACAGTCCAGGAGCCTTTGATGGTAGCTGAACTTCCCCAAAGACCATGGGAGAAGTTAGGCAGTGACTTGTTTTACCACCAGAGCCGATGGTATCTTGTGCTAGTAGACTACTGTTCTAGGTTTGTGGAGGTTGCCCCCCTGTCCGAACTCAGTAGTAGAGAAGTTGTGGATCACTTGCGTAGTATTTTTGCCAGACATGGTATCCCAGAGCTGTTGGTTTCAGACAATGGCCCCCAACATTCTAGTTCAGAGTTCAAGCATTTTGTTTCGTCTTACGGGTTTGTGCATGTTACTAGCTCGCCAAAACATCCCCAGGCAAACGGTGCGGCGGAGAGAGCAGTTCAAACGGTTAAGGCGCTGCTCAAGAAGGAATCTGATCCGTATCTGGCCTTGCTGGCATACCGGTCTTCACCCTTGGAAAATGGGATGTCCCCATCAGAGCTGTTAATGGGTAGAAAACTCAGGACCACAGTTCCCATTTTGTCTAAGTTGCTGGACCCTCAGACACCGCAGAGGTCTGTAGTCAGGGAAAGAGAGGAGTACAGAAGAAGTCAGACAAAGATCAGTTTCGATCAGAGACATAAAGCAGTGCCGCTATTTCCCCTTAAGGTTGGAGACAGAGTGGTTATCAGAGACTTAAACAGAGAGGCCAAAGTATCTCAGGCGACTTCCCCTAGGTCCTATGTTCTCAGAGATGCTAACGGCATGGAGTTGAGGCGTAATCGTAAAAGTCTGGTGCAGGTAGTTCCGGATAGTGAGTTGAGTTCATCTAGTCAAGTAGTTGTTGAGCCTAGAGAGAGTCCCCAGGCAGGTTGTAATACACCCATCAAGTCAGATGTACCCCAGTACACGACACGTTCTGGCCGCGAAGTAAAACCTCCAGTAAAACTTGACCTGTAGCCTCTTGACTCCTACCCACATGCCCCCCCCCCCCGATACTCATATACTCATTTGAGAATACTCCTTTATCATGCTTATGTCTTAAGCTGGCTCGTATGCTATTTTATCTCACTTATATTCCAAACCGAATTGGTATCTACGTCGGTAGAGTCATGTTACTGGTTTTTCAGATAAAGGTATTAGATGTGTTATTTCTCAGTACATAGCTTTCATACACGTTCCAGTATTATCCCCGTTGCACTTAAGTCACTGTTGGAAAGGAGAGATGTTGTATTATACTCATGTTTGCGTGCTATTTTGTATTGCGCATGAATCTTGGTGTGTTCAATAAAGACAGTTCGGCGTCACGCAACAGAAAACACGTCTTCATGAAATATTCTACTTAACTTTAGTTTCATCTGTAAACAGATGAAGTTATAACATACTATACGTGCGTGTTTTAATTCAACGGAAACTTTCATGAGTATAGACGCAGTTTGCAATGAAAAAGAAGTACGCAAAGATAAATAACTACCGGGACAAAATTATAAAACAGGACAGCAATGACGATGTTTGACATGCTACAATGGGGAGTGGTTCGAAAATTCGTCAGCAAAACAATTTAAGTAACGTTTGAAACAGTGTTCGAAATAAGGGATACGCAGAGATACGGCGTATCCCTAAGAAGAAATTATAGGGGTACTCTCTGGAAAGCGTATCCCCTAACATTAGTTTGCTCACATACTATTAAAATGCAATAAAATTGCTATGAAGTCAACAAATATTCACATACCGGTAACTTTTTAATCTTTTAGCCCAAGTGTCTCTCAAACCGAAAACAGTAAGCACGATGGTTGGGGTGACACCGTGTCCACGCTGGTCAGGTATAATTGCAGTGGCTCAAAACCTGGTCAGTTTCTGGGTCGTTTTGTAGGGGTGGAGCTTAATCCGGAAATAAAAAGCTTCAAAGTTAGTCGAACCACTGCAAACGTTTAGTTGTTGAGAAATCGAGTAGTTATCTTTTTGTTTGACAAAATATCACGTAAGCATCTTTTCCAAGCAAATTTTTAATTAAAAATATGAGTTCTTTTATCAAAATAACATAAAGTATTTACATAGCTGTTTATCGTAGTTTTTTCTTGTTAAGAATAAATGGTAACACGCTCACGAAACGGAAAAACTCTTCTCAAAGATACACCATTAATTATTCTGTATTCGTTTATATTTGAAAAATAGTTTTATATTTTTTAATATGAATACACTTTTGTAAAGCGGTATTACATGAAATATTGAAAAGTTACGATTATGTTCTGAACAAATAAAATGCACATTAAAACGGTTGTCCACTTTGTTACCATTCTGAGAGCCTAAAATGATTCTATTTTATTTCACTGTAAATATTAGTATTAGCATCTCGTTAAGCATTGATTGTAAAAATGAAAGCAACAGAAGACATCAGTTTCTTATCTTTACTGTATTTGCTGCAAGCACACACTTTTTTAACAACTAACTTTATATTACTACCAAGTCTCAACTGTAGCACATTTTCAAACAACAACAGTATGTAGCTACCTAAGGAACAACCATTTAATTGTGTATCTCAAATTTTATTTGAACTTGTTACTACAATGGTGCGCTGTCAGTAGCACCGCCAGGCCTAGGCTGTATCTCATCTGTTTGGTTCACAATAAGTGTAGGAGAGGAGGCAAGGTAAAGCAAGTTTTTGTAGTCTCCTGCAATACAGGGCAGTTATATTTTCGGACTAGACAGCCTGTCTGTGATCAGTAGTCCTCAGTAGTCAGAGTCGCTTACTGCTTGCAATTTGTCTCAAAAGATTAATTGAAATGCACTGCATATTCATATTGCTTCAACCCTAAAAGAAGACCTCAGTGGGTCATCATGTATTCATAACTGACTTCATGTATTCGTCATTTCATCTTCTATATAGGCCTACCTACAGGCCTCCCGTGCCTGTAGTTGGCAATTGTGTCGGTAGGTTATCGAAGCCTCGATAGCTGAATGACATGATCGCTGACGACAGTCAAATTCTACGAGGAGCCTGAGGGCTTACAAAATATATTTTTTAATTGCAGTGCATTTAAGCATTATGCTGCTCCTTTTTGCCTCATTGTTAGACGAGGCTGAGCAAGCCATCAAAGCCCATGAAATCGAATATGGCAACAAGTTTTACACAAACCATGAGGACGGCATATTCAACAAGCATGAAAGACTTTTTGAAGGTAATCTCATATCCTTAAAGCACTTTTTCTCCACTGCCTAATTTGTGATCTTGTGTTGAAAATGAACATTTTATACCGCGGATATTTTAGTGTAACCTTGATTGTGAAGTGTAACCTTGGTTGTAAAATGTAGGCCTATGCTTGGTTGTTGTGCAATAGAAGTACATGTCAATAGTAGCTTATATGTTTTTATGCTGCAGTTTTATGAAGCCCTTTTTGGTTTGTTTTTGTACCATGTGATCTATGGCATCACAGGCCCTACTTGAAGCAGAGTTGACACAATTTTCATCAGTTCACTAGAAACTCACACTGGATACACACCATCTACCTCTCAGCAATAAAGGATTACTCTCTATTATATAGACACTCAACTCTTAAACTTAATATGATGAAGTGGATATTCGTGTATATACAGACATGCAGTGGATTACAATCAAGCTTATAGTGCAGCCTTGATTAGAAGATATACATGGGCTTCAGTGTACAAGCATTGGCATGCAATTGAAATGACATTAAAAATCATTGTATATATTAATAACTACAATCAAGCAAGCAATAAATGTATCAAGCATCATATACATGCAGCAGTTAGTTCTCAATTGAGTGTTAGCAATCAAGTAAGGCTAAAAACCTACAACGTCTTCAGCCAATGAATCTAAAAAATCTGTACCATGTTTCTTAATTTTAAAATTTTATCTGCTCTAATTTAGCAAGGTGAAGATATTTGGAGAGGTAAGAACGTCCTTCATGACAGTCAAGGCTATTTATGTATGTATGGTGAAAAAAAGAGTATGGCGAAGAAAAAGAGTATGGTGAAGAAAAAGAGTATGGCTGCATGTACGGCCCTGAAAGACAGCAAACCCAGAAGGAAAAGTACAAAGAACAGCGGAGGGTAAGTTACCGGTACACCAAGAATATTTTACTCAGCCTATTATAAGGGATATTTTTGGACAGCAAAACTCGGTCATTGTTTGTCCAATATATTTAGACAGGGCTATCCTTCCATGTCTTTGCAAATGCACAGATAGTATAGTATGGCTTTTACATAGAGATGATAAATAATATTTATTACTTTTATGGATTTTAATTTGTCTTATTTCTGAAATAGCTATCTTGTAACAAAAGCACGTGTGCACATTTATATTCTTGTAGGCCCGAAATCAGAGAATGCAGTAAATCTAAGTCTACACTACTGTGAGGGTTGCGACATGTCTAAGCTGTATTCGATACTTTGCTTTCGGTCTCACAGTACATCAAACTTCAAAAACATTTTCTCTTATTTTAATTCATCTACACTCTCATAGGAATTTGGTAGAATTGCAAAGAAACAAGGACTTGATTGGAATGCTCAGATACCATATCCTTGACCCAATAGCCAGTGAAGTTTGCGGCAATCTGTCTCATTTTTCTTGAGAATTTCTCATCCCGAGGCCTCACACATGCGCCAGATAGTATTATATCGCAGTTCACACCTTTGGTTAAACTTGGACGTAATATTTTATTTTACATTTAATATTTCACACCTAAAATTTCCAAAAACAATTATTAAAAACAAGATAAAATGAATGCTTATTTTGGTGCCCTGGCAACAAGGCCTTTGTTTGGACTCTTTTGCCAATTTGAATTTAGTTAAATTGTGCCCACAAATATAAATATGCTATACATGTGCATAAATTCATATATGTTGTCACATAGTGTCGATATACATAATTTACATATTGTTTACATTTTTAGTCACAGAATCCAACAAAGAGACCGCATCCTCAAGACAATACATCTGATAGTAACACGGAGGTACTCACTCACATAACCAGCAATAAAATTTTAGGCAAATCGTGCAATATTAATTATAGTAAAATGTGGAATTTCATTGGTAGGCGGATCTTCAAGCCATTTATAGCCCTAGATTAGTAGCTAGAAAAACGTGAAGTTATAGTAGGATAATGCAGAAGAACCCCTTGTGTAGGCAGGATTAGGTTTTAGAAACAAATTATTTGCTGCCAACTGCGATATTTGTTAAGTTGCCTGTTCACACCCAGTCAAACGTTCAATGCCTCGAGCATTCTGATTTATAGTTCAAGATAAGGAGGAAATGCAGTGCTTGCTCAGGACGGGTAGGAGTAAGAGCAGAGGCTATGCGAGCTTCCATAGATGTGGGGAACATCTACGAAACGCCACAAACGACAGCATTATAGATGTAACTCAGACACCTGATGTCACTTTCATACCTAACAGTCCGGTGAGTGGTAATATTCAGTAACTCAGTTTTAAAATTAGAACCCTGTTGCGTGATGCTTTTGTGTCACTTTAGTGTAAGTGCTCAGTGTCTGAATTGGAGAGAGTTGCGCAGCGTTGCTCCCAAATCTTTGATTCCAGATTTGTAAAGCATATCAAATCGCTGGCATGCGTTTTGCTCCAAATCAAATCACTTAGAAGGATGACTGCTCAGCTTTCAAATAAAATGAAATTAAAACCATCATCCACTATATAATTGATGGTTTTAGTTTGACTTAATTTACAAGCTGGGTAATCCATTTTTTGGTGCTTTGATGCCAATCTCATGATTGGTGATTTGATGTGATTTGCCAATCTCTAATCAGGATTTTGGAGCATCTCTGGAGTTGTTATCAACTCTTTGAGAAATTAATAACAAGGTGTCACAACACCATCCGATTCATAGACTGAGTACTTGGACTAATGTCGCTGTTGTCGTCTACAAGTCAACTCTATGGGCTAAGTCGGTTGAGCAATGTAGGATCGGAGAAGATATATGAAGCCAGGAAATAATTGTGAAATAAAACTACTGTAAAAACAGTAATAAAGTCAGGAACTAGCAAAAGCAAATTTGCCCGGTTCTTTGAGATCGCCAAATTAACTTCCAGCTAATCACAATGTCCAATGTAACTTTCCAATCTACTTCATTAAATTAACAAATAATATTCCTGTCAAAGTCAAAAATCGTCGCAAATAATGCCACTTGAATACTGCATTCACAGTACTTTACAAGTTCAAGGAGATGTAAATAAACATGCTATGATTGTTTTTATTTTAGATCAAGGATCTCCAAGAGGAGTTTGCAGGGAGTAAGAAATGACAGAGCAAAAATGTTTCCTGAGGCTTTCTAATACATGCAATATCTAGATAGGCATAGAACAAGTTTGTTCCCTATAGTTGTGGGTGAACTGGCAATGAAGGGAGGTCACGCCAGAGGGCATCTGGCGTGCCCTCCACCTCATTGCCAATTCATCTGCAGCCATAGAGAACAAACTTGTTCTAGATAGGAATACTTTTATATGCAAAAACTCGAACTGTTTCAGCTTGTACTGTGCTCAATTTTGAGTGAATGTATCGATCAAATTAAAACATACCTGTATACATAAAACATTCAGGATTTTCAAAACTGATTTTTTTTAAATAACCCAGACTTATATTTACTCATTTTCACATATCTACATGTAGTATATGTAGTAGCCCTTTTCTACTGTGTTATTCTGTTCTCATTTGTGCTTGTTAAAGGCCCTTTATGGCTTTGGTGATGATGTGGTAGTAATTAAGTTATGTGCAACATTTTCTTTTTATATCAAATAAAGTAAAATTATTAAACTTCACAATTTATATCATGTCAGATTCGTCCGATAACTGAAACAACCTACTTCCCATCATTGTTCCAGTGGTCCATCACCAGACATTTTGTCATTGCGCATCGACTTTTCAAACAATGTATGTTGTACAACGTCAGCAATGCCAATAGACATACATCATGCTAAAGGTTTTGTGTGTGCTGCCCTCTGATTTTCCAGGATTGGCTACATTGTGCTTGTGGAGGTAACGGGAAAGCTGCTAACAATGATGCACAACAATTGCCACATGCATTATTTATATTGGAGCAAGAAAATACATCATCATGCCAACAGTAACAAAATATTTTTTGCCCAACAAATCAAGAAAATTTTTTTGGTCACACAATGCTGTACATAAATAATAAATATATAAGCAAATTGACAAATGAATACCTACAGAGTGCGGTCATGTTCAAAATCTAAATAAAGTTAGTTGTTGGAGAAGTCGGTGTTTGCAGTAAAGATAAGATAGACTAATGTCTTCTGTTGCCTTTTCACAATCTTTGTCTTACGATACGCTAACATAAATAGTTACACTTAAATGAAATAGAATCTTCTTTAGCTCTCAGAATGGTAGCAAAGTAGACAATTGTTTCAATGTGCATTTTATTTGGTTAGAACATAATCACAAATATTCAATAACTTATATAATACCGCGCTACATACATGTAAGTTCAATCATATTACAACGTATGTAAGATATTTTTGTGATGATGTAATTTTGTGAAGATTTTTTTCCGTTTCGTGAGCATGTTACTATTTCGTCTTAACACGACAAACAACTATGTGACTACATTTTGCTAGTTTGATGAACGATCTCATATTTTTGATCAAAGATTTGCCTAAAACGATGTTTAAGCTTTATTTTGTTTCAAAAAAAATAAAAAGATTACAGACTCAATTTCTAACCGACTAAACATTGGCACTTGCTTAAAACCTCGTCGCTTAGTGCCGACAAAACATTTGCATTTCCTGATTAAGCTCCACCTCTACAAAACGACCCAGAAACTGACCAGGTTTTGAGCCACTGCAATTATACCCGACCGTCCACGCTACCAATCATTGAGCAAGTTCCTCGCGTCAATGGATCAACTATGCTACTTTGTGGAAAGCTTAAAATCCTTCAATTTTTCTTCAAGCAACACAGTCAACGGCGCTCTTGTCATCTACCCGCGCTACCAATTATAGAGTAAGTTTCTTGCATCAACGGATCAACTATGCTACTTTGTGAAAAGCACCTATTCCTTCAAATTTTCTTCAAGCAACGCAATCAACGGGCGTCATTGTCACCTGTCCAAAGACATCACCAAATAGCTTGAGATTATTCAATGTTCGGACATTTTTGGTCTTCTGCTAATCGAAGTAAACTTTCTCAAAAAACTTATCTAATTTATGTTCTAAAGCAAATTGTTTTTTTTATTATCATTCTTATTTTTTTTATTAATAATGAAACGTCATGAACCAATTAATAGGTACTTCAAAGGTGAGTGAGAGGGGTTACAGAGATTACGCCTACAAGAGGATTCGGCTACAAGAGGTTTCGCCTACACTTCCTGGAGGTTACGTCTACACTTCCTGGAGGTTACGTCTACACTTCCTGGAGATTACGTCTACAGTTATGGAGATGGTGCATACCATTGATTGTTGAAGAAAAAATGTAAGAAAAATGGTAAAAAGTAATGCAATAATAGTGTTTTCACTTAACATTGATTGAAAAAACATACTATTGATTAAAGTCATCTATCAATCAGAACGAAAATCGTGGAAGTGTAAAATAAAAACAATTTAATATCTCCTTTCCTTTCTTGGCTTTCTTAACGATTACCACCACTGCTACTATTACTACTGGTGGCTGTTCGGAGCCACAAGGACGCTAAGATGTGTGCTTAAAATCTCAAAGCTTTGGTAGATGCTTTGAGTCTGATAAAATCATCACCACCTTAGGGTGGTAGTACCATTCGTTGTACTACGAATTATTATTTATTGATAGTTTGTAATTAATTAATAGTCTGCAACTAACGGTGAACTAGTATTAATAATTTGATATATTGGGCATTGGTCTGTCTGCTTATAGTAATTTAATAGTCAAACGAGTGTGGGTAAATGAATGAGACAAAATAATATGATTATTTGCGAATAAATAACAAAAAAATAAATAGTTGTTTTATAATTAAATTGTTCCATTCTTCTGGTCACTTTTAATGTTTTACGCATTGCTTTGTTTTAGCTTGCTTTGTAAAACATTGTTTTAGCAATGTCTTATGCATTGCTAATATATACAGAGTAGTAGTAATATTATATCTTTGGTATATTATACCATATACATAATATATATTACATATAATTATGTAGTGGTTTTATTATTTTGTGTTGCAAGCAAGGTTGATTGATCGAAAGGTTGAATCATGAGTTAAAACTGTTTATCTTGGGATTGCTAATTGTGATAAGTAACATTACATTAAAAATTTCATCCTCTGAGCAGTACAATTAGTCTAAAACTGTAAATTATGAAACGCCAATACCGTGTAGCAGGCTGTACGCTACCATTTTTCATGTATGTAGCTTTGTACGCAACATCTAAATTACAAGTCCCAAGTAGCGAATGGGACCAATGTCAATATTGGTATATTGATATTGGTCCTGATCAATAAGTCAATATCACCACCCAGAATTTTACTAAAAACATTATGACAAAGTTTAACTCATCTGTCTTTCAAGGTTTCAAAATAATTAATTTCTCATAGTTGAAGAAAACTAACTCTGCTTTTTTGTCTATACAAAAATCTCAGTGCAGCGTTTTGAGTTCACTTTAGTAAGGTAATATCCTTTTTTAAGGTAAAGGTCCCAAACCATGCAGCCATACTCAGGACCAGGTCTAACTCGTGAAGTATCAGCTATCTTTCTTGTCTTTTGATCTGCATCTTTCAGAACCATTGTAAGCATGCCGATTAATTGCTCTTCCTCAGATTCAATTTTAAAAATATGTTGATTAAATTTCAGATCATTCTGCAACTCTACCACAAAACAAGGATTAGAAGTCACGCTTTGAAGATGGTGATCATATAAGATGAGAAAGTTATTTGTATCCATCGGCAAAGACGACTTGCCAATAGAGAGATGGTAATACTTTTGTGGATTAAATTTCATGTGCCAAATTTTGGCTCAAGATTCAAGAGAGCATAAATCTTGTTGCAGCATGGGAGCTTTGTCTTGTGTAGATGTTGAGGCTTTGTGTTATCAGCTAAGTTGTCAGTTCATCTTCGGCCACTTTCTTGGCACTCACATGGAGTCCCTTAATACCTCGTCTCTTAGCCTACCAAGCATCATTTTATGCAATATGTAGCAGGCACAAAAATAGCTCTAGACTCTCTCAACAAGCGGTTTGGGAGTTGTCTGTTAGAGTTTTGCTGTTGTTGAACACACGACTCCTTTCTTAAAGCTAGTCTAAACAGGCTAAACTAGCTCATACAATGATTAGCAGGGCTTTTGGCTCACAAAAATGAAGCAAAAGTTTAATTATTATATTACTGTTTGAACATTTTAGAATATTATACCTATAACCTAGCTTAAGTTGATTTGTTCTGTATCTTGCAAAAATCTTGCAAAATCTTGCATTTGTTCTCTGTGCAAATTTTCTTATCCGCTCACTGTTGGGTTTCTGATGTATCGAGGTAGAGAAAGTAAATTGCATTATCATACTTTCTAATATTCTCAAAAAACATATTGCTTTTTCATGACCTTCTACTCTACTTTGTAGAACATTGAAAGTCGATTGAGAAAGAATGATGACAGTCAGAAGATAGGGTGATATGACGATACATACGTTATTGAACAAATACTAGTACAAGTACAGATACTACCATTTTAAGATGTATCACTGACATGATGGTGCTTATATGTGATGAATGAGAAAATGGACCAAACAAATCTGTAACTGGATGTTTGTATTTTTTTGCAGAATAAATCCTAAACTTATAATCTATCTATTGATTCAATTGATGAAATAGGAAAACTTCAGCAAGTAAAAATACTGCAAGAATGTGTACTTAACATATGAACTGTTGTGTGTACAAAAGTAGCCCGATTCCTCCAAATTATACAAAAGTGAGTAATTTGTATAAGTCTAAATGATATTCACTTCGAAATAGTCTTTTAATGTATGCTTATTATATAGCAAAGCTAAAGAGAAGGAGCAGCTATAGTAGCCATGCAAGGAGATTGAGAAATGGGTTTTTACTTCATTTCAAAGATATTTATTACAGCATCACAATGTGGTTGAAGCTATGGCCACTTTAGCATAATTTTATCAAACGTGCTTAATTGTTTTGTGGTATTTTTGTTAATTTAGAGTTGGCTCCTTTATATGTCATATTTTTTCTTGCTAAAACAATATTGTTTAGTAAATAATTTCTTTTTTATCAAAGTGAAATAACGGGTTATATGCAGAAAAATCAAATTTTTATGAAAGCCTTCTTTTGCTCATTTATGATGGATGACACTATTGTAAATCATATAACTTGTATTTGTAATTTACTCTGTATATATGCATATGTACCCAAGGGTGATCTCAACCGGCTGTGAGGGAGGCTCCATGTAAAAGTGAAACATAATGGTATGCAATAGGAGATAAAAACAACTCCAAAGTTATGAAATGATATATTGACCAACAACCATTGATCACTTTTAGTGATGGGCTGCTGATAACATAGAAATACTCAGTTATTGACATGTGTCTGTATGTATAAGAGTAGCAACTTCAAAAATACATACGCTTGTTTTTTGCTTAATAATTCAATAAAAATGTGGTTTTAACTTCAATAACACGGTTTGTTGCAAATAAACGATTGTTAAATCACCATGGTTCCCAATAATCAACTCGAATTAAATTTATATATTTGCAAGGATTTGATATATGGATGATTATAGGACTTGATATAAAAAATAATTTACATAATAAAATACATCAACACACGTTCATAACATGCATTCATCGTGCCATTCGTAATTTTCTGCATCACAATTCACAGAATTAAAGTAGGGGCAATATCCTAGATCGTAGGCATAGTCTATCAGCTTGTAGACGTAATCTCCTGTAGGCAAAATCACTTGTAGACGTAATCTCCTGTAGGCAAAATCACTTGTAGGCGTAATCTCTGGCACCCAGTGAGAGTATGTGATGATTGATTTACCTTACTGACATCAAAAATGATTGGATCATACCAATGATATACAAATCAGCAATATACCTTGTAGACCATCGGCTAGTTTGAGACAAAATCTCAATGCCAGCACACATTTGTAGATATGTATATACCAAGCCTTGCTATCTAGTGATTTTTTGTTACAAGAATCAAAGTTATAATTCAAAGATTGTCTAGTTATTATTTGAAGAAATGAAAGAAATATTGTAACACGAAACAGTTACAATATTAATTAATATGAGGTTAGTTTGGTTTCAACTAGTGATACAAACCTGGTGAAGAAACGCCATGCAGACATGGTAGGACAATAAATACAAATGATTTGTGTTCACATGATCACCAAGTGAATACAGTCACCAGGTTAAGAAATGCCAAACAGGTAAGATAATAAATACAAAGCATAAAACGTTTGGTTGAAACAAAAGTACCAGGTGTTGCAGGTCACCAAGTAAATATGGTAAGAAGATGTATACAAAGTATAAAATACTTGGTGTTGAAATGAGCACCAAGTGGAGCAGTCCACTAAGTAAAGAGACACCAAACAGACATGGTAAGATAATAAATTCAAGGTATAGAATGTTTGGTGTTGAAATGAGCATCAAGTAAGAAAACACCAAACAGACAGGGTGAGATAATAAATACAGGGTATAAATTAGATAATAATGCCTAGCCAGGGGATAAACCAACGCCAGCAATTGCAATAAGATTAGAGTTCATAGCGATGTGACCTCTTTTCTCTTCTTAGGGAGAATTGTATCGTCTACTTTTGTTGGTACAGCCCTAACTGCCCCTACTTCTTTCCTACAACTGACTCACCAATTAGCTAGCAATTAATGAAAAACTATACTGACAAACAGGGTAAACAAATCAACCAACTAGCTCTAACAGTAAAGGTATGCAGTAATTAAATCAGTAAATGGACAATTTGGTGGATAAAATATGTTTCCACCCTAATTCCACGATACAGAGTTCTAATACATAGAAATATAGTGTCCTGTTTGTTGTTTATTGAATCTGTCACTGAACGTTTTTGATCCAACGCATGGGTTTTGTTTACTCGTTTACCAGGTGATGGGATTACAACACGTGAAAACCCGACTCGCTGTTATCATTTCATTAGCTGATTCAGCCAGTAGACCCCGCGGTTCACAATAGCAAACCTTGAATTTCTACAATGTAGCGGTAATACCTAACCAAAATGATGGATCCATGCAAAATAAAACATTTCAAACTACCTACTTTTAATAATTTTTAAAATTTGTAAAGGTTGTAGTATATGCTTAAAGTTGAATATAATTTACCCAAAATTACCCGAACAGCGGCCTTTTTTCCCTAGTTTTTAATTAATATTTTGCCACCCCTAATATAAAATGACAAAGTCTTTCGTCGTTGTAAAAATTGTTTTACCTGGCCAATAAAATAGGACAGCAGGCAAAGCTGTGCAGTGTAGTTTTCATACTCAAAATCTAAATATAAAACTGAATTTGGGCTATTTTACGTATGTGATTATTAATATCACGAATGCTTGTGAATGGCAACTGACTGATCATAATGGTGACAATATTGTGATGGATTTACTAAGCTGAGTTGTTTTAATTGCCATAAGCATTCAGCTATTCTCAGATTAGCCCTATAATTTAAAAGCCAGCTTGCGTGGAAAGCCCGTTGATTAACACTCAGCCCTTGCTATATAAGCAATGGTGCTTCAGTGTTAAGACGGGGAAAACAAAGAGCACAGAGCTAGCGATACAGAGTACAAACGACTGAAATAAAGACTGAGAGTTACGTTCATAATCTGCATTAAGGACAGTGCGGTAACATTAACTTACCTTTGTGCAGCTTTGTATATCTTTGGTAACATATATATTGCTTAACATTCTTACATTTACAAGTGTAACTGTTTTGGGTATTTATTATTGTAACTCATTTCAGCATTACGCTTGATTGTAGTGAATTGTTCTAATTGTTCTATCTTCTCATGTTTATAGAGCTTGTGTGAATAAAAGCCATTATTCACCAGACACTTTGTTGCAACAATTACAGTTGTGCATGAGAGCTATTACTCGTTCAGTATAAGACAACTTGTACGCAGAACCCACTTGCTAGTGGTTAGTCAGCGCTGACTTCCACAACAATATTGGGATACTATATTTATTTGACAACGCAGTGAATTCAACAGATAAGTAAAATAACCACTATAGTTCATAATATTTGTATATTTACAAGGGGCTTTATTCAGCATATTTGTTTGTTCCGGTGCCGTGTTCGGGTTCATCTCAACAGAGCTCGATCATTAAGCCCCGCGCATATGATAGCTGTCGGCTATCCTTGGGGGCTGTATATCATTGATCATACCTTTTGCACTAGAAACTTATAAATCCCTTACTTATCATGACTTGAAATAGAAATGATAGCTGATTACAGCCCTGCCACTAGTAATGATGGAAATATGGCAAAGAAATGGTAGGGTAATTTACCTTCATTGTGATGCCAACTCGAATCTCTCAGTTTATTTAAAAGTGTACCCCAAATAGCTTTTTAAGTGGAAGGGGTAGCATTTTCACATCAGGTGCACAAGCTATTATGCAACCTCAATTAATCACAAAGCTTTTTCCAGAATATCTAATGAGGAGTGTATGTGTATCACACAGCTCCAAATATTTAATATGCAAAGCAATACTTGTAAATTAATGTATCCTGTATAACTGACCGACTCATTACCTAAATTATGCTAATACTACATCAAACCTAGGCTTTATCTTAGATGAATAGGAATGATGAAAGTCTGAGGCCATTAAGTTTAAATTTTAGACCCGCAGGTTTCTTAGCTATTTGGGGCACACCTTTTATGGGTGATATTATTGAGATTTAAGGTGATCGCTGTTTGCTAGGTTTCCTTTTGTGTCTATGTTAAAAGATGAGGCTGTATGTGCTTGCTTAAAAGTTAAACCATTTTCATTTTTCCTGAGTAATTGATTTTCTTGGGAAAACTTGAAATTTCCCTTCTTATTTTCTGTTGTACTGATTGTTTCTTCCAAACTCATTTTATTTCTAATTTAGTGAATATATCTGTGACGTTAAGCACTCAACATGAATTTACTGTGTAATAAAATAATACCAATTATACCATTGCAAAATATTTGTTATCTCACTGAAAAGCTGTGGAAATTAGGTATAAAACAGACTATCTTACAAAAAATTTTGCGAGTGAGTTCCTTCGCACCCCCCTCTGCCGATAGGGCGCTCTGGTGCCTCTCTCGGACTCTCCCCGCGCCGCTACGCGACTTGAGCGGGTCGTTGGCCTAAGAGTCACCTCGCCTACCTGTCACCATAGAGTACCCCCAAAACAGCCCTTCCACTTCAATCACTGGTTTGAAAGTATGGATTTTATAGGAGTACATAGCTCCAGTAGTCTCAAGTGTACTCTTTGAAGATTGAGCTTTTTTCTACAAAATACAACTTCAGCTTTTTTTATTCCACAGGTCTAATAACATTTGGATATAATTTTATGGCTCTATTCGCCGAGCATGTTTTGCCAATAGGACTTAATAAAGCTTATTGCCATGAACATTTTTGTATCTAGTACAAGCACTAATACCTAAACATTAAGAACTAAAGAAATCTCAATTTTTGGAAGAAAAGAGTTTTACAGCAGCTTGACAGACCTAAATTTGAATAAAAAACTAAAAGTTGAGCAAAAACATGTCTGGGACACACACCAGAATAGCAATAGGAGGTGCATTTTTTTGCACACTCTTACTGCATGACTTATGATAGTACATTTTTATTAAGCAGTTAGCAACAGCGAGTTACATCAGAACAGTGTCAATCAGCACCACAAGGTTATTAATGTATCTACATCATGCACTCGCCATTTGGTTTTAGTCTATTCTATAAGAACATCACAAGACATGCATTAAACTGTGGTAACACTGCAACCTAGGAAAGGTTTGTTCTCAAATGATATTAGTTGCAGTTCATTTGTTTTGAAGAGTCACAACTGATTGAAAAAAAACATTATTATCAATTGCAGTATTCATTTTATTAATGAAAAAAGGTTATTCATTTGTAACTCAATGTCTTATTAACAAACTAAATTCTTGTTTCTATAAGTTTTTGGTTCAATTCTGCATTTTAAAAACTGTTTATCATCGGCTGAGATATGTTCATTTTGGAAGCTTTGAATTAGTTGCTGTGTAACCTTAGCACAATCATATGAATGTTCCACAAGCTAACAAAAGTATCGAAATAAGGCAGCAACTTCCACCTGCCCAGCTTGTCAGCACGTTATTTGAAACTCACAGACAGGCAGGGATTGGACCGTCAGATCATTGAACACCTACTAAGCCTAAAGTTGAAGATAGTTTAAGATGCTATTGTTAAAAGTTTGCTCATCTTGATAAAGTATTTAATAATACTTTATAAAAAACAATAAAAAAACAACTTTTATCCTCATTGGTTGATTGATTCATGATTTAAGGCCGTTAGTTATTAGCAACAACATTCTTGGTTTCATGGTTATGCACTGACTCGTAACCTGTAGGATGATGTTTTGAGTTACACAAAGGCCTTTTGTAGTTTTAGGAAAGGCATTCTACCACAATCGCTTCTGTGCCAAATCCC
This sequence comes from Watersipora subatra, assembly GCF_963576615.1. Classification (NCBI taxonomy): domain Eukaryota; kingdom Metazoa; phylum Bryozoa; class Gymnolaemata; order Cheilostomatida; family Watersiporidae; genus Watersipora; species Watersipora subatra. The sequence continues at coordinate 55,621,997 of NC_088715.1, read as the reverse complement.
ATGAGCAAATGGCCACAATAAATCCTATACCGTACCAGTAGAAAGACCATTTGCAGTAGTGACCTTTAAAGGTTTACTTGCAACAAAATTCACATTACAGTTTATTGATATCAAAAGATTCACCATGTCTTACTCTGCTGTGTTGCAGGTGCAAAATATGTAGAAATATGATTACAAGCTCAAAAACGAACAATTAATCGCCGCTATCATGAAACCGCCGCAGCAACATCTGTAAAAGCATTGCGCTATACCAGTGAGGCACTCCAACAGCATCTAGACCAGAGAAGCCAAACTCAATTGTACAAGGGGCCAAAATTCAAAACACAATCTACACTGTAGGTCGCGGGCCGAACAGGCTAAACATTTATTGAACACACTAAAACTAAATGTTTTCGGAACATAAATATGGATAAAAACAGACAGGAATATTACTCCGAAACAAACATCAGGTTTAATTGACACGATAAAAACACAGCAAAGCAGCTGAAGCATTGCATTATGGGATCTCTAGATCTGTGCAGTATGATGTCATCAGCGCTCCATATCGATGGACTAGGAATAACAATAATGTAAAATGATCTTGCTGGCCAGATCTGATTACAAAGTGGCCGAATGTGGCCGGCAGGCGTGAGTTTGACACACGTGATCTAGCGGGTGAGGGTAAACAAAATCTATTGGGCAGCCACTGCACCAGGATAGAAACGCAAGCGTGTCTCGAGCTGTTCTCGCCGACTACATACCATATCCTTCCTGTAGAGAAACAAACTTAATATACGAGCTTCTCTAAGTCTAAAAAGGCTTGTAATTACTTAGTTCAGAGCATCCTATGAACTCGATGGCTAAGACTTATTTTTAGCACACAATGTGCAATTACAACACATGAACATACCACTTTGTCCAAATAACAATCTGCTTTAACTTTTACGGTTGCCAAGTACTGTAACAAGTTTCTTTTGTAAATGAACTATATTATTGTTATAGTATATTACTCTTCTTAATTGCCGTCAGCCATTCGAGTGCAGCGTATATAGAAAACTACTGATTATTGAGATAGATTTTAAAACCAGTTTAGTTACAACTTAAAACCAATTGCGTAGAGAATTTCTCTAACTTAATGAGCACTGTCCAAGTATACCAACGAATACAGTCATGATATACAGTGTACACTAGAAAATACAACATAATTATGTTATATTAGGATATTATTTACTACTCTTGGAAGTTTTGCTCCAACTCTAAAATACCATTATCATACCATTTCATATCATAACAATAATGATGACAACATAAAAAGAGTATGTTCTGTAGCTATCTTGTTGAGAAATAGGATAATTATTATATACACTTATGTATGTTTCCTCAGTTTGATATTTCACCAACCAATATCTAGCCCGAAAGCCTTAGGATGTCATGGAAATGAATGCAACGGTATCAGACACAGTTTTATACCTGAGACGAACTGTAATAAAGAATATGACAACTACTGTAATAAATTATGAAAGCATTCTAGCGTGAAAACGCCAAGAATGACTGGAAAATAAAGCAATTGACGCTAAGTATAGCATGAAGCGTCGGTGGTGTAAAGGTTAGCATTGTTGCCTTCCAAGCAATAGATCCGGGTTCGATTCCCGGCCGACGCACTTAGTTTTATGCCGTACCAAATCGTACCAATCAATTGTAAGCATCGAAATCTACATAAATATATTGCTTATGGTAGGCAGAACATTTTCTTTATTTAACGGACGATATAAAACTCATGACTACAGATTTCTGTTAGAAAAACATTGAAAGAACGTGAGCTATTACTTCTTTATTGCGATAGCTTTTGTTTTGTCAATGCGTACATGGCAGAAATCTTTCACAACTGATTCTGTATCTACATGTATTTCAACATCTTTATATGTGTAATATTAAAAAATTATTTAGGCGAGCCTGCCCAATAGTGCTCCTCATCGCTGTTTTGATTTGCTTCAATGCAGAAAAGGATCTCTCACTCACTGCATAGTAGCATTAGTGGCAGGCAAAACCAATACTAGATTAGTGAGCCTCATCGCTAGTTGCACTAGAGCACAACTAGCGCTCGAAATTAGTAGTTGGAAATTCCAAGTGAATGAGTTTAGACTGCAATTCTTAGTACTTAGCCATTAAAAATTACTAAAAAGTTGGGGCCGCTCCAGGGAATACGGGCCTGATCACAATTAGAATGTCGTAGATATCCATTTCAACCTATATTTTTGAAATAGATATCTACTACGGTCTGAATATGTAATGTTAATGAAAATACAATACGAAGATTCTAATTTCATCGATCAGAATGGCGATAATGAATTCCTATTCTGAAATGATATTTGTGTTAGTGCACAAGCTTGCTGAGCGTATTGTTGACTAAATGATTTTGTTGATTATGACAGAGCGTAAGAGGTAGCAGTTTAACAAGAAGCTTTTGAATGCAAGAACTGCGATGCTTGCAACGATGTATGTAAAAGATTAAAAATAATTGTAATTTTACATTTTTTATTATAACATACATTGATAAATCAAACTATTCCTTCATAGTACAAAACAAAAGCTTGTTATATATACCTAAAAATAAACAGTTAATTGTTGAAAGTTAATATATCGATATGTCAATATATCAATATAGCAAATTGCAGTTGTAATAAACATATATAATTAAACACGCGCTACAATTAACAAAAAAAAGTGTAAGATGCAAATTAATGACCTAAAGGGTAAAAGTAACAACAATAGACTAATATCATTCAAGTCCACAAAAAATAAATCATGATCAAGTTGATTATTTTCTGCAGCACAAAAAAATACCGTTTTGGTGCTATAATGATCTTATAACAAAAACTTGAACAAATATATCAATTTTAGAAAAATAAAGAATACAAATATTAGATGACAATCAAAACAGCAAAGAACGTGTTGAACGGATAGGTGTTATGCCTCCTGAAATCAGTTCGATAGAGGTGAAAATATACTCGCTATACTTTTATTCTAAATGCAGACCAACCCAAACCAGTGTTTTAGTTGGTATTCAAAAAGTTGTTTGTGATGTGGACATGAGTTTTCTGGAAAAATTACAAGGCATATTCACATACAGTCAAAAATACTATAAAAGTTTACCACAAAAACTTAAAAATCTCCCTCTAAAGCGATGAGATTTTCAATAGCTCCTCAAGGTGAAACTATTAAGAGTTGTGCCGCCATGTAACACGACATTTTCTCATCAGGTATTGCAAAGACTCTAACTCAATCATGTTTGCAAAGACCTGGATTTTGATGAATTTCAGGGGACACAACACCTAATTTTAAAAATGCGTAAACATTTTTTTATGCTTTGCTAACGAATAAACTATTAAACAGGCTACAGCCTAAAGTATTAAGCATGATACACCCTACTTCTAATAGCAGTTACGTGGTAAGACCCTCAAGTTGGGCTACTCGAGTTATACTAGGGAACTGAGGCTTACACGTAGAGCAGGCGCACTGTTTTCCATTCAAGTGATGCTTCATGTGTTTGTTGTAGTTGGTCGTTCCACAGAAGCTACGGTTACACTCTTTGCACTCGTATGGTTTTTCTCTGCTGTACAACCTCATATGAGTCTTAAGGTTGCCGGACTGAGAGAAAGCAGTCTTGCATATTCCACACGTGTATGGCTTTTCACCTGTGTGAACCCTCATGTGCCTCGTCAGATCTCCCTTGGTCGTGAAAGACTTATTGCAAATGTCACAGCAGTTTGGGCGCTCCGGCAGTTGCTCCATGACTCGAAAGTCTTTCGGTGCTGCGAAAGGCAGCAGATTTAGATTCTGTGCTACTAGTGTGGGACTACCTAGAACAAGAAACATTCGTATTTTATGTTACTGATCATTCACTATGTTTCTATTGCGTAGATGAAGCAGATCTGGAGTTGTGCACACTTTGATTTACCGTGCGTTAAGTGTCTCAGTAGACACTCTCGCATGTTGCGGATTAACGCACACGCTTTGTTATAAAAAGAATTCTACGCCAGATGACATAGCTGTGCAATCCTGTCGCATCAAACTGAAATAAGAGCGTCTCAAGTGTGGAAAATAATTTGAATGAAATAATTTTTTCTTGCGAATTATTTGTAAAAGCCACTACTATATTTTGCTAGCATGAAACATTTGATAAAAAATTGTTAGTAACTAAACTAACTTGACTCGCGTGTTTTTGCCGTTTAGAACTTGCAAATGATGCAAACTATATTGATGGTCATTCGACATGCTGTATGCCATATTAGGCATGACTACACCGGACTACTGATAAAATGGACATGGAACTTTTTCCTTATATATTTTTTAGCAGGGGTGTAATCATTTTTCGGAAACATTTTTACCAGAAAAATAAGTGGTAAAACGAAATGCCTTTAGATTTATTTTTTAGTAAAAAAATAAATTTGAGGACTAGTCCTAGTATCAGTCAAGCAATGTCTCTTTTCCTACTTTTTTGTGGCGACCTCTACCGAATACACAATGCAGCATGCCACTAAAGCAGCGTGCTGTATCGAAAGAGTTAGACAGCTAAAATGCACTCATGTCTCTGTTGGCTGCTACAAATAAACTAAAATGCACTCATGTCTCTGTTGGCTGCTACAAATAAACTAAAATGCACTCATGTCTCTGTTGGCTGCTACAAATAAACTAAAATGCACTCATGTCTCTGTTGGCTGCTACAAATAAACTAAAATGCACTCATGTCTCTGTTGGCTGCTACAAATAAACTAAAATGCACTCATGTCTCTGTTGGCTGCTACAAATAAACTAAAATATAATCAGCCAAATAAGGTCAAGCAGAATGTACACTCATTTGTTTGACATTCACCTAAAATCCTCCCTTGTCCCCGCTAATTTACAAGTTTTACCACCTGACGCATCTTGATTTACTAGTTTGTACAATAACCTTGATAGAATATAACATCCAACTAGCATCTAACATGGAAGCTAGCAAATAATAAATCGTTCTACAACACGGAAACACTCTTCACCAACACTGAACATAAAACTAATGTCGATTCCAGACAAACGCAGCAAGGCCAAGGAAAAGTTGGACAGGCCGAAGTTCAAGGACACTAAGCTCGGCCAGGAGTATCATAGCCATACTTTCATGAACATCAGGCTGAGCAAGCAATGAAGCAGATGTTAAATAGATATTTAGAAAATAGAAGCTAATGTACACGGATAACCTCAGGCTATCCGTGTACATTTTCTTTAGGATAATGCATATGTCCATGTTGTACATGTATACTTTCACGTGTGCATTTTCTTTACAATAATGTACACCAGATGGTCCAACCTTTAGGAAAGGAAGTAGTCACCGGCTGAGGCAGGGGATTACCTAGCAAAGGAGACAGATGAGAGTCTTTACCTGCAATGAAAATAAATAGAATGTAAAAGACTATAGAAATGGATCAAATGCATAAATTTGGTTCGCTAAAAACAGACTGAAATAAAATGTGTTCAACAACCCATGCATATTGAATATGAACCAAAAACACGTTACCATCCACAACTTCATTCTAGGCCTAATGCATGTGATTATTTGCTGCAATAATATAACTGTCACATTTCCTGCGACTAACCACATGATTGCATGTTTTCACACGGAATGTGAGAACATGCTTGTCTTCCTGATATTTATGTTTAAACTGCTAATAGTTTGATGCATATTAAAATCAAGTCATATTAAAATCAAGGGAATAGAATAATAATACTGTGCGATGCTGAATAAAATTCTTGTTGGCAGCCTCCATATATATACTACATCTTCTAGAGTTATGTTGGCAGCCTCCATATGTATGCTACATTCTCTAGAGTTATGTTAGCAGCCTCCATATATATGCTACATTCTCTAGAGTTATGTTAGCAGCCTCCATATATATGCTACATTCTCTAGAGTTATGTTGGCAGCCTCCAAATATATGCTACATCTTCTAGAGTTATGTTGGCAGCCTCCATATATATGCTACATTCTCTAGAGTTACAGTATGTTGGCAGCCTCCATATATATGCTACATCTTCTAGAGTTATGTTGGCAGCCTCCATATATATGCTACATTCTCTAGAGTTATGTTGGCAGCCTCCAAATATATGCTACATCTTCTAGAGTTATGCTGAACATTTTTACCTGGCTAACAGTAATTCGAGCTTCACGATTTCCAAAGAGTCACCAGATGATTTGATATTGCAGATAAATAATTAGAGATATATCGCAATATTATTATTACGTAAAAAATTTGTGAATTTTCATTAATATTTTTTTGTATATTTAAAATTTAAAAGAAACTGTTGTGTGTTCGTGATAATAACATCAGTTTTGTTTGTGAAAATAATTCCAACTTTGCCATGAGCGTGAATGAATGGAGACAACATGGACTAATCATGGATAACTTTTGCCTAGATACAGATAAACAAATAATTGCAGAGCGGTTACGCCCATGCTTCATGGTATCGATATCTGTCAACAAGCAAACACGTTTTTGTGTGATGCTTAATATAGAATTGATGTTTTTTCAACATTGCTAGCCTAAGCTACACATAAAAGAAACCCTCAGCTATTGTGTTGATTTTCAGTAGTCATAGCAAAAATTATTATATATAAACTATATAAAAATTATTATTATGTTGAATAGCCAGTAATTTTGGTAAATTTCTCAAGAAGCAATGAGCTCGCGATGTATTACTTTAACTACGATAATAGTTCAACAATAAAATATCAGCAAAGCAAAAGCACTGTAAACCAACATCAGCTTTACATAACGCTGATAATGTCAGCAGCCTATTACAAAATCATTTGTGCTAAAAATCAGCCTACACTATATATGACCTTCACCCTAAATGTCAAGTTAGGAGATTTAGCACTAACCTTGATCAGCATTCCTTTTAGAAAGAGCTTCAGAAATCTTCATTTCTATTTCACTAGATGCATCTAAAGATAGAACATAAGAAGATAACTCCCTAAAAATGCACAGCCTCATCTTTGTTCGAACTCCTGAAATATACACATGTAATGCATTTAAATATAATGCATTGAAATCTACAACCAAATTCAATGGTGAAAAAATGCTTTCCAACCAATCACCACATAGTAGTCTGAACAGCCTGAACTGTTATCATGTTTTTACAATACTAAGATGCAACCCTTTTGTAAAATGAAAACGATTGCCTCCCCATTAGCCATACATTTACCACTGTAAAAATTCAATAATCACAATATAGTAAGTGATGCCCTGGAAGTTCCTGCCATGTTAAAAGTCAAATTATTTGAAAACTTATATTAAAAAAGTTTCAACCATTTTTATCGTAAGCTTATCGGCTAGGTCCTCATCCTCGGATGATAGAAGACAACTCACCAGGTCTATGAACACAATCTTTATCTTTGGTAACTCGTTGGTTGTCCGAGTCCGAAGGGCTACCCAGCGCTTCTGCAATAATGGCATCATGTAGCTCATCTCACCACCTCAGCACACATAGCAGAAATGAAGTCAGTCTCTTCCATATGCCCAGGTACAGAATAGGTTAGACAGAGCGACAGTCAAAAAGCACTAATAACATATCTGACAAGATCACAGCAAACCTCAAATATCTCTAATCCTTCTAGAATAATCTATACTTGTCTTTCCACATATATTTACTTAACGGTGATGTTAGTGCTAAAATACAACTTTGCTACAGAATGCCTAGTATATTTAATGTGTGAAATTTGAAGTATAACTGCATGCGACGACGAAACTGTACAGATAGAAAAGAGCCTTCCCTGTTAGCCTTAAATCTTATGAGATTAGTATTGGTAGATTATTCATACATTTAAATCAGTTAAGGGAAAAGAAACAAACTAAGATGAAACAGGATTTTGGTTAGTATTAGTCTAGGATTATTATAAAGACAAGAATGTTACAATAGACCAGAAATTCTATCAATACCGTAACTAAGGAAAAGCCTAAACATGTCTGTGACATGAGATCTTACCAAAACATCCAAAAATGTAGTGACAGAAACGACGTCGTGAAATTTATAAGGACAAAACATTGTGATATGACGTGTATTTCGTGTTGAAATAAAAAAGATCCAGTGGGGAGGTACATGAATATTTCACTTCAAATTGAAACATATGACAATACCGAGAAGAACATAGCAAAGAATCTGCTTTGCTGAAACTAACTAAAGTCTGTTTGTTGCTCTAACGGAATTTTAAACGACTCCTTCAGTCTGCCCGCTGTGTTGCGATTCAACGTGCTTCTTCAAAGCGAAACTCTGCGTGTAGCTAGTGGGACACATGGTACATTTATACGGTCTGTCGGTGGTGTGAATCCTCATATGAGTGTTTAGACTAGAACGCTGAGTAAATCGTGTCTGACATAGAGAACACGAGTATGGCTTCTCACCTGTATGAATCCTCAAGTGTCGTGCCAACTCACTTCGACTTGCAAAAGGCTTCGTACAGACCTCACAGCTATACGCTTTAGGCTGCTGGTGCATCTTCTGATGAATTCTGAGCTCTTCCTCTTTTATAAACACCGCTGAGCAGGTCGGACATTTCAGCGGCTTGAACTCCGTGTGACTCTTCATGTGTTTCCGATAGTTTGTCGCTCTGCAGAAGCTCATGGAGCATGATGTGCAGTGGTATGGCTTCTCTTTGGAATGAATCCTTTTATGAATCTTGAGACTGCCGGACTGAGAGAAGGACGTGTTGCATATCTTACATTGATATGGCTTTTCTCCAGTATGAACTCGCATGTGCCTCGTAAGATCACCCTTGGCGATGAAGCATTTATTGCATGCGCCACAACGATAAGGTTTGTCACCTGTGTGCCGCCGCATGTGTCGTGTGTAGTACGCCCCCACCTTGAAGGTCATGTTGCACAGATGGCAGAGAAATGGAGTGCCATCTGCCACAGAAGCAACTGCTGTGGCTGATGGAGTATTCGAAACTGGTGGGAACATTGAAGGTCTACCTCTAGGCCGGATGAAACCTCCAAAACTCCTTTGATGGCGAAATGCTGCAAATAAATGCATTATGGATGGGTGGTCTCTTCGTACTACTCAAAACATAATACTTAACACTATTTTCACTTTACCTTCATGTAACACGCATATTCAAACTCGACCTATGCAGTGAATGGCATGCTTTTATTAGACTGGTTCTATTTCGTTCTCTGATTTCATGGTATGAAGAAACAAATTTGATACGATTTTGAAGGGAAAAAAAAGAGGGCCTACAAAAAAAATTTCAGGAAGCACGACTACAGCCATTTGTGCATCATTTTTTGGGAAAAAGTACTTTTTAGAAATGATGACAAAAAAATCTAGCATTACAGCATCAGGACTACGATAACATATCATTTCTTTTTGAAAAAATATTAAAAATATGTTTATTTGTGTTTATTGATAGCGTGATTACTACGCCGAGTCCAGTTTTATTCAAAGTGCCATAACTCCAAGATCATGGATAGACAAAGGCTACCTAGAGAGATGCTCATGTAAGCTACGGATTACAGCACCTTTCAAGATTTGAAGCAAAGCGAGCAAATACAAATCAGTGACATTAACCTTGACATAGCCTTTGGGCCAATACTAGCTTACCCGTATGACTAAAGGATGTGAAGATATTGGTGTGATCTGATCCGCTCAATCCAGTCCCAGGATCACCAGCTACAAGTTGCAATGTACAAAGCAATTGATTTCAAATATATAGTAAATATATATATATCAATCCATGTCTACAAACAAAGCGCAGATTCTACAACTTAATCATTTAAGATGAAATTACAAAAATCTTTAGTATATTTTATTAGAAAGTATCAATATTTTTCTATCATTTGTGATTGTTGATGTTTGAGCTGTTCTGACTACCAGGATGTTTCAAGATTAAAATCAACAAAACTTGATCGTGGTTAAAAGCTCATAAGAAAATATGTGTTGAAATGACGTCACTAACTGCTATCGTTGCCATAGTTGATATCGGCTATTGCGCTGAAAATGCCGGGCTGCGTGCCTCCGTTCTGTCAGTCTCGTTGCAACTATAGACATCGTACTCACACTTCCATTTGATCGTTTTAAATGCGATCATGTCTTGTCGAGTTTAATCTTGGAGCATCCTGGCAGTCAGATCACCTCAAACAACAATCGCAAATAATAAAAAACTGCCGATACTTTCTCATAGAACTGCTAAAACTTTGATCAAGTTCATCCTTTGAAAAATGCAGGAATTGATGCCCGATGGGCATACAATGACTGAACAATGACGGGGCATCAGTCATGGGCATACAATGACCGAACAAGTGAAGTGGGTTAGACACTGCTGACTCCATGCAACACTTGTTCTGTCAATGTCCCTTACAGAAATATGTAGTGTCATTAGTTTTATATCGTTCGTTGAATAAAGAAAAAGTTTTGCCTTTCGTGAACCATAAGCAATATATTTATGTAAATTTGGATGCTTACAATTGAATGCGTTTATGCATACTTTAAGGGTTGTTGATGCTTAAAAGGTTCAGAGCTTCGGGACACTGCCCCGAACCTCGCTGGGGGGGCTTACACCCCCACACCTTCAGGTGATCATAACTAGTCGCCTAACATTTGCAGCCCCGACTTGTAACCATATATCAATATAACAGGTGAAGTTGATGACAATGTTCTGCATGTCATTGGTGCTACAGACTTGGAGTACAATGCAGAGTGATCCAATTAAAAGGTAAAGACGAACACTAAACGCGCAGAGATTAAGATATTTCTGCTAAAATTATGCTAATAGTTATATAACGCAGCCTCCTCTCTAGAGTTATGCCAAATATTGTTATCTGGCCAACGGTAACTAGAGCTTCACGATTTTCAAAAGTTACCGAACAATTTGATATTGCAAATAGACAATTCGCGATATATTATGATATTATTATTATTATGTAAAAAACCTGTAAACTTTTGTTTATATTTTTTGAATATTCACCTCTATCACCTTTATAAAAGAAACTGTTTTGGGTTCGTGACAATTGGAAACAGTTCATGAATGCCTATGTACATGAAGGGACATGGAATGAGCTTAACGTAAGCCTAAAAAGGCCAGTGCGTTTTAGTTCCAGCATCGCCCACTCTAAAAGTCATCAGGTATGAGATAAATTGACATTACACGGTTATACGGTATCGTTTATATGATTGGTGATCGGTTGAAATGGCGATGATTTTCAAATAATCTAGCTTATAAATCACCATTAAACAATTAAACCACCATATCGTGAAACTCTAACAGCAACAAAATATTAATGCATTTGCTAAACCAATCCGCCAAACTCAATGCAGTTATTGCCTGATGAGGAGCAGTACTAGTGAAACGCAAACAGTTGCAAGAACAATTTGGATTCGAAACTAACATGAAGCGAAGCATTGTCTAACCTGTTGCAAAAGAGTTAGTGATTCAAAATCATAGATATATTCGTTATTAAATTGAGATAAACTAAATCAATCGGCTGCGATCACTAGATGGGTAACGACAAAGTGTAATTAAGAACTGTCTGTGAATTTTATAGAACATAATGCAACATAATTGGAATTGTCAGTTGCACGGATGCCTGATTTTTGATTTGGCACACTTATCATCGGCAGCGCGGGTGTCGGTTAGTTCGGCTTGGGCCTGTTGGCATGGTCATTATTGGGGCACAACTATTATTACACAACTTTCTCATCACATACATTCCACTAGTGAGTAGTGGATCTGTCACCATCTGTTTAAAATTTAGAGCATATTCAACTTTTTATCAACTGAAAGGTTTTTTTTTCAAGTCCTTGATAACAAAATTTTTTCAGGCCGATGAAAAAATCTTCTTGAAAAAACCCCAAAACTTATTCGACTAGTTTCACGAACTTTCAGGTACATTTTTTCTCAAACAAATAAGATTTTAAGCGTGACCATCTTTTTTATCCGTCTTTAATAACTAAAAAACTGACTCGGTGATTTTTTTGCCAACCATCCAATCCCAGCTAAATACTCTAACAAAGAAACAACTGAAATGCTATATAATTGCGCAGAGCAAACGTTTTGGAATTTTTCCAGAGTCGATTGCTTATCATTTTAATTAATCAGTTAATGAAATGACTAATTGCAGCCAATCATTGTTTGCAACTGAGTAGACAATGACCTATTGTTTACTGTAATAATTAAATATTTTTTGCCTTTTTTCTAATTCTCAAACTAGGTTATTTGAACAGTTAATAACTTGTTTATTATGAACTTTAATTGCATCCTCGATTATTTTTAAAAGTAAAAAGCACTTTCTATTGTAGCAGTTTTTATTAATTTCGCTTTTCATTCAAATTTTAACATTTCAAGCATTTTAACCATGATCAAATTTTATTGATTTTAATTAGAGCTGCACAATGATTACGTTAATTAAACGATTAACGCCATCAATACAAATAAGCAATTAACCGAATTGGACCAATTAATAGAGTTGCCCCGATTTTGATATCGGAATCGGTATCGGTGCCGATATGGGTGTTAAGTACCTGAATCAATATCGGCCGATCTTTTCTTAAAAAATCGGAAACTTCAGATACTTTTTACATATCAACTATTTAGCAGAAACCCGTATTTTAGCCTGCTACTTTAATAAAAAATCATCAGCTGCAAGTTCCTTACTTTTACCTAATGAATTCTGGGCCTGTCACAGAATCTATTTCATGTCTATAGCCTAATAAACATCCACACAGCTGAGCAATCTTTTGGCTTTAGTCAGGACGTAATCACAAAGTGCGGTATTTCCCCAATTACAGCGATATGACTTATTGCAGCCAATCACGAACAATAGAACCATAATCAGAAACAAGAATGCGCTGTAATGTTTCTATTCACTAGCATTGCAAAAGTAATCTGAGCAGTCAATGCATAAAGTTATCTATCACTCTCTTGACCCTGACTGTATGATGTATCGTTTGTATCGCATAAAATAACCTCAGTGGCTTATCGGTGTTTAGCCTGTCCTCCATCATCTGTGGTAAGCGAGTCCTTCTTCAGTACAACTGGCTGCATCGATAGTGATAGAGGATAAAGGCGTCTCACTGAGATAATTGAATCACTAACGGTAATTAAAAGACGCATTTATTTGCTCTAGACTTGTACAGGCGCAGCAGTTCGTTCAGCAGTAGAAGAAAGACTTCATTATCACAGAGAAAGCTGTACCACCAACAGTAATTACCATTATTAATAACATATTTCAAGAAACATGGACTGTTTTGTTATTAGATGCACGGTATGTCAGTATGTGAATATATATATACATGTATATCTTTTTTTCATGAATACAAACAAATAAATACATCAATATTTATACTTTCTTTGCATTATATTTATATTTGCATAATAAAATTACCAATAATCTATGCAACACAAAAGAATCTGAATCGGATTATTTTTCAATAAGAATCGGTATATCGAATCAGCTGGTGAAATTAGAATCGGGACATCCCTACCAATTAATCTTCAATTAAAATGCACCCGGGGTGATGATCTTGATGTGGTTCCTTTTCTTTGTACTGTTTAGTACCCTACGTTACTAACGTAGAAGGCTACTACCATTTAATTTACTAACAAATAAATATTATGACAAGCAACAATTTCTTACAAATAAATTACAACCACAATTATTTTGCACTCAACTATGAAAACACAAAGTGAGTCGCTAACATTAAACTTGTTTATACAATACAATGCACAAGCGCCGTGCCGATCTAGCCGTAAGGGGCCATGTTGTTTGCTGTTCGACCATGTTTCTAGGTAATAGCAACAAAAGCGATTTCAGTATTATTTAATACGTATCTTACTGTCTATTTTTTGTTCATTTGAAAAAATTTTTTTCAAGTAAATTATACATGTAATTTCATTTTTCAAAAATATCACAATTGTATTTCAGCTTCAGAATATTAGTAATATAAGATTGAGACTTTATTGGAACATGAAAGCAGAAAAATGTCTTCGTCCCTAGGTAGCGTATTTCTGTAAGTTGTTGGAAGCGTAAACAAGAAAGCGAAGTGCGGTATATGCCAGAAAGAATTTGCCTACCACCACAGCACGTCATCATTAAGATATATTTTAACTAATTCTCATCCTACCGCGCAGAAATCATCACCAGCTGTTGCAGACAATTACTACTACTACTACCATCCCCTGCGAATGGATATTCTCTAAAGCCGGCAATATTGGACTGTATGTAGGAAGAGGGCATCTCTTTATTCAGATAATGTGAATAAACTGTGCTGCCTCAACTCTTGGCTGACTTAATTATAGACTTTCATAGACAGTTTTCATACTCATAATAATTATTACATTGTAACTTATGTACATTGTACATAACATGTACTACTGCTAACAATTGTCTCAAATATAATTAATTTATATGTAGCTGTATTATTTGTTTTTGAATATGCAGGTTTTTGCTAGATTAACTTTAAGATTAATCGAAGATTAACTGGTTCAGACCAGTTATTACACGCGATTAATTTTTATAATCGTTGTGCAGCTCTAATTTTAATCTAGAAGCATCCTGGCAGTCAGATCATCTCGATCATTAAAGACAATCACAAATGATAGAACAATACCGATATTTTCCGATAAAATATACTAAATTTCTGTGTAAGTTGATTCTTCATGTGAAACTGCAGTAGGTCTTACCTACGATCTAGCGATGAAGTGTCTAAACAGTTTAAACAAACATACTGCCAACAAGAAGACATTTACATACCAGCATGGCTGGATGATGAAAGGTGATGGGTGCCATCATGAACATCTGCTCCTGTCTGATCCTCATCTCCTGCCGTCGCTACAAACCACCAAACCATTTAAAACAACAATATAATGAATACAGACCATATCGACATCAGATTTCTTCAACAAGTTACCGTTGAACACTTTAGCACTTACAATAAAGTATTTAAAGTTAGTGCAAGTAGACTGAATATTTTTACCAGAACTGCTAAACAAAAAAATATAATATTAATTTAATATAATATTAATTTAAGCACATAAAACATAAATTTAATTCTATCAAACTTTATTTTCTGAGCTTAGTCTGGGTCATACACATTAATAGGACAAATGAACTTGTATTTTACACTGTGTCGTACTTCTTTTCTCTTTCTATCGAGTCGAGTGTTCTTAATGATAAGTATAAATTTTTAACAAGTACATTAAATTTTAGCATTTCATTTATTACTTAGCTTTTGCGTGATTATGAGCATGTAAATGTTAGATTACGACATCGCAGCAGATGTTACATATTTTTTCCTATTTTTTAAGTTCACCTTCTTGGCATTTCTCTTTTTATAGAAAATTTGTATGTACCACAAGCATTTTGTAAAATAATTCAACGATGACAGATATTAACCCAAAACCTGGTACTTTATGTACCAAAATAGCAGATATGTCTAGCCTAATGTCCAAAAAACAATGTCTTGGCTAGCGTGCATTTATAATACTTAAATACATTCATTGGTACTTGAATAGATATAAGAAATATATCTAACTTTATTTGGCTTCTTTAGCCATATTTTCAATTACGCTTAAAGAAGCGTGATTGAAAGCATGCCTAGAAGATCTCCCAGTTGCGGCTACACAATTTTTTTATGTGTGGGCATAATTGGGAGTCGTTAAATAATTGAGTCGATCATAAAGTGAGCACTACCTTCTCTATCACTTATTGGTCCATTTGCAAGAG
The DNA here is from genome assembly GCF_963576615.1 of Watersipora subatra. Classification (NCBI taxonomy): domain Eukaryota; kingdom Metazoa; phylum Bryozoa; class Gymnolaemata; order Cheilostomatida; family Watersiporidae; genus Watersipora; species Watersipora subatra. The sequence goes on along the minus strand of NC_088715.1, from coordinate 55,606,269 downwards.
TGAATACATTATCAAAGTGTAGTAATGGGATAAATGAGTCATACCTTGGAGTTGTGTGTCATCGACTGCGCCAGCCAAAGGATGTTGCTTGATGTAAGCGTCAAAATCAAAGACTTCGGAGTCGTCTGCTTACAACACCACAAATATAAACTATTTATTAGTACTCTGACAAATCTAATAACTCAAAAATTAGAATATCACGAATGCTAACCAATGGGCTACAGCCTGTGGCATTTATGCAGGTAAAATTTTGAACAAAAATTTAGACACAATTTGTTGATGACCATACTTCTTGAGGAGTTATTTTTTGATTAACTTTGAGAAGGAAACTGAGTAGAATTTGAGTTTAGCCTTGAATGACAACTGGTAAGCCAACCAACAAAGGAGGGAAGTGGACTAACCAGAACTTACTAGTCCATCGAGTGAATTTCCAAACAGACGATCCATTAATCCCTATATGTCATATCATGTAATTTTGATTTGCGATGATTTTTTGAAGTTGAATTTTACTAGAATGGATTTTTAAGCTCGAAACTTGGTGTCAGCTTTTTAACTTGTATGCCATAATTTACGTTAGACGCCAAAAGCCTTAGATATCAAATTGAACACCATGACACAAAACAGTAAATGTCAACTAAAAGTTGGCAAGCCACATGTCATCAAACACAACACTAAAATCATAATAATAGGATACAGTAAAGAAATGAATTAAATATGATTACCTTTTTCGGAGTTATCTTCACTATGATCAACGCCCTCTGCTTTTATTTCCACATCTAAACAAACAAACAAACAAACAAACTATTTGTAAGGTTTAAAAGAGTTTATTGCCCAGGAAGCCAAATTTAAAGACTCCAGTGAATCTGCATATAAAAATACACAGTACAAACAGGATATGATCACTGAGTCATATAATATCGTGGTCACTATTTTGCAGCTAGAGTACACTATGAATGGAAGGACGTATTAAAGTTAAAAAAAGATAAACTTTAGCAGTTAATATAGTGTGGTGAAAATATGTGGTCAGGCTGTGCATTAGCGAGCCTGTAATATAACACTGTTTTGACACGCATGTCTTTACCTTTTCTGAGAGTTAACTTCCCATGAAATTTTGCAAAGCTATCGATAGCCTGTGTTCTGCACTTTGAGCAACTGTAAGCTATGAAGTTACCATTATTCTTTATGAATACCGGCTTATAAAAAAGCTAAAGTTAGGTTAATTAGAAAGTTGTTTACTTCTTTTTCAGGAAAAGCTGAGGCATTAAAGGGAAAGGAAAGCTTTCGTGACATGTGACATCCATCTGAAATACACAAAGACTGTAGTTTGGAGTTTGCTTGAAGGTAGGGCCACACGAGACATAATTCTCACAAAATCGGCAAAATTTGGACGAAACGATTCGGACGAATTGACATTTGAACGAATTCGTCCATCGTTGGTTGCGCACGATGAACGAATCCTGAATTGGATGAAACGTCAGAAATTCCTACGAATCGTTGTTTGATTGGTCGGTTGAAAAGGTTAGCTGAACGTGTGGCCTTACCTTAAGTTTGCTTGAAACTGCTATGGAAACCGGCAGTAGCTGCGAGTTTGCGTAAGAGTTGACATTGCTACACAGAAATGTCTGAGTACGTGTAAACTGTTACACCAGTTTTCTATTTTTCATCTACCGTACTTTTCAGACTATTAGCCACTACTTTTTCTGATGTTTCAAGCCATGCAGCTTATATAAGGGTGCGGCTATTCTGAAGTTTTTTCTTCCACCGCTAGGGCGCATCAACCGGAATCTCCTGTTAGTGCGCTTCTAGCGGTGAACGAAAAAACGAAACAACGTCTAACGGTACTGTTCCGTTTTAACCAGCAAAGTTGCTGCCGTGTTAAAAAGCACCGTCATGAGTTCTGCAACTTATACAAAAGGTTTGGCCTATTTGTTTTATTATCCGCTTTTTGAAAATAAAGCAGATGCGGCTTATATAGGGGTGCGGTTAATAGTCAGAAAAGTACGGTATTTTCATTGTAACTGTTGACGGTTGGATGCACTATTGGGCGTAAATTTATCTTCTTTGTGGCAAATATTAGTTTTTTCGTATATATATTGTTGCTGTAATTGGTCTGCCCATGGTCCTTAGTTTTTATACAGCTTGTTCTACTCTTGTACTACCAACAACTAAGTGTACTCACTAGTGTCACTGAGCCATTGACCAAAGTACGTAGTAGGCTACACGAATACAGCCATATTAATATAATCAAACTTGGAAATATCAGCCAACTTGGAACAGATCTCACATACATTTAATAGTGTTTGCAAGTGCAGTAATCCGCTATACTAGTGAGAAGCACACACAACTCACTACAAAAGGGTGATTTTAGATTTCCTATGCATACTGTAAAAGGGTTTGTACGACAAAAAGCAAAACAAATACCTATAATGGATATCTGAGTTCTAGACATTCTAAAATATATACTAAAATTAGATACTAAATTGCTTCACTTAGTATTCCAAAATTAAGAATTTTTCAATTCTAAACTTAAGATTATATTTATTCGAGAAATTAAATTTAGTCTTTAGAATAATAAAATCTAAATTTAATATCTAAAGATCTAGATACTAAAAATTAGATATTAAGATATCTAAATTGGTCAGTCCTACATGTACAAATAGATTTAGAGTTATCCTCTACCTGCCGTTCTCAGTGCTATGTTAACTGCAGTAATTACTCATTAATGAATACAATACAACGTTTTTTATTATACACCAAGTGCGTTTGCTATAGGGCACATGTCCGGGTGGCCTCAAACATTGAAATATATATTTATAAAAAAATGTCAGACGATGAATTTTCCTGATGCATTGCCATCTATGAGCCTTTCCTTCGCCAACGGTTATCTAGTACTAGTGTGTATGCCTGCAAGTTAACTACCTTATTTCTCCGAAAAATTGGTTTGTCAATGAAAACTATATGCCTCATGTGTACCCACCCTGTCATGTACCTCCTTTGCATAACGAACACGATAGTACCGCATATCGGTAGAATAATACCTCTTGCTTAATACTATGAGATGGCAGCCCCTATCCATCATTTTCTTTTACGTCATTAGGCTGTTTGCACATGCGCTCATTCACGAAAAAGTCGCCATATTTGTATAAAACGATCGTCATTCTCTTATTTAATAGTATTTTTTGGTGTTGTTTTGATACTATAATAAAAAAATTGCAAACAAAAGCATCGTTTTCAAAATTTTATTGCAAAAGCTTCGCGTTTTTAATGATAAAAGTTGTCTACAAAGATGGACGACAACGATAGAATGATGTCACGAAAAAACGAAGGATACGTGTAACACTAGATAGAGATTGTCATGCTGCATGTTCAGATGCAGCAAAGCCTCAGCTGATATAAATATTAAATTTATTACAATTGAATAACATCAAATTAATTTGAAAATTCTTGATGTGTTTAAAATAGTTTGATCAATGCATTGTTGAGCATGGTAGCTGCAAAAATTTGAATTCTATATGACTATGGTATAGAAGTACCTCGAACTTCCCTTCTGGCTCAACTAAAGGCTTGAATAAAACCGTCTGGAGGTTATTGTTCATTCACAATGTTTCCATGATGCACCTGATGCACAAATTTATTTTCTTTGACATTTTTGACTGGTTATGTCTTTTTGGCACAGATTTTTCTTCTGAGCATTTTAACTGCGATCAAGTTTTGTCAATTTTAATCTTAAAACATCCTGACAGTCAGATCATCTCAAACATAAAAAACAATCACAAATGTTAGTAAAATACCGATACTTTCTGATAGAATCTATACTTTTTTATGTAAGTTTCATGTATGTCAACTTACTTTCAGGGTATATCGGTTGACTGGTAGACTCTAAGCAAACGGAGTTGGGTTCCGGGATGAGAGGCTCGGTGAGTGTTGGTTCTTCGCTTACTAACACTCTTTTGCCTGCAACGCAAAGAAAGTATCTATAAGCAACGCAAAGCAAGTACATGTATCTGAAAACCTCCCCAAATAAAGGGAGTTGTCTTGCTGAACCATAAAAAGGGAAAACAACTTTGATATGAGTGATGTAAGTTTGGATTGCATGAACAGTTTGAGGAGCTTTTTTACCAAACAAAAATCCTCATGATACTGTCAACCTTTCTAAGTTATCCTGATATTATATCATAAACCTCAGTAAGTTATCCTGATATGACAGGGCCAACCTTGCTAAAGTATCCTGATATTGCGCTGTCAACCTTGCTAAGTTATTTTGATGTTGACCTACAGTAGGTTGTAAACCTTGTTAACCTTGATGTAAACCTTAGTAAGGTATCCTGATAATGCACTGTATACCTTGGTAAGTTATCCTGATATTACACTGTATACTTTGGTAAGTTATCCTGATATTACACTGTATACCTTGGTAAGTTATCCTAATAAGGAATTTTCACCTCCATTCATAAGTAATAATCTGGCATAAGAAATTGATTTGCTTTTCTTGTTCACACTGCCCATTCTTGACCTGCAATACTACACAGTAGAACACGCGAAACAATGGTACGACCTGGTAATGATTTTGTGGCCTTTTTAGAAAATTACTTTAACTATTCATGTGAAGTAAATGTTTATTTTAAAACAAACATAACCCTTTGAGCCCTGACGGCCGGTAATCTGGCGTTGCATAGCGTGTGCCACAAACCCTGACAACTGGAAAACACGCAGCTGCATGGCTCTGTTTACAAGTGCTGTTTCTAAGTAACAGCGTAAACCAATTAACTTTTGAATAGGGCATTAAACCAAAAAAATTTACTTTCATTTTTGTGGTTTTGAAATATCTGTATTAACTCCATATATTATTATTATATTATATAACTAATATTATTAATTATTTATTATTATAGCAATTTTAGTGCAACGATAAGACGAAAAAATTTGATACAACTCATTTCTTGGTATGTGATAGATGATTATATGCAGATGAAGAATTATGTGATACTGACTGAAATTTTGCAGATTATTTTGCTTAAAAAACGATGCTGCACAAGTGCTCGACGATGAAGATATATGATGATGATATATGATGATGATATATGACGATATCGCAAATGGTTTTAGAATTTGCTAAAATCGTATGAATTTTTACGGTTTAGCCCAAAGAACTGTGAAACAATTTTGTTTCGTTTGGTGATATTTATTGTGTGTTGTTGGACTTGTTTTCCAGAGCACTGCCAAGTATTTTTTGATTATGAGCATATTTAGATATATAAAAATTGAATGAAAGCTTCAAACCGTCCTACTGTCATGTCCTACAAATTGCCCAGGGTACTGACATACATTGACGCCGGCCAGGGTTACAAGGGTTAAGAATTACATAAAAATAATAACGCTACACCCAATACAACATAACTACAAATATTTCTCCTATCGCAAATATTTCTTCCACTAAACGAGTGCTAAATGAATATTGCTGAATAAATAATACAATACCAGCAGCTATCTGTGCAACAGCTAGTTTTCCAGAACCTTCTCCACTGCATTGTACAATGACTTGTTTGGTGAGGACGTGATGAAGGTAGACAACTCCACTGTAACCATTTTTTTCGCACTCAATTACCTATGAAAGAGGAATACACGTAGATAACACAATTCCTGATATTGATAGAATATGAAATAATAGATTAATACAGAAATCGTATAATAATATAGATACGAACTTTTTTGTTGTTAAAAACTTGACAAAAAGTGAATTATTTTTGAGATGCTTGGGCTGAAATAAAACTAACTAGCCAAATGCCTAGCATTGCATGGGTAATAGAATAATTACCTAGTGAACTTGAGTAACTTACCTAGAAAGCTAGATCTTTACTAAAATCTATACTAAAACGATACCCGCGTTCTGAGCCAGCTTATCAATCGTTACGCGTAACAGTCAACAATGCTAGTTATTAATACCAGGCAAGCAATCTCGGGACTTTCAGATCTAGAGGCAGCGATCTTAACCTTTAAGGCATTAAGCTAAGCGGAATACAATGGATCTATTGGGCAATTAAATCATTAAATCATCAAATAAAGTCATTAAATTGGTTAAGATAATCACGCTTAAAAGCTTGCTTGGGGTTAATAACTAGCACCATTGACAGTTTACAATGAAAGCTAGCCCAAAACGTGCATGTTTTAGTAAAGATCTAGCTTTCAAGGTAAGTTACTCAAATTCATTAGAAAACTATTCTATCCTTCGTTTTTTTGTGACGTCATTTTATAGCTTTCGGCCATCTTTATAGACAATTTTTTCGTTAGAAACACGAAGCTTTTGCAATGATAATTTGAAAACAATGTTTTTGTTTGCAATTTTTTATTATAGTATCAAAACAAAACTTAAAAGTACTAATAAATCAAAGAAAAACGATCGTTTTCTACAGAAATGGCGGCTTTTTCATGAACGAGCGCATGCACAAACGATTTGATGACGTCAAAAAATACGATGGATTACCTGCGCAACTCCAGACATTCGGCTAGCTATTTCATATAGAGAAAAATGATATGAACTACCAGTAAATTAATGTATGATCTCAGTCTCGAAACAAACTAGGGTCGTATCTCACGGTATTACTGTACTAGACTGCAATAAGATTAATCAAGCCAAGAGAACAGACTTGCTTAAAACCAACAAAGTTTTCATACAATAATTTTAGCTCAAGATTGAAGCCGTCAATATGACATTTATATGTTTAGGCAATCATAAACCTTATTATTATATTATTATTATTCATTTAGGCCTAGGTGAACTAAGAATAAAAGCTGCATATCAATGAAGGAATTTACAACATAATTAGGGCCCTTATTACACCTGCAGGTATTGACTGTTTCCTTTAAGCGAGTCAAAAAATATCTACAGTAAATGCTTGCAAGTGAAAGAAAACAAAATTAAATGGTTGAATTAAATTTCAGGTTGCAAAAGTTGTGACACTGATACACATCACTGCACATTGAGCAAATCAGTTATAACGAGAACTGTAAGATTGTCATAAAAGCATTTAACAGCAAAGGCATTAGATATGGACCAGCAGAAAATTTGCGAAACTGTTAGAGACCAGACAACTTACTACTAGCGAAAGTAGTGTCACTGGGAAATATTTTTGTAACAAATTAGCTAGATTATTACTAGCAGCTACGGAGGAAGGGGGGACAACTACAAATCAGCGAGATTGTTACTAACAGCTACGGAGGAAGGGGCGGGGGACAATTACAAATAACAATTGCTATCATTTCTGCAGTTGACTACCAATGAAAGGTTTTGCACATTCATCTAGTTCTCACAGCCAGGGTGAATTTAGATCTTAAGTTTTTGAAAAATCCTGTTTAAAATAGCCTAATATCCGTAACAAAAATCCTATTTTTAATACGCTTACAAATGCTTTGATAAAAAACCTAATTTCAGTTGCCTTTTACCAGTTACCTCAGTTTCTAATGGTACTATTGGTCACTATAATAATGTTTATAATAGCATTTTAATAATAATATTTATAACAGTGTTTTAATAATAAAGTTTATAATAGTGTTTTAATAATACTGTTTATAATAGTGTTTTAATACTAAAGTTTATAATAGTGTTTTAATACTAATGTTTATAATAGTGTTATAATACTAATGTTTATAATAGTGTTTTAATACTAATGTTTATAATAGTGTTTTAATACTAATGTTTATAATAGTGTTTTAATACTAATGTTTATAATAGTGTTTTAATACTAAAGTTTATAATAGTGTTTTAATACTAATGTTTATAATAGTGTTTTAATACTAATGTTTATAATAGTGTTTTAATACTAATGTTTATAATAGTGTTTTAATACTAATGTTTATAATAGTGTTTTAATACTAATGTTTATAATAGTGTTTTAATACTAATGTTTATAATAGTGTTTTAATACTAATGTTTATAACAGTGTTTTAATACTAATGTTTATATTAGTGTTTTAATAATAATGTTTATATTAGTGTTTTAATAATAATGTTTATAATAGTGTTGTAATAATAAAGTTTATAATAGTGTTTTAATAATAAAGTTTATAATAGTGTTTTAATAATAATGTTTATAATAGTGTTTTAATAATAATGTTTATAATAGTGTTGTAATAATAAAGTTTATAATAGTGTTTTAATAATAATGTTTATATTAGTGTTTTAATAATAATGTTTATATTAGTGTTTTAATAATAATGTTTATAATAGTGTTTTAATAATAATGTTTATAATAGTGTTGTAATAATAAAGTTTATAATAGTGTTTTAATAATAATGTTTATATTAGTGTTTTAATAATAATGTTTATATTAGTGTTTTAATAATAATGTTTATAATAGTGTTGTAATAATAAAGTTTATAACAGTGTTGTAATAATAAAGTTTATAATAGTGTTTTAATAATAATGTTTATAATAGTGTTTTAATAATAATGTTTATAATAGTGTTTTAATAATAATGTTTATATTAGTGTTTTAATAATAATGTTTATATTAGTGTTTTAATAATAATGTTTATAATAGTGTTGTAATAATAAAGTTTATAATAGTGTTTTAATAATAAAGTTTATAATAGTGTTTTAATAATAATGTTTATAATAGTGTTTTAATAATAATGTTTATAATAGTGTTTTAATAATAATGTTTATAATAGTGTTGTAATAATAAAGTTTATAATAGTGTTTTAATAATAATGTTTATATTAGTGTTTTAATAATAATGTTTATATTAGTGTTTTAATAATAATGTTTATAATAGTGTTTTAATAATAATGTTTATAATAGTGTTTTAATAATAATGTTTATAATAGTGTTTTAATAATAATGTTTATAATAGTGTTGTAATAATAAAGTTTATAATAGTGTTTTAATAATAATGTTTATATTAGTGTTTTAATAATAATGTTTATATTAGTGTTTTAATAATAATGTTTATAATAGTGTTTTAATAATAATGTTTATAATAGTGTTGTAATAATAAAGTTTATAATAGTGTTTTAATAATAATGTTTATAATAGTGTTGTAATAATAAAGTTTATAATAGTGTTTTAATAATAAAGTTTATAATAGTGTTTTAATAATAAAGTTTATAATAGTGTTTTAATAATAATGTTTATAATAGTGTTTTAATACTAATGTTTATAATAGTGTTTTAATACTAATGTTTATAACAGTGTTTTAATACTAATGTTTATATTAGTGTTTTAATAATAATGTTTATATTAGTGTTTTAATAATAATGTTTATAATAGTGTTGTAATAATAAAGTTTATAATAGTGTTTTAATAATAAAGTTTATAATAGTGTTTTAATAATAATGTTTATAATAGTGTTTTAATAATAATGTTTATAATAGTGTTGTAATAATAAAGTTTATAATAGTGTTTTAATAATAATGTTTATATTAGTGTTTTAATAATAATGTTTATATTAGTGTTTTAATAATAATGTTTATAATAGTGTTTTAATAATAATGTTTATAATAGTGTTGTAATAATAAAGTTTATAATAGTGTTTTAATAATAATGTTTATATTAGTGTTTTAATAATAATGTTTATATTAGTGTTTTAATAATAATGTTTATAATAGTGTTGTAATAATAAAGTTTATAACAGTGTTGTAATAATAAAGTTTATAATAGTGTTTTAATAATAATGTTTATAATAGTGTTTTAATAATAATGTTTATAATAGTGTTTTAATAATAATGTTTATATTAGTGTTTTAATAATAATGTTTATATTAGTGTTTTAATAATAATGTTTATAATAGTGTTGTAATAATAAAGTTTATAATAGTGTTTTAATAATAAAGTTTATAATAGTGTTTTAATAATAATGTTTATAATAGTGTTTTAATAATAATGTTTATAATAGTGTTTTAATAATAATGTTTATATTAGTGTTTTAATAATAATGCTTATAATAGTGTTTTAATAATAATGTTTATAATAGTGTTTTAATAATAATGTTTATAATAGTGTCTTAATAATAAAGTTTATAATAGTGTTTTAATACTAATGTTTATAATAGTGTTTTAATAATAAAGTTTATAATAGTGTTTTAATAATAATGTTTATAATAGTGTTTTAATACTAATGTTTATAATAGTGTTTTAATACTAATGTTTATAATAGTGTTTTAATAATAAAGTTTATAATAGTGTTTTAATAACAATGTTTATAATAGTGTTTTAATAATACTGTTTATAATAGTGTTATAATACTAATGTTTATAATAGTGTTTTAATAATAATGTTTATAATAGTGTTGTAATAATAAAGTTTATAATAGTGTTTTAATAATAATGTTTATATTAGTGTTTTAATAATAATGTTTATAATAGTGTCTTAATAATAAAGTTTATAATAGTGTTTTAATACTAATGTTTATAATAGTGTTTTAATAATAAAGTTTATAATAGTGTTTTAATAACAATGTTTATAATAGTGTTTTAATACTAATGTTTATAATAGTGTTTTAATAACAATGTTTATAATAGTGTTTTAATAATACTGTTTATAATAGTGTTATAATACTAATGTTTATAATAGTGTTTTAATAATAATGTTTATAATAGTGTTGTAATAATAAAGTTTATAATAGTGTTTTAATAATAATGTTTATATTAGTGTTTTAATAATAATGTTTATAATGGTGTCTTAATAATAAAGTTTATAATAGTGTTTTAATACTAAAGTTTATAATAGTGTTTTAATAACAATGTTTATAATAGTGTTTTAATAATACTGTTTATAATAGTGTTATAATACTAATGTTTATAATAGTGTTTTAATAATAATGTTTATAATAGTGTTGTAATAATAAAGTTTATAATAGTGTTTTAATAATAATGTTTATATTAGTGTTTTAATAATAATGTTTATAATAGTGTCTTAATAATAAAGTTTATAATAGTGTTTTAATAATAATGTTTATAATAGTGTTTTAATACTAATGTTTATAATAGTGTTTTAATACTAATGTTTATAATAGTGTTTTAATAATAAAGTTTATAATAGTGTTTTAATAACAATGTTTATAATAGTGTTTTAATAATACTGTTTATAATAGTGTTATAATACTAATGTTTATAATAGTGTTTTAATAATAATGCTTATAATAGTGTTTTAATAATACTGTTTATAATAGTGTTATAATACTAATGTTTATAATAGTGTTTTAATAATAATGCTTATAATAGTGTTTTAATAATAATGTTTATAATAGTGTTTTAATAATAATGCTTATAATAGTGTTTTAATAATAATGTTTATAATAGTGTTTTAATACTAATGTTTATAATAGTGTTTTAATAATAATGTTTATAATAGTGTTTTAATAATAAAGTTTATAATAGTGTCTTAATAATAAAGTTTATAATAGTGTTTTAATACTAATGTTTATAATAGTGTTGTAATAATAAAGTTTATAATAGTGTTTTAATAATAATGTTTATATTAGTGTTTTAATAATAATGTTTATATTAGTGTTTTAATAATAATGTTTATAATAGTGTTTTAATAATAATGTTTATAATAGTGTTGTAATAATAAAGTTTATAATAGTGTTTTAATAATAATGTTTATATTAGTGTTTTAATAATAATGTTTATATTAGTGTTTTAATAATAATGTTTATAATAGTGTTGTAATAATAAAGTTTATAACAGTGTTGTAATAATAAAGTTTATAATAGTGTTTTAATAATAATGTTTATAATAGTGTTTTAATACTAATGTTTATAATAGTGTTTTAATACTAATGTTTATAATAGTGTTTTAATACTAATGTTTATAATAGTGTTTTAATACTAAAGTTTATAATAGTGTTTTAATACTAATGTTTATAATAGTGTTTTAATACTAATGTTTATAATAGTGTTTTAATACTAAAGTTTATAATAGTGTTTTAATAACAATGTTTATAATAGTGTTTTAATACTAATGTTTATAATAGTGTTTTAATACTAAAGTTTATAATAGTGTTTTAATACTAATGTTTATAATAGTGTTTTAATACTAAAGTTTATAATAGTGTTTTAATACTAATGTTTATAATAGTGTTTTAATACTAATGTTTATAATAGTGTTTTAATACTAATGTTTATAATAGTGTTTTAATACTAATGTTTATAATAGTGTTTTAATACTAATGTTTATAATAGTGTTTTAATACTAATGTTTATAATAGTGTTTTAATACTAATGTTTATAATAGTGTTTTAATACTAATGTTTATAACAGTGTTTTAATAATAAAGTTTATAATAGTGTTTTAATAATACTGTTTATAATAGTGTTTTAATACTAAAGTTTATAATAGTGTTTTAATACTAAAGTTTATAATAGTGTTTTAATACTAATGTTTATAATAGTGTTTTAATACTAATGTTTATAATAGTGTTTTAATACTAATGTTTATAATAGTGTTTTAATACTAATGTTTATAATAGTGTTTTAATACTAAAGTTTATAATAGTGTTTTAATACTAATGTTTATAATAGTGTTTTAATACTAATGTTTATAATAGTGTTTTAATACTAATGTTTATAATAGTGTTTTAATACTAATGTTTATAATAGTGTTTTAATACTAATGTTTATAATAGTGTTTTAATACTAATGTTTATAATAGTGTTTTAATAATAATGTTTATAATAGTGTTTTAATACTAATGTTTATAATAGTGTTTTAATACTAATGTTTATAATAGTGTTTTAATAATAAAGTTTATAATAGTGTTTTAATAACAATGTTTATAATAGTGTTTTAATAATACTGTTTATAATAGTGTTATAATACTAATGTTTATAATAGTGTTTTAATAATAATGCTTATAATAGTGTTTTAATAATAATGTTTATAATAGTGTTTTAATAATAATGTTTATAATAGTGTCTTAATAATAAAGTTTATAATAGTGTTTTAATACTAATGTTTATAATAGTGTTGTAATAATAAAGTTTATAATAGTGTTTTAATAATAATGTTTATATTAGTGTTTTAATAATAATGTTTATATTAGTGTTTTAATAATAATGTTTATAATAGTGTTTTAATAATAATGTTTATAATAGTGTTGTAATAATAAAGTTTATAATAGTGTTTTAATAATAATGTTTATATTAGTGTTTTAATAATAATGTTTATATTAGTGTTTTAATAATAATGTTTATAATAGTGTTGTAATAATAAAGTTTATAACAGTGTTGTAATAATAAAGTTTATAATAGTGTTTTAATAATAATGTTTATAATAGTGTTTTAATACTAATGTTTATAATAGTGTTTTAATACTAATGTTTATAATAGTGTTTTAATACTAATGTTTATAATAGTGTTTTAATACTAAAGTTTATAATAGTGTTTTAATACTAATGTTTATAATAGTGTTTTAATACTAATGTTTATAATAGTGTTTTAATACTAATGTTTATAATAGTGTTTTAATACTAATGTTTATAATAGTGTTTTAATACTAAAGTTTATAATAGTGTTTTAATACTAATGTTTATAATAGTGTTTTAATACTAATGTTTATAATAGTGTTTTAATACTAATGTTTATAATAGTGTTTTAATACTAATGTTTATAATAGTGTTTTAATACTAATGTTTATAATAGTGTTTTAATACTAATGTTTATAATAGTGTTTTAATACTAATGTTTATAATAGTGTTTTAATACTAATGTTTATAACAGTGTTTTAATAATAAAGTTTATAATAGTGTTTTAATAATACTGTTTATAATAGTGTTTTAATACTAAAGTTTATAATAGTGTTTTAATACTAAAGTTTATAATAGTGTTTTAATACTAATGTTTATAATAGTGTTTTAATACTAATGTTTATAATAGTGTTTTAATACTAATGTTTATAATAGTGTTTTAATACTAAAGTTTATAATAGTGTTTTAATACTAATGTTTATAATAGTGTTTTAATACTAATGTTTATAATAGTGTTTTAATACTAATGTTTATAATAGTGTTTTAATACTAATGTTTATAATAGTGTTTTAATACTAATGTTTATAATAGTGTTTTAATACTAATGTTTATAATAGTGTTTTAATACTAATGTTTATAATAGTGTTTTAATACTAATGTTTATAACAGTGTTTTAATAATAAAGTTTATAATAGTGTTTTAATAATACTGTTTATAATAGTGTTTTAATACTAAAGTTTATAATAGTGTTTTAATACTAAAGTTTATAATAGTGTTTTAATACTAATGTTTATAATAGTGTTTTAATACTAATGTTTATAATAGTGTTTTAATACTAATGTTTATAATAGTGTTTTAATACTAAAGTTTATAATAGTGTTTTAATACTAATGTTTATAATAGTGTTTTAATACTAATGTTTATAATAGTGTTTTAATACTAATGTTTATAATAGTGTTTTAATACTAATGTTTATAATAGTGTTTTAATACTAATGTTTATAATAGTGTTTTAATACTAATGTTTATAATAGTGTTTTAATAATAATGTTTATAATAGTGTTTTAATACTAATGTTTATAATAGTGTTTTAATACTAATGTTTATAATAGTGTTTTAAAAGTAACAAAATTCATTACGTACTTCATACTTTTTTTAATCAGCTTTAACTAAGCATCATAAAAGCTAGTCTTGATAAACACCCCATTTTTTCACTGCACTAGCAATAGAATAATGATGGCAATTTTCAGGATACAAGATTACAGGGCGAAGGTGAGTAATACAGAAGGGATATCACATCACATAAGGCAGCGCGTCATGCGAAGGCAGCAATGAGAAATATTAGAACATGCTAATAGGAGGTAAAGCAGGAGGAACAAGATAATTTAGTCTTTGATGAAACAAAATCTGAAAATTATTTCTTAATTGTTCAAATTTCCTGAAAGTCTCACGCGTAGTCAAGTATTTCACTTGCCAAGTCTTTCATCTGATCACAAAGCTACCACCACGCTATTCAGTATGGAATTCACAAAAAATATTAGCAATACCAGCATGAAAAATGAAGTAAAGCATGGTCAGGCAAAGCTATGCTTACAATATTGCATTTAAACAATATAATAGCTATATTAAAATTGCAAATCATATATGCAATATTTGACTAATTTAAAGCAGTGTTTGCTTAATTGGTTGCTTCGACTTAGCCAATAATCTGTAAAAATTGAGATTTTCAAATTAAGTCATGAGTGTAGATGAATCTATGACATTAAATACGCTTACAAATTGGGATACAATCTCTTGGAAGATATCAGCAGCCATTATTCAATCAACAATGTTTGAAGAGCTCAGTGGTGTTTGAAGAGCTCAGTGGTGTTTGAAGAGCTCAGTGGTGTTTGCAGCTGTATCCTACTGTATATACGTACCTAAAACATGGAAATGTTGCAATTTACACGCTGTTTATTTCAACGAAGGTAACAAAAGTGAAATTCATTAAAATTAGGAAATGCTATAAAACATGCAATTCCCAAAACTAGTGCAACAGAAAACTTTAAAATCTTTACTACAATAAAAACCATGTCTAAGAGCGTTAGGAAAAAATATTGCACCATATGAGATTTGAACACGGACACTTAGGTTTTCAGCCAAGCAGGCTTACAACTGCATCACTTGATCACCTTGGTGCACAATTGAAAAATTAGGCATATAGTTCTTACAAATGATGATCATTCACGGCGCACAGATCTGGCAGTATACAAATATTAACAAATTCAAGTCGAGTAGTATCATATAGATGGACATATAGTATCATTGTATATATATATACCATAGTATCATATAGTGGACATATAGATTGCAGCGAAATCAGTAATTTCTAGGTCTTATTTGAACTCAATACTTATATAACCTTTAAGTGCCATTTCTGCATTTTTGCAAAAGCGCTTTCGTGATAAAAGTGCCAATTTCGAATTTCTGCATTGGCTCAGAATAGCTGAAAATTGATAACCAGCGAATGGGCACAATGTTTACAAAATATCTACAAACCTTAAATATTTACAGTAAAAATATATTTAGATTGCCTATGAAGCAGTTCTAGAAAGTTAACAGGAGTATTAAATTAATAACGATGAAAGTAACGATGAATAACGATGGATAACGGCAAAATAGCAACCATTTAATTGTGATGTTGCAAACGCTTTTTAAAATATTTATCACACTTTCAAAACTTTGTGACAGCCCCCCTTAACCCGAGTTCCAATACAGCATAAACCTTTATGCATCTATGACATATCAAAAAGAAACAAGGCTATACTGCTTGCTAATCGCTTTTCTCATCAATAGAAAAAATGATGTTTCGCAAAAGTCAATTATCCAACATTGTTCGTTTTTATAAAAAGACTTACATTTTGTTTGTTGATTGATGTCCAACGTTGTTACAATATCTTATAGTTTAAATTCAAAACCTTTCTTTGTGGGATCACTCGTGTTTAAATTTAGGAAGTTTCTGCTATCGATAATAATATTTTGAAAGATGCAAATTTATTTGTTAGTCGATCGCACGTTCTTCAGAGTTTCATTTTCGGTTTGCACAATATTAATATTACGTTATGTAACTCTGCATTAATTTCTTGTCTAAACTGCTTTCGCGTGATCTAAATGGGAGCGCACATCTTCGATGGTCAATTACAACGATTTACTTATTCTTTCGAAATAACAAAGTCTATTCTGCAAAGTAAGACTAATAATAAATATTTTATACGTCTACAATAAAGCAAAACAACAAACTATTTTCAGTATAAAAAAGCGGTACTAACTGTTTGTTGTCTATTCGTACCCAGGGGTCAAGCTTAGTATAAAAGAAAACATGTTTTAAAGCAAAGTTGTATATTAAAAATACTCACTAAATTGTATGAGGCAAAATTTTAGCAACCAATACATAATTGCTGCTTTGATAATGCCTAAAAACAATATTCAACTTATGCAGAAAAACATACAGCTTCTACAGCCTATAATAAGTCCCAGCATGCAATACTAGCACAGCTTGAGCTTAAACACTGGGTAAACAATGCAACAAGGAAATTAATAATCTGACCTTGAAAGAGGGTTGAAAAAGCCAGACGATAACAACAATAGCCACAACACTTCTTTTATCAATGAATTAATGTTCAGACCCTTTGAAACTTGCTAGCTAGCTATAAATAGTTATGCAATGATCGGCAAAGCAAATAATCCAAAAAGCCTGCAGATTACAACTAATATGACAAGTGTAAAAGCCCTTAACAAGATAACTCTAGAATGCTTTAAATCAAACTAATATGGAGTACAGATATGGGAAGTTTGTTTTATGTCCAATCATATCATCTGAAAACAAGAAAAAAAAATAGAAACGACGAGGGCTCATTGTACAATAGCATGGCTACTATTGGCTAGTCAAGGTGTGAGTCCGTGTAAGGAGTGGATAACCAAGGGAGCACAGACATTATGTCCGTGAGTCCAGCAGGTACTTTTTGAAAGATCAAAGCTATTCATATTGCTTATCTCTCTGATGTAAACATGTAGAGAGTGGAATGCATCGGAAAGCAAGTACGCCACATGCCTCTGGACACATGAAGACAGCAAATTGAGTGGTTTGTAGTTTGTTAAATTTGTAAATAAGAATTGTCTACTTTTTGATCATAGATTTTCACTGCTTATACAAGAGGCGAGTCAATGAGTGATGAGTAGGAATGGTTCAAATATAGTGAAACTTTGCTACATTTCATCAACTAACGCGATTATTGGTCCTAGTCGTCCAGGAATCTCAATGTTGATAAGAGTTTACTACCGCAGCACAAAACCATGAACATGAACTAACACAACATTTTACTAATTTTTATAAGTATTGGTATTTTTTTATTATTTGTGACTGCTTTTCGTGTTGGAGGTGCTCTGACTGCCAGGATGTTTCAAGATTTAAAGTGACAAAACTTGATCGTAGTTGAAACACTCACAAGAAAAGAACATGGCGACGTGATGCCACTAGTTGTGTGGCTACCTGTCTCTTTCTCATTATTGATACCATCTATTGCGATCATGTTGCAGTTCCACCCATCTCTATTTTGTTGGTCTCTTTGTCGAAGCGCAGCTATAGATGTCATAACCACGCCTTTGCTTAAATATGAGCCTTCCACAGAGGGATCCCATTCAAACTACTATTATATTTCTGGACTGGGTAGGTCAACAAAAACAGAAAGTACATCAATTTGAAGCTTGATGTTTTAGCTTTATACTGATATTATTTTATTTGCATCACTTCAAAGGTGTAAGTTCATCTTTAAAACTATTTTCAAGGTCAGAACTCTTGAGCTTTCTTCATACCAGAGTCAAATTAAATACTCATAATCCTTTGTGTTTGAATATGATCTAACATAAAAGGTCATAAGTGAGACCATGGGATGTAGCATGACGTTTTCTTTTTGTAAACGTTACACAATAGCTGCCTCTGATACTGTATGGTTTCACACAGAATCAGAGACAGCCAACCCGAGACAGCCAACCAAACACCAGAGACTGAAAATTAACCAACATGAGTGTAGATAACATGTAATCAGGATAAACAAAGCCAGGGTGTTGAAACAATCTTTAGCATATTCAACCTTGCTTTAGAAATTTTGTATTATTATAGCATATTATTATTATTACTATTGTTAGTATTATTCTACTATTATGGCATAATATGATCCTTTCGCTATAAAGGTCTGCTTAGGTTGCACCCTTCCTCTCTCTCAATTCACTGTAACTGTACATGTCTTACTTGCTTTTTAACATGCAAGTAGCACATGTGCTACTTGCGTGTGAAAAATTTACATACAGCAGCATATACACATGCAAGTAGCCTGCGTGCTAGTTGTTCTCAAAGAAATCGGTGGGATGTCTAAAATGTCTATTTTGTTTGGAATGCTCATGTCTCCATAGCTAATTCTGTTGCCCTCTTAAAATGCATTAAAATTTAAGATTGCCAACTTGATGATAAAATCAGTTGAGTCTAATAAAAATAATAGACTGAGAGTGGCCTGGATAATGTAGCATTCTTGGCCAGTATACAATCCATCATTTTGACGTCATCACCCTGTTTGCGCATGCGCTCGTACACGAAAAAGCCGCCATCTTTGCAGAAAACGATCATCATTCTATTGGTTAATAGTATTTTTTGCTGTTGTTTTAATACTAAAATAAAAAAATTTGCAAACAAAAGCATTCTTTGCAATAATTAAGTGCAGAAGCTTCGTGTTTTCAACGATAAAAGTTGTCCATAAAGATGGCAGACAACGATCAAATGACGTCACGAAGAAACGATGGATTGTAACATTATTCTAACATTGTTACCATTCAATGGAGACTGTATGAAAAAATGGGGACTCAATATTCACTTGGTAATGCTTGCTGAGTTAATCTGTTAGCTTTTTGATCACCAATTAAAGCCTCATTATTACGCATCTTTAGCATATTCAATCTTGCATTTGGACATTCTCTAACCTTTAACTGCCAATTCGTACAGTAAATAGAGGGTTTTCTGACTACATAGATTTTATGAAAAACAAACAGCTAGACACATTAACAACTGAAAAGATTAAAACTAATCAATTAGAAAATTTTGGAACAAATACTTGGCTCAAAAGAACACAAGTGATCGCAAGTTATGTCACACATGTTCGAAACTTGATTACCAAAATGACGCCCATATAGGCTCAGTGATCATTTGGTCAAAAATTTGTATCTTTAAAAAGGGACCGAATGTCACATGTACCTTTCATAAATAGTTGATTTTGTAGTGTATTGAAATCATACATAACATATGGCTGCTTCTTTCAATGCTATTATTCAACTCTGCTAATAGTATGCACTTTTAATTAGCCTTCGTAAATTATTTATAATGCGTCTTCTTGAATAGGCGTCAATATGATTATGATATAACCTGGTTGAATACTTTGTCCTAATTCATTGACTGCTTTGTTTCATTTAAACGCATGATTGTTAGTTGAGTAATTGTTATGCTTGATATTTGGTCAATTGCCTAATAAGTCTGCAAGTGAAACATCTTAAGTGTGAACAACTCCAAAACCTAATGATTTTGCTAAACAACATTGTTCTAAACCTTAACATTGGTTATTGTTGCCAACATCGTGTGCTAGTGGTTTGGTACACATTTGTGTTAAACAACACTGGCCACTGTTTATTTATTGTATTTATGTCTATTCGTGCATTATTAGTCTTTTACATGGTTCTAGCTCTAACACTGTTTATTTTTGTGCGTTGAGATTCAATAACACGGCCAATCAATTAGACTTTGTTTTGATGAAAAAGGTTATGCATGTGCATTCAAACACTAACACATTTTGTAGAATACCGTAAATTTCACTTTACACGATACTGCGACAGAAAAACAGCAAGCACGGGTTTTGCCGATTTTAAAACACAGACATTTTTATGCGATCAAATTAAATAATTGGGTATGGAATGTACGGCGATCATTTTCAATAATGTTAGTTTTTTCATCTAAAAGAGAAAGTAAACATTTGTCTGTAACATGCCTTCTGTAAACGCCCTTTGATAAGCTACTTGCGTGCAAAGGAACAAATAGATTGGGCAAACACTGCAAAAATAATAACCCGCTCACATAAAAGAAACCACAAAGACGCACCAGCCATTGCTGATAGAAAACCCAGTGATGATGGGTGGATCCAATGGAAATAATAGGTAAGTTTACATTTTTGTCTTACAAAATGCTTACTTACGCATGCTCGAAAACATTTACACAAATAAATTTGAGTTTGAGCACGTGTAGAGAGTATACAAACGTACATGTAGCAGAAAGATGATATTATCAACAAATTTGGAGGGTTATTTTTTCGTTTGCAGTGGCGTTTCCGGCATGTAGATCGTAATTTGGGCTATAACCATAGATTTAGTCAGAACCCTAGCTAAGCCAGCGTCGTTTAGGGAAAGTTACGCTACCAACGGAGCTTATACAAACGCATCGAAAGTTCCAAACAAACAGACCACGCCTGCTTTTATATAGAATTACAATGGACCAGTCTTAACTGTCTTTGTTTATCAGCCAATAAAGTTACTTTGGGTAGCCTTAGAGCACTATCAAGTATGCCACAAAAAAGCTCAGGTTTTGCTCTAACTCACAATGCAGTTATAAAGGTGACAGACAGCTCCATATTTACAAGTTTTTGGGTACTTCATGGCAAATAACTCCGATTATACATGTACATTGTATGTGCTAGAATGTCTTAGCTACATTGTGTTTACTTGCAATTTCACAACTTCAAGTCTGCAAACAAACAATCTAATGTATTCACAATGATAATTATATTTTTAATACCATCAATTGCCAATTTTTTGTTCTTACTAGTTATAAAATTATAAACAGGCTTGTTTTATGCAAATTAATTGACAACCGCAAACTTATTACGGATAATGATTGTAACTAAAAGTGCAAGAAGTATGTAGTATAACATAAAAATTGAAATGCTTTTCGTAATAAAAACTGAATACTAAGAGCATATTATACTACATAGAAAAACCTTCATAGTAATGTTACAATAAAAAACTATTAACTTTGAATAAACAAGTCAAAGAAGCTAGGCTGTACTAGTACTATAGCGAACTACACCAGAGTAGTATTTTGTGTGCAATAGCTGACCTACAAATGTTTATAACATATATACCTATTATACTAGCCAACAAGCATGAGTACAGTAAGAATACAGAAAGCATTGAATTTCAACAACACTTAATGAATATTTTGAGCTAGTGTTCGCATGGCAATGCTTTTGCTACCTAGCTGCACTGACTGTGAGGTGGAGGTATGTTTTTTACGTAAAATATTAAGTCTAATATTCAGAAACTTTCTCACTATTTTCTGCATTATAGGATGACAAGTGGGCATCTAGAAGCATTTAGAAGCTATCAAAGTACCTATATGGTTATTTTCAAGATGAGGTTCGAAGCTTCTCTTAGGCTGACTCCCACTTTTTGAAAAGAGCAAATGTGTCACCAAAAAACTTCACACAAAGCACCCTCTTTAAATTCTTTTTATTGCGAAAAAACCTGACCTACCGTGTGAAACACCAATGTGTTAGATAGGTGAGTGCAACAACCTTCACATCCTTGCTTCAACTTTAGCAAACTTTGTAGACCATAGACAGCGAGGTAATATAGTGACTCTTCTTCAGCTGCGCTGATTTCCCCACGAAAAGCTAGAGGTATATTCATGAGCTGAGGCTCTGCAGTTGGTACTTCTATTGCAGATGGCAATAAATCTCCAAAGTACTCTTGTTCATCTTCTACATAGTTAGACGTTTTGGTCGGTTTGAGATATTGTGCCACAGAGATCAGTTTTACAGCATATGCTAGTGGCTCGTGCTGCAGGATGCAGAAAAGCTGCAGCTTGTGACTATAGTATTTCTTAAAGCAGTTTCTCTTTCAGAGACAAGTGGTGGCCTGTGAGCGAACAAAGTTAGCATGGCATCACCTCTCTGTCAACGTTTTCCCGTTTTAGTCAGTGTAAAACACTTATTTTTTAAATATCTTTATAAGTAAACAAAAAAGACTAGAGGTAAGCAAGCGAAACATTAATATGAATCCTACTACTATTACTAATCGGGCTATTACTATTTCTATTCTACCTATTCTAGGACGGCTATACAACCTTTTCCACCAATTTTAACCAGTTATCTATTAATGAATGTAACATACTATATGCTATTGTTATCAACTTGAATAATAACAAGAAGGCAAAACAATACAACAGATAAGAATTTTTTGTAATAATAAAACAAACACATGATAAAAAACAATAATGGTACTATGCAAATAACTAAACTTATGGATAGCATTTATTATCATTATAATTATAAAATGTATTCTAACAACTAGCAGCAATAATTACAATGACAATAAGAATATCGATATGGTTTAAAACCAATATACATATAACGACAAAATTTTAAATTACATTTTAACTGACCTCACAAAGTTTAAAAGCAGTTGGCTGCAGAAATTTTGGATTGATCTTTGTTACTTCCGCGATCCAACTTGTAATTTTCACATTGATAAAATTAAACATTGTGATATTAAATTTTAAATAAATAAAACACTGATTAAATAAATAAAATAATAAAAATAATAAACAATGACTCTGTTCACATAGGCCTGATATGGCTGTGAATAGTAGTCTCCAACTATCCTCTGTTCACATAGGCCTGATATGGCTGTGAATAGTAGTCTCCAACTATCCTCTGTTCACATAGGCCTGACATGGCTGTGAATAGTAGTCTCCAACTATCCTCTGTTCACATAGGCCTGATATGGCTGTGAATAGTAGTCTCCAACTATCTTTAACCTTTCCACTCACCAGTTCAACATTCAGCTGACTCTCATCACTCCTTATTTCTCATGTCCACAAGAGTTCATGAAAACATAAAATATGAACAAATGACGCTAATCAGGAAATTTTTGTATGTGAATAAAAGTAAAACTGTAGACAGTAACAGTACCTACTACTACATTGAGAATAAATTTAAATTAATAGTGATATCTAAATCTATACAGCTGCAAACACTAAAAACAATGTGAATCTTACCTGCCCACTTTAACAATTCATGCATTCCTTCTTTCAGGATCTTTTGGGAACTGATACACCTGTAGGCCTAATTCTGATCTGCTTGAGCATCCCACAGCCAAAATAATAACCATTATGATAAAGATGCTGTTTAAATTACTATTAAATTTAATATTAATAAAAAATAAGGTAGAAAAGTGTTAACGCCAAGATTGAAATTCTTTTAATGTCACGCCGTCAGATAAACGGAAGTCTGCTTTTAGCCTGGTGTAAGCTTAATTAACCACAGATAAGATGCTAGTGCTATACATGAGAAAAATCAGAAAATCCTGAAATCTTTGTGGTATAAAAAAGCCAGAAAAAATGGTGATTTCATCTGCGTATAAGTCGTATTTCTGATGCAATACCTCAATTTGCAACAGAAATTTATATGGCCACATGATTTAGTTCGGAATTTTTGAAAATATTTGAACTTCCAGTAGCGTAACTCCTTTTAAACGACGCTGGTGATGCTGAGCCAATCTGGACCCACTTAATCCTTTTGATGAAAAGATGATGTTAACCTTTGTAGACAGAAAGCCCAATGTTTGTTTTAGCTTTCTTTTGGAATACAGAAAGCTAAAATGGCTTCATTATATATTCTTGATACCGTAAAACATATTTAACTGTCATTGCAAAAATTACTTATTTCTATCCACCTTCCATTCACTATTTTTATAAATGATTTTAGTGGTATTGCTGCCACTTAATTATTGTTTTATTACATATTATGATGATCATTATTATTACTTACTGCTACTAAGATTACTCTAGTACTAACTAAGAGACACGCAATAGGTAATCGCAGCAAAAAAATTAGTTTTCACACAATTTCCAAAAGGAAAACAAATGCAAAAGGTAGTATTAATTAATATTCAAAAGTGAACATTTAGCGTGTGCATACGATATACGATAAGCGCAATAAAAAGTTAGGGATTGTATAGCTCAATAGTTAAATGCGTGGTTTGAAACTTGCAGTTGTCATCTCCGTGAGTTCAATTCCAGCAAGAAGTGAGCTTTTCATTCCAAGATTTTATTAGCTACAAATAAACAAACCGAAGTACGCACGCAATCTTTTACTACTGCTGACTACTACTGCTTCCTCCCCTTAACCACACCCACCACTAATACTGCTATTTTATATGACTACACAGTAATTTTAGTAGATGTTGTTTTTTAAATTATTATTCAATAATAATAATCGTTATTACTATAAAATAATTATAATTTTATGTATTCCACTTCGCTATTTATTGCTGGTTGCTTAACTCGCACCAATCAGAACACCAATTAAGCTCTCTATTCAGAAAAACAAATTACATATACACCGATATTTTTAGTTGAAATGAACATTTTGAATTGCGATGTACCTTAAGTATAGCTGAAATTTGATGGTTCAATTGGAAAACGAGTGCTTGATAGGGTCTGTATTAATAATGTGCCTAATGCTAGGCCCTCTTGTGTTCCAAGATTTATAGAGGATTAGAATTCTCAATTTTTTCCCACATCCAGTTGGAATTAGCTGTCGTTAAAGAGGAGTAAAATATTTGTGTAGACAACATGTAATAATATAGTTATCTAGTAGTATTGTGTGGCAACATCATGCTCTATTTTTACCAATATTTGACTTTTGTTCGAGTTTTTTGTTTACAGTACATAGTTGAGAGCAGAGTTATCTTCTCTCTCAACACAACTTTTCCAAAAGCTGAGCAGATTCCAAAATTTCCAAAACAGACCATTTACAGTAGTGTGAAAATAAATGAACTACCAATCAATTAAATAAAAAAATCAATCAAAACTAAAATGAAAACTGACTCAACTAAATAAAACTTTATCATTGCTACTGTTGAGCACTCGAGGTGATTAAATCCCTCATTAAGCTTTTGTTGTTAAATAGAAAGCAGACAAAGTATACATTAAAAGAAAGTTGTAAAATAGTTGAACTTAATAAAATGAATTTTATCTAATTTAGAAACACTAATTCTGAATGAGTTTTAGGGAGTCAAAGTTAGCAATTATTTTTAACATTTTCACTCATTTTGACTAAAGTTGAACCTGTATTTTATTTGCATTCAAACTTAGAGCGGTGATGATATTGAAATCAAAGACGTTGTGTAAAACAATCCTCGTGTCATTATGTTTTGCTGGATGAAAAACTTTGTCTTTGCAGTAGCTAGAAATTAAAAATATTGATTTTTAGTTTTTGTGCTAGCAGGCAGCACAAGTCTGCATTTTAAGGGTAAACTATTTCAAATTTTCAATTTAAAATTTAAAAACAAATCTGAATAGTAAAGACTCATAGCTTCATTTTGAAATGTAATAAGTGCAATTTTAAATAATTGGCTAGCAACTACATGTATGACACCATATTTATTAAAATTGGTCAAAATTCTATGGTGGTCGGTTCATTTTTTAAAATTTTACTATATACTACATTGTCAATGTTGTCGTAATTACAGCATTTTGTTCTAAATAAAACAATGCCAATTTTTTGGGCTGCAATTTGCTGCTGCAACCACTATCTGAAAGCACCTGACAAGACCTACCACAGATGTTAGGAACATTTTACAAATGTTTCTAAATGATGTGATAGGCATCTTATCAAATATTCAAAAATGTTAGTATTTCCAGTTTTACAATTTTACACAAGTACTTGATACTGGCTGTAGTTTCCTCCTGACCCAGTCACTTCAACGGCATGAACAAACGCGCTGAGATGCGAGGAGTTCACGCCTAGTGAATTTTCTCCAATTTGTTTTGATTACTTCCTGTTTGACACATTTACAGCAGTGCTAGATGGGAAAAGGAATATAAAGTTGAGCG
Organism: Watersipora subatra; assembly: GCF_963576615.1. Taxonomy (NCBI): domain Eukaryota; kingdom Metazoa; phylum Bryozoa; class Gymnolaemata; order Cheilostomatida; family Watersiporidae; genus Watersipora; species Watersipora subatra. The sequence continues at coordinate 55,579,847 of NC_088715.1, read as the reverse complement.
CTTCTAATGGACACTAGCTAGAGAATACTTATAGGGAAAACTAGGTGATTGCTTGGCTTTGCACGAATAGTAAAATGGTTTTTTGGACAAATAATTTATTTTTAATCAACATTTATCATTCTAACTTTTAAATGAAGGTGTTTGTTCATTTTTGTGTGAGCTATAAATTTAATTATGTTTATGCTACATAGACATATATCTATAACATTATGGCCTTTTGAAAAAGTTTGGGCACGGATTTTTCTTTTAGTAGTTCAAGCATGCTAACTGAAGCCTAAAGGGTGTGTATTTAAACCAACCGCAATTGAAGATTGCAAATGTAATAAATTAATTCTGCAAATTATTCTATAGAATGACAAGGTAGCCGCATTGCATAGTAGATATTATGTCTGTTTTCAGAACCAGTATTTCTGAGTTCAACACCAGTGTGAAGGTGTTTTTGCATATTTTATGGCTGTAACTGAAGATACGGACCGCGCCAGACTAACCAACAAATGCTTACATATATGTACCTACATGTACTACTCAAATAATGTGGCATTACCCGGGTAATAAAATGATTACCTAATGAATTTGACTAACTTACCTCGGAAGCTAGTAGTCTAAATATTTGCTATAATGACAGCTGTGTTTAAAACCATCATAATAATAGTGAGGATTAACGATCAACTGGGCTAGTTAATAACCACAAATGCTTCAAGTGTGAGTATTTTAACCGATGTAATCGGTATGATCACAATCAATCATCATGTAGTGGGTAAGATTGCTGGTTTTCAGACCTAGAGGTTCTGAGATCAACTCCTCTGCGAAACAGATTTTTCGTTGCTGGATTTTATTTGCTATAACTGGACACATAGACAGACAAAAAACAAACAATAATATTTATATATAACTATATATGAATAAAAGTGTAAAATTGGAGCGGAGTGCTCAATGATACAGAATGAGTTAAAGTCGGTAAAACACACTATTACTTTAGATAAAACACTTTATTACTAATAGTTTCATGCTGGCCGAGAGCAATCTTCAGCTAGTTGAAGATTGCTCTATACTTTTTTAGTATAAGCAGCATTTCTGTTTAGATTTTACTAGTAGTAATAATTTTATTTTTTTCGTTTAGTTTTTATTTCACTCTCAGCAGTACTTTTACAGATGACATTATATTCATGTAGCATGTACATTGTAACGATTGTGAAAATATCTAGTTTTTGTCATTCTTTACGCATTGCTTATAATGTTACATACACAACTATAAAGAAACAACATCCATCTTATAAAGCACAGGCATGGTAAAGTAGAGCTGTCCATCGTTTGTCATCACATAGAGTACTATGTAATATTGTTGTTTGATCAATGTGTTAGAGTTGCCTTTTCCTGTTTTGAATCTCAACGGCAAGAAATAATAGGTTTGGATGAATGGTTCAAATACTCTAAAAGCCCAGGACATATGACGATTATGCCTATTCAAATTTTTATCATTTTTATCAGTTTGTTGTAGTTACACAGTGATCGTCATGGTGATCATCAGATACAATATGTCCAACAAGAAGAATAAGTGGGACTGTGTCGGTTTAACGCTCTTGGTTCAGTTAGGATTGTATTTACCTCTAAGACTATAACCTTTTGTAAATGTACCATCTCTACTTTATTATGGCGCCATTCAAGCGCATTCATGTTTGAGAATGACATGTTTCGCAACATGAAACAATAAAAAGCAAAAGGAATAAAACTCTGAAACAACCAAGTTATGTAAGGCGTTGGCTTTAGCTGATATAACCAGAAGTCAGGAGCCGGATATATACAATTGAACATTCACCTTCTTGAATGCGTCTTGTACACTTGATCTGATCGGCTCTTCAATCTACTAAAGGTATATAAACATTTACTGTAACCTTACATGGTGTCAGACGTAAAACTACATGCCAGTAACTGAACGATATAGACAATATTGCGATATTACTGTAGGCCTGAGACTTGCATGGGGGTATACATATAGAGTGGGTGAAGATTTGGAAGGGTCCTATTCTATACTACTACTACTATTAACAATACAACAAGGGCTTAAGTAAATAAGCATTTTTCAGGGAGATAAGTTCGATAATAATAATCACACAAAAAATTCAGTGTGACCAGTCTGTTTGTGAAGGTTTGGGCAAATCCCGTATTAACAAAGGTACATACTGCTACAAGAGCATAACCAGTTTAGCGATGGCGGAATCAAAATGCCATAAAGAGGGGAGTTTTTTGCAACGTCTCGATTTTAAAGATGAAAACCTGACGGTCAGTTGGCAAAAATTTAAAAGACGGATCAATCTGCTAAAAATAGCTAAGAAATGTGGGGAAATGGAGAATGAGGAGCAGATCACAAATCTTTTGATGTTGATGGTGCCTGAGAGTGTTCCCCTCTATGACCAATTTCAGTTTCGCGCTACTGAGGAAAGACGAAGATTTTGAACAATGTGATAAGGACGTTTGATGCACACTTTGAGCCAGTGCAAAATATAGTTTACGAATGAGTCAAGTTTAATAGTCTAAAACAAGGTAGCATGTCAATTTATCAATTTATAACACAAGTACATACTCAAGCTGACAGCTGTAACTACGGTATCATGAGAGATCAGCTGATAAGAGACAGAATTGTTGTTGGGTTTAGTGACAATAAGTTGAGAGAGCAACTGATTTATATTGAAGACTTAAATCTAGCCGCATGTATTAGATAAGCCAAACAATACGTTTCTCATTATACCCAAACATCGAAATTAGTTGGGAAACAACCTGATGACAACTTGAATTATGTAAGGCAGTCATGTTCAGCAAATGATTGGAGAAAGGATCAACGACAACAAAGAACAAAGGAGAAATGTTACTTTTGCAACAAAGAGCCTCATCCAAAGGCGAGATGTCTTGCTAAAGGATCAACATGTTATGTGTGCAAAGAGCAAAGACATTGGGCTAGGCCTAAAGCATGCAAAGGAAAAAGGGTTGAACAGGCAAAACCAAAGTGACGAAGTCATACCAGAATCGGAAGACTTGGGGAGTTATTACTTAGATTCTGAATCAGAGTGACTAGAAGGAGTGACTGTAGAAAACATCGCCGAGACTCAAAAAGCGTGGATTGTAAACCTAAAATTAAACCCAGAATCAATACAGATTAAAATTGATACTAGCGTTGCTGTAACAACTGTTCTTTCAAGTATGAGTAAACTGATTAAAAATATAACGCAACCTAGGAAAACTTTAAGGGGGGTGAATAATCATAAGTTAATGGTGACAGGTCAAGCTGAGCAGACATTGAGCTCTTCAGAATCCCAAATGCAAAAAACTATATACATGCATTTTGTTAAAAACCTAGTGACACCCCTGTTAAACAAACCAACAATTGCAAAGTTAGGTCTAATTCATTTTGCGGACAGTGTGGAGACTGACGTGAAAAAAGAGTAGATCAAGAGGCATTCCCAATTATTTACAGGTCTAGGGTCAATGGATGCAAAAGTAAAAATCACAATAGATGATCAAGTTACTTTGTTTGTACAATTGGTTCCTAGAAAGGTAGCGGCAGCTGGGAAACAGCTGTTGCTGGAGGAACTGAACAGAATGGAGAGATTGGGGGTGATTGAATGCATTGAAAAACTTACTTAATGGGCGCGGCATGTATAGTGGTTCCTAAGAAGAATGGAAAGCTGAGAGTCTGTATTGACTTTACTAATCCAAACAAGGCAGTTAAAAAGAGTATCACCCATTACCCATAGCAGAAGAGACTTTGAGTGAATTGGGCAACTCAAAGTATTTTAGCGAACTAAATGCTAACTGCGGGTATTGGCAATTAAAATTGCAAAAAGACTCTCAAAAACTTACAAGCTTTATAACTACATTTAGAAGGTTCTTTTGTAAACGATTTCTATTTGGGATTAGCAGTGCTCCTGAAGTGTTTCAGAGAAATGCAAAAAGCACTACTTGACCTGAAAGGGGTGGTCTGTCAAATGTACAATATTCTAGTTCATGAAAGTAAAAGAAATCAGCATGATGAGAGACTTCGCCAAGTATTGAAAAGGTTGGGAAAATCAGGAATTGCATTAAATAAAGATACATGTGAATTTGGAGTACAGGAAACCAGATTTCTGGGTCACGTAATTGATTGAAGAGGGATTTGAGCGGATCCTGAGAAGACCAAAGCAGTAATAGAATTTCCAACACTATCCAGCAAGAAAGATTTGAGACGTTTCTTTGGCATTGTCAACTGTTTGGGAAAGTTCTCTCTTAAATTGAGCAAGTCTACTAGTCATCTACGTAAGTTACTAAGAAATGACAGTGATTGAATTTGGGGACACAAACAAGTGAAACAGTTCCAACTTGTGGAACAATTGTTGGCTAAAATGCCTATTTTAATATCATACTTGGTAACTGCAGAGACTATGGTTAGTGCTGACTCTTCTTTATTTGGTCTTTGGGCTGCACTACTGCAGAGGGTAAATGACAATTAGAAACCTGTGGCTTATGCTTCACATTTGCTTATCCATACAGAAATGTTATTCACAGATCGAGAAAGAGGCATTGGCGATATGTTGGGCTTGCAGCAAGTTTTCGTTTTATATTACAAGAAGAGACAGATCACAAGCCACTTTTAGCCATTTTAAGTACCAAAAAATTAGAAAAGCTTGCAATAAGAGTGCAACATTTTTGTCTGAAGATGATGTCATATTTGTACAAAGTAATCTACACTCCTGGCAACAAGCTAGCATTAGCTGATGCAACCTCTAGGTCTCTCAATATGGATGGAGGTGAAGTGATTGAGATGGTAGAGCCACTGGGAGTCTGAAAGGCTAGATGAGCTGCCAATAGCGCAAAGACGATTGAGTAGAATAAAAGCATCTACATTTGAAGATGAAGCTGGAAAACTTCTGTTGGAGTTCATCACCAATGGTTGGTCAGATAATAGAGACGTTCCTTAGATAGTAAAGAATGTATATACGTTCAGAGATTATCTGACTCAGGTTAATGGAGCGAATTTTTTATGAGCAGGGTTTTTTGTTCCTGAACTGGAATGTGAAAAGGTACTCAGAGACGTTTATGCTGGTCATCAGGGTGAAAATAAATGTATCAGGAGAGCATAAGATGTAGTCTGGTGGCCAGGTATGACAAAAGACATAAAGAATATGGTATCCTGTTGTGGAATGTGTGAGAAATACCGTCACAAATTTTGAGAGCCGTTAATTTGTACACCCTTACCTGAAAGGTCATGGTGGAAACTAGCAATGGACCTCTTTGAGATGAATAAAAAATCATATTTAACTACAATAGACTATTTTAGTCATTTTATTACAGTCGACAAGTTGAATGACTCTACCGACTCACAGGCAATATGTACCAAAGGAAAGGATCTCTTCTGTTTATTAGGCGTACCAAACGCAATATTGACGGATAATGGCCCTCAAATTGTATCGAAAAATTTCAAGACTTTACCTAGGAGATGGGATGTACAGCATGTCACGAGTTTTTCTTGTAATCCACAGAGTAACAGAGAAGTGGAATGTGCTCTTTGTACAGTTAAAGGTCTCATGCATAAGAATGTAGATATTTAAGCAGCTCTAGCTATGTATAGAGGTACACCATTGGCTAATGGGTACACGCCCTCTCAGCTGTTAAATGGCAGATCAATGAATTCTATGGTTATTCTGTCTGAACAGAAGATATATGTGAAGAGGCTCAGAAAATTTGAAGATGATCATAGACACAAACAGGCTACATGGTATGACAGTAGACCTTCAGCCCGAACCAGAAGCCCCATTGATATTCAACAACAAATGGCCATTCGAGAGAAAGGCAAATCTCTAATGCAGGTGACAGTTATTGGAACTCGAGGAAGAAAAATAGTGGCTGTTGGATTTTCAGGGAACGTGCGCGTGAATGTACAGCTGTCATATCTAGATCACCTATGGAGAAAGACCTAGAAGATAGCTCAGGTGTACTATACTTGGAATCACTAGGCAGTCCTAGAATAGATATGAGAACTTACAGAGCAAGTAATGAGAGTGTAATTCAAGATGGAGCTGAATCTGTACCCAGGACTCCTCCACTTAAAAGTCCTGTCTTAGCAAAACCCATGGAGCACAACAGGCTTAGTAATGATAACAGACCATTGAGAACTCCAGAAAGGAAGATCCGATATGGGAGGCAAGTTAAAAAACCCAATAGGTTGAACATATAACCTTGTCTTTTAGTTTTAGGTACATAGTAGGTTTGTTTCTGTTGTATTCCAGATATGAAGACTAATAGTATTGGGCAATTCAATTGTAAGGGAGTTGAATGACCCCTCATGGCAGACGATATCTATTTCAGGAGCAAACTGGATGCGTTTGTTACGGCATATATCTAGCAACTTAAGTGTTTTAGGGGTTCAATCACATGCATACATATCGGTCCCATTAGATTTACAATAATTTATGAAGACAGACAATGTGTGCCCATAGCAATGGGCACACATTGTCTGTCATGGCAATCTACATGGGAATATTAAGGCAATGGAGAAGGATGTTACAAGCACATAACATCGTTGTAATATTATGCACTATTTATCCCGCCTGCTTAAAAACATATAGCAACAATACCACTACAAAATGTAAAAAGGACACTGAGCTTATTAGAAGCTTGGTTGTGGTGGAAAACCAACGGATTGTAAATCTTAATATGTCAGGAAGTTGGGCAACTCCTTATATGCATAAGAGAGTATTTACCAGGAGACATTACTCTTATGCTTTTAGAAGTCATTTTCTTAAAAATGGGATACATCCTAGTCTTTTGGTAACTGAAGACTGAAAGAAATTAACAGTAGAAAAGTGACACGTGAGTGAATAAAATTTTTTTTCATTTGTATTTCGTATGATGTTACTGGTTTGTATATACACATATAACTACTAACGACTAACATTGGCACCAGCACTATTTGAATCAGTTCAAAGAGGAGGTTGCAGTAAGGGTGTGTTGGCATCCTAGTTGACTGATCAACTATCGACCCGGTTGACAAAGTTTCTATATAGATTATTGCATTTATGAAACAGTTTGGATATTGAATTGGTTATCTGGTGTGCAATTAGCAATATTGTGTCACTTATGGAAATGTGATGCTGCTGGCGGTTGGTTATTTTTTACAGTGAGGCACGTTAAAGACACTACATAGAAGGAGCTTGAAGGAAAGGTGTAAAGCGTTGGCTAATACAATCGGAAGTCAGGAGCCAGATATACACGATTGGACATTCGCCATCTTGAATGCGTCTTGTAGACTTGATCTGATCGGCTCTTCAATCTACTAAAGGTATAAAAACATTTACTGTAACCTTACAGTTAGCAGTATAATTTGATGGCAAAGCTTCACTTTTGTCAACACATATTAGGCAATAATATTGCTCAAATTTTTGTACATATCTAAACAAATTGTATATGAACATGTACTACGATAAGAATAGTTAGAAATATTGTATAGCCTTATATGCACAGTACTACGTACGCAATACTCGCGCATATTAGGCTACTACTACGTATGTAGTAGTAGCCTAATATACGCGTAGCCTTATGTGCCTAGTAGGCGGTACTACGTACATAGTTCTTTCCTGTAGCTTGAAGCAAACTTCTTGAGTAGAATAACGAGGAGGAGACTCTCACCTTTAATTTTTGTACTCTTTGTACTGTCTCCTTATTTTCTATGACGATAATAGCATGCCTTGAGTGATCCTCTAATGTGCCATTATAAATTATCAGTAAAAGGTCTGTTTTCGAACTTCATCTATATTGTTATTGGCTGTTGCTAGTTCGTCTGTTTGTTGTCTGTTTGTCAGTTCGTCTGCTCTTGTTCGCTTTCATACACCACAGTAAAGAACTATTTGTCAAATTATTTTAACCTCCCATCAATTTTGAACCATATTTGTGTGAGGTTAGCTTCACAAACATGACTCTGATAAAAAAACTACATACAGACAGTGAGAGAGCCATTCTGGATGGTCACCTTTTTCCATCAGGCAATCAATCTGTTTTACCATTCTATTGAGAAGAGATGTCAATTTCTTCAACCAAATGGATTGGACCACGTAAGGTCCATGTGCTGGCCAGTTCTTCATATGCTGCACTCTGCACTTTAAATCCGATACACAGATAGTGAGTCTTAATCGGTAAACCTGTTAAGACAGATCTCAGGCTATAGGTTTAAATATACACGTATATACATATTAACCCTTTTGGAGACCAAATTTGCTAACTTATCTCCACCTTGACATAGATTTTTAAATACATAGGCTATACAGGAGGAAGCTGATACGTGTTTTTACCAGTTGATATTTATTGCTTATAATTAACCTAAGATGATCTTAAGCCTGCATTGTGGTGAAGTCACAGTCAGATAGCAAAAAAATTTTGTTTTCCTGTCAAATTTTACAATACATTTTGGCATGTGGTTTGCCTAGATACCATAAAACATTTATTTGAACACCATGGCGCTCTAATTTTCAACCTTTTTCTTAGAGTGATGCTTTATTAGAGGTGAAATTAAAATAGAGGGTGGCGTTGTATTTCTTATACACCTTGTCAGAATGCTGAACAAATAAATTTAACTCTTTCATGGGTGAATCGATTGTCACCTATATTTTGCATTCTCCTTCAGGCAGTGCGACATTAAACCTTTTGGATGCCAGAGGTTTACTAACTTACCTTAAACTTGTCTTAGACCTTTAAATAAAAAGGCTATACAGGAGGAAACCGATACGTGTTTCTAATAGTTGATATCTATTGCTTATAATTAACCTAAGATGATCTTAAGCCTGCGTTGCAATTTGTTTGAGCTTTAAAGTTTTTTATTTCATGCAGTAGTGTATTTTTATTTTATTACTTTATTTAACAATGTTGTGTCAGAGTTGGAAACTTTAAAAGTTACAGGCTGCCTCAAACAGCGTAGCAAAAGCTGCAATCATGCTAAGATTGGCACCACAAGAAATTTGACGTTGAAATAGAAATGTAGAAAACAGCTAAGCTAAGAATGCTTTCGACTCTGCTTCGCAGAGTCGAAAGCATTGTCATGTCAGCGTGAAAATCATTTAAAACTGACAAACTGAGAGAAATGGCCGTCCCACACTACTGCAAAAAGCGTAGCAAACACGATCCAGGACAATTACTATACCGATGAAAATATCAAGCATAGGAGCCATCTAACCATTACAGCTGATGAGATGAGAATATCTGGGACATTAACAAGCATGGTAAATGTATGACCACATAATAATCAATTGCGATTATAATGGATTGTCACCACTACATATGAAGGAGAACAATATATTAGGCCTACAAGAGTTACCAAAAGTAATTCTACAGAGCAAACAAGTTGCAGAGTGACAAGCACAAGCAGGGACATACATGTATATACATCAAACCATCAGCAAGTCATAAGCAAATCGAATGTTCATAACACTTTATATATATTATAGATATAGCTTATAACATCATTTATTATAGACAATATGATTTTGTGAAATCATAATATAATTATTCATGAATTTTGATAATGTTTTGAGAAACAAAAGGAATTTATGTAATGGCTATAGAATGCATAGTATAAAATATGAATATCTCTTTTGCCTTATGTATGATAAATAATTAAAACCGTCTCGGGATAAGGGTTATGGCAAAATTCATTTTATAAATCTGCTACTGAAGGTTCTTAATTTATAGTTATAGTTTAAGTCACGCGCATCAAATCGCCATGGAATCCCGTCATACGTCAGATACAGAGAACCACAGCGACACTAAAAAATAAATATTGCGAGAATGTTGTAAGAATCGCAGAAATCAGGCGACCAATGTCACTTGGTGGCGATCCGAGAATGAGGATATAAGGAGAAGCTGGCAGCAAGCTGAGCAGTGAGGAACTGGCGGCAAACCAGACAGCGAGAAACTGGCAGCGAGCCAAATAATCAGAAACTGGCAGTGAGCCAGACGACAAAGAAAGGCGCAGAGAGAGAAGCCAAAAGATAAGGAGGCTAATATAATACAAAGATAGCCAAAAGAGCCTACAGCAAACAGTCTGTGGAGAATCAACTCATCTAGAAGGAAGCGCACAGCAAACACAGTTCACTCAAAGAGGTGGCAAACCAGGAAGCCATAAAGCCCTGAAAGAAGAGAGTTATTCAGCCCACCTATTAACAGAAAGTGCCATCACTACGTGCCTAGGAAACATGTACTCATCGAATCTAGAGAGGCCATAACTAATAGGGCTAAGTATACAAGCATATTGCTATTTTTGCCTGAACAAGTAAATAATTGTTATTTTTAAGCTTATGAAAACACTAGAGTTCACAGAGACTTGGAAAGAAACGATTGGGGTGTTATTGTTGATTATAAGATAATTACCTACAGACAGTTGTAGGCCTCATAATCCTAATACTACTAGTTGTGAGCATTAATACTTGGGCTCATCATTGGCAACAACGTGACACTGTCAAAACACAATTTCAAGGAAAATTATAATAGTGCCCATCTCCATTGATTGATTTGTTGGCTAAATTTGGCTTTATAGCAGCTGTCTGATTTTTGTGGGGCACAAGTGCCACTTTGTCTACGGTCAAAAACAAAGTGGCTCTGTCAAGTGTAGTCTGTTTGTGGCAGACAGTTGCATGAAAGCTCATTGCACTCAAGTTACCAATATGCTGAGTGCAATAAGCTTGAGACAAACACGTTCGCAGCCATAGCTGGCTTTTATGTGCAATAGAACAGAAGTTACGAATATCGATCCATTGTAAGCGGTGTTAAGGTTACTGCAATCATGCTATCGATTAGTAGACCATTGATATGCAAATTTTAAAGTTTTATAATAATAATCTATCAAATGCTACAACGGGGCGCTGTATGCTCAACGGCTCGAATTTAGGCAATTCTTGTAAAAACTTGGACTAAAGACTGGGGAAGCCACGCTTCTAAAACAGACCCATAGGAAGTCGACACCCTCTCAGCTTTTAACAACCAAGCGTGCATAAACCTGGGCATACAGAAAAGCTTTTTCCTTCTATTTAGTGGAGACGGTGGTGAGTGCTCATGTAACAGTGTTATTAGTTATAAATGTGAATGAAGGGTAGATTATGTTTTTACTACCAGCCAAATCAAGAACTGCTTGATACATGTGACGTCATATTTAATTGATAATTTAACACTAAATGCTATTATACTCGATCTCTAAAATCCCTCTTGTAACACGAAAAGCAAGTAAACCGCTGAGCTTTAGAACATGAATGATAATATTAATCATCAATCTTAATACACAATAAACTAGATACTATGAAACTCAGCAAGCATATCAGTGTTTAACGGTCAGGAACTAGTCTAAACCATAGACTGCACTTTAAATATTATGAAACTAAGAAGGCATATCAGTATTTAACGGTCAGGAACTAGTCTAAACCATAGACTGCACATTAAATATTATGAAACTAAGAAGGCATATCAGTATTTAACGGTCAGGAACTAGTCTAAACCATAGACTGCAAGTAGTATATAGAGAGCAGATCTACACACAAAAGTGACGGATCCAGCGGGGGGATAGAAAAAGGGGGTTGTGAATTAAATTGGCTAGGGGTGTAGATTGAATCGTGTGGAGTTGAATGAGATGTTGGGGTTTGGGGGGAAATTGTGGTGTAGAGTAGGGGGTTGAATTCGAGGGGTTACGGATCCGCTCCTGGCGTAATCGGCGGATTATCTGTGGCTGAGTCATCCGATTAGCGGGGGATGAGTCATCCGATTAAACGCGGATTATCGCGGGATTAGTCGGGGGAATCGTCGCGGATTAGTCGGGCGAATCGTCGCCGATTATCAGTGGAATAGTGGGGGTGAATATCTGGGACATCGAGGGCTGGATGGTTTTCCGGAGTGGATCTCGCGGATTATCGAGGAGAGCGAGAGATTACCTACCGGATGAGTGAGGGGGTTAATATCTGGGACACCGAGGGGTTGATTTTCCGGAGATTGTTATATATTTGAAACATGGAATATATATGAGAAAGTGTTTATGTGCAAAGTGGAGAATGTTATATACATTTATAATCATTGCTCACTTGTATATCAACATGGCCTAGCACAATCCTAGTTTTGCTTATTGTATCTTTAGTAGTTTTTATCTTACTCACATTTTAATATTATATATACATTTATAATCACTGCTCACTTGTATATCAACATGGACTAGCACAATCCTAGCTTTGTTTATTGTATCTTCAGTAGCTTTTATCTCACTCACATTTTATTATTATATATACATTTATAATCATTGCTAACTTGTACATCAACATGGTCTAGCACAATCCTAGCTTTGTTTATTGTATCTTCAGTAGCTTTTTATCTTACTCACGTTTTATTATTATATATTCATTTATATTCGCTGCTCACTTGTATATTAACATAGACTAGCTCAATCCTAGCTCTGTTTATTGTATCTTCAGTAACTTTTATCTTAGTCACATTTTATTATTATATATACATTTATAATCACTGCTCACTTGTATATTAACATGGACTAGCACAACCCTAGCTTTTATCTTACTCACATTTTATTATTATATATACATTTATAATCATTGCTCACTTGTATATTAACATGGCCTAGCACAATCCTAGCTTTTATCTTACTCACATTTTATTATTATATATACATTTATAATCATTGCTCACTTGTATATTAACATGGCCTAGCACAATCCTAGCTTTTATCTTACTCACATTTTATTATTATATATACATTTATAATCATTGCTCACTTGTATATTAACATGGCCTAGCACAATCCTAGTTTTGCTTATTGTATCTTTAGTAGTTTTTATCTTACTCACATTTTAATATTATATATACATTTATAATCATTGCTCACTTGTATATCAACATGAACTAGCACAGTCCTAGCTTTGTTTATTGTATCTTCAGTAGCTTTTATCTTACTCACATTTTATTATTATATATACATTTATAAATCACGGCTCACTTGTACATCAACGCGAAAGTGAATTTCGCGAAATTGGAATTCGCGAAATTACACATTATATATTATATAGTCAAGTTTCGTGAAATCGAATTTCGCGAAGTGAATTTCGCGAAATTGGATTTCGCGAAAATTACATATTATACATTACATAGTCAACTTTCGCGAACTTGAATTTCGCGAAAGTACTACATTATATATATTATATAGTCAACTTTCGTGAAATTGAATTTCGCGAAATTCCACAATATATATATTATATAGTCAACTTTCGTTGACTATATAATATATATAATGTGTAATTTCGCGAAAGTTGACTATATAATATATATAATGTAGTACTTTCGCGAAATTCAAGTTCGCGAAAGTTGACTATGTAATGTATAATATGTAATTTTCGCGAAATCCAATTTCGCGAAATCCAATTTCGCGAAATTCACTTCGCGAAATTCGATTTCACGAAACTTGACTATATAATATATAATGTGTAATTTCGCGAATTCCAATTTCGCGAAATTCACTTTCGCGTTGATGTACAAGTGAGCCGTGATTTATAAATGAATATATAATAATAAAATGTGAGTAAGATAAAAGCTACTGAAGATACAATAAACAACGCTAGGATTGTGCTAGTCTATGTTAATATACAAGTGAGCAGTGATTATAATTGTATATAATAATAAAATGTGAGTAAGATAAAAGCTAGGGTTGTGCTAGTCCATGTTAATGTACAAGTGAGCAGTGATTATAAATGTATATATAATAATAAAATGTGAGTAAGATAAAAGCTACTGAAGATACAATAAACAAAGCTAGGATTGAGCTAGTCTATGTTAATATACAAGTGAGCAGTGATTATAAATGTATATATAATAATAAAATGTGAGTAAGATAAAAGTTACTGAAGATACAATAAACAAAGCTAGGATTGTGCTAGTCCCTGTTAATATACAAGGGAGCAGTGATTATAAATGTATATATAATATTAAAATGTGAGTAAGATAAAAACTACTAAAGATACAATAAGCAAAACTAGGATTGTGCTAGGCCATGTTGATATACAAGTGAGCAATGATTATAAATGTATATATAATAATAAAATGTGAGTAAGATAAAAGCTAGGGTTGTGCTAGTCCATGTTAATGTACAAGTGAGCAGTGATTATAAATGTATATATAATAATAAAATGTGACTAAGATAAAAGTTACTGAAGATACAATAAACAAAGCTAGGATTGTGCTAGGCCGTGTTAATATACAAGTGAGCAGTGATTATAAATGTATATATAATATTAAAATGTGAGTAAGATAAAAGCTACTGAAGATACAATAAGCAAAACTAGGATTGTGCTAGGCCATGTTGATATACAAGTGAGCAATGATTATAAATGTATATATAATAATAAAATGTGAGTAAGATAAAAGCTAGGGTTGTGCTAGTCCATGTTAATATACAAGTGAGCAGTGATTATAAATGTATATATAATAATAAAATGTGAGTAAGATAAAAGCTAGGGTTGTGCTAGTCCATGTTAATATACAAGTGAGCAATGATTATAAATGTATATATAATAATAAAATGTGAGTGAGATAAAAGCTACTGAAGATACAATAAACAAAGCTAGGATTGAGCTAGTCTATGTTAATATACAAGTGAGCAGCGAATATAAATGTATATATAATAATAAAATGTGAGTGAGATAAAAGCTACTGAAGATACAATAAACAAAGCTAGGATTGTGCTAGTCCATGTTGATATACAAGTGAGCAGTGATTATAAATGTATATATAATATTAAAATGTGAGTAAGATAAAAATTACTAAAGATACAATAAGCAAAACTAGGATTGTGCTAGGCCATGTTGATATACAAGTGAGCAATGATTATAAATGTATATATAATAATAAAATGTGAGTAAGATAAAAGCTAGGGTTGTGCTAGTCCATGTTAATGTACAAGTGAGCAGTGATTATAAATGTATATATAATAATAAAATGTGAGTAAGATAAAAGCTACTCAAGATAGAATAAACAAAGCTAGGATTGTGCTAGTCCCTGTTAATATACAAGTGAGCAGTGATTATAAATGTATATATAATATTAAAATGTGAGCAAGATAAAAATTACTAAAGATACAATAAGCAAAACTAGGATTGTGCTAGGCCATGTTGATATACAAGTGAGCAATGATTATAAATGTATATATAATAATAAAATGTGAGTAAGATAAAAGCTAGGGTTGTGCTAGTCCATGTTAATGTACAAGTGAGCAGTGATTATAAATGTATATATAATAATAAAATGTGAGTAAGATAAAAGTTACTGAAGATACAATAAACAAAGCTAGGATTGTGCTAGTCCATGTTAATATACAAGTGAGCAGTGATTATAAATGTATATATAATAATAAAATGTGAGTAAGATAAAAGCTACTCAAGATAGAATAAACAAAGCTAGGATTGTGCTAGTCCCTGTTAATATACAAGTGAGCAGTGATTATAAATGTATATATAATAATAAAATGTGAGTAAGATAAAAGCTACTCAAGATAGAATAAACAAAGCTAGGATTGTGCTAGTCCCTGTTAATATACAAGTGAGCAGTGATTATAAATGTATATATAATAATAAAATGTGAGTAAGATAAAAGTTACTGAAGATACAATAAACAGAGCTAGGATTGTGCTAGTCTATGTTAATATACAAGTGAGCAGCGAATATAAAAATGAATATATAATAATAAAACGTGAGTAAGATAAAAGATACTGAAGATACAATAAACAGAGCTAGGATTGTGCTAGTCTATGTTAATATACAAGTGAGCAGCGAATATAAATGAATATATAATAATAAAATGTGAGTAAGATAAAAGCTAGGGTTGTGCTAGTCTATGTTAATGTACAAGTGAGCAGTGATTATAAATGTATATATAATAATAAAATGTGAGTAAGATAAAAGCTACTCAAGATAGAATAAACAAAGCTAGGATTGTGCTAGTCCCTGTTAATATACAAGTGAGCAGTGATTATAAATGTATATATAATAATAAAATGTGAGTAAGATAAAAGTTACTGAAGATACAATAAACAGAGCTAGGATTGTGCTAGTCTATGTTAATATACAAGTGAGCAGCGAATATAAATGAATATATAATAATAAAACGTGAGTAAGATAAAAGATACTGAAGATACAATAAACAAAGCTAGGATTGTGCTAGACCCTGTTGATGTACAAGTGAGCAATGATTATAAATGTATATATAATAAAATGTGAGTAAGATAAAAGCTACTGAAGATACAATAAGCAAAACTAGGATTGTGCTAGGCCATGTTAATATACAAGTGAGCAGTGATTATAAATGTATATATAATAATAAAAATGTGAGTAAGATAAAAGCTACTGAAGATACAATAAACAAAGCTAGGATTGTGCTAGTCTATGTTAATATACAAGTGAGCAGTGATTATAAATGTATATATAATAATAAAAATGTGAGTAAGATAAAAGCTACTGAAGATACAAACAAAGCTAGGATTGTACTAGTCCATGATGATATACAAGGGAGCAGTGATTATAAATATATATAATAATAAAATGTGAGTAAGATAAAAGCTACTGAAGATACAATAAACAAAAAACTAGGATTGTACTAGTCTATGTTGGTGTACAAGTGAGCAATGATTATAAATGTATATATAATAATAAAATGTGAGTAAGATAAAAGCTACTGAAGATACAATAAACAAAGCTAGGACTGTGCTAGTCCATGTTAATATACAAGTGAGCAGTGATTATAAATATATATAATAATAAAATGTATTATTATATATACTCACATTACTTACTCTCATTTTATTATTATCTATATATTTATAATCACTGCTCACTTGTATATTAACATGGACTAGCACAGTCCTAGCTTTGTTTATTGTATCTTCAGTAGCTTTTATCTTACTCACGATTTATTATATATATATATATATTTATAATCACTGCTCCCTTGTATATCAACATGGACTAGCACAATCCTAGCTTTGTTTATTGTATCTTCAGTAGCTTTTATCTTACTCACATTTTATTATTATATATACATTTATAATCACTGCTCACTTGTATATTAACTCTTTCGCTACCACGTTAATTGTTGACCAAACGATTATTCTGCCCAAGTTAATTCAAACGGATTTTCTAAAAAATCCGATATACCGTTAGTATTTAAGCAATATCTCAAAAAATGAAAACATATATCGTTTTACTTTTAAATGTATCTTATTCAGAACAAAATTCTCCACAAGATAGGTGTAAAATTGTTTAGCAACTTACTCTCACAAAATTCCTGACGCTTTTCTTTGCGTTGAACAAACTTGGTGTGTTTCTTATTGTCATGACGATAACGGTCTGGTTTTACCGTTTTTGAAAAAATAATTAGAAATGGAATTGTTGAACCAAAAATTTAGTTGCACGTCATTGGCAACAAGGTTGTTTCATTGGAAACAAAATTTGATTGGCCTAGCTGATGTGTGGGATTTGTAATTAAAAGAAAAAGTGAAACCCTATTGATGAGTCGATACACCGTCTGATTGTCTGTATTTATATTACCGCGAATTGATGGAAATGTTCAACAAAAAAAACAAAAACAAAATTTTTATTTTTTATTTTTATTGGTTACACCTGATTGGCAAAAAGGTTGTTTTATTGGAAACAATTCTTTCAACAACATGTGGAGATTACTGTCTTCTCTTTGCAATATTTTGGAGCAGAGGATGTTCAATAGAAGATTTTCTAACAGTTATGCTAAAAATTTCTGAAACAGATACACGAGATCATGTAGTTCGAAAAACTATACTAGATAGATATGATTGGAATGAAAAAAAATTAGTAAAAGTCTTAATAACGAAGAAAATGAAGGTGTTGACAATGTACATATTCAAGGAACTTCCCAAATTGTTAAATTACTAGAAGATCTGACATAAATTTTTTTTTCTATATTTTACAATTGAATATACATATATACTTTATATCGAAATAAAGTTGGTAACAAATACAACCGAATATTATTTACTTTTTGATATAAGTTTTATATATTGATATACTCACACTGAGTTGGAGCTATCCTCAAAATAATCCACATATTAATCCATGTATGCCCCTTTACTAGTTCATCATCTTCATCTATTTACTGGTCGAGAGACTGTTATGGAATGGTTAAGCCAAACCAAACAGGAGAATTCCATAGGTAAACCTAGGAAAACAATCAGGTCGAATGCCAAGGCGCTTGTCCACACAACAGCCCCTGAAAACAGCGACACTCAACGAACTTAATCGCGAGTAGCCGGCTAACAGAATTCTAGCTGAAGCATACAAGCCTTATGGTATCAACACTCGATCGACCCAAATTCTCAAATATAAGTAGGCATCAAGAGATGGTTAATGAGGCAGAATATTCCATCAGATTATGCAACGCTTATATAGTGAATTGAAGAATGATGGGTGTGTCCAAAGGAATTAATGAAGCGAAAATAGTAAACAGATTTTCGCGAAATTGAATTTCGCGAAAGTGAATTTCGCGAAATTGAATTTCGCGAAATTACACATTATATATATTATATAGTCAACTTTCGCGAAATTGAATTTCGCGAAAGTGAATTTCGCGAAATTCAATTTCGCAAAATTACACATGATATATATTATATAGTCAACTTTCGCGAAATTGAATTTCGCGAAATTACACATTATATATATTATATAGTCAACTTTCGCGAAAGTGAATTTCGCGAAATTACACATTATATATATTATATAGTCAACTTTCGCGAAATTGAATTTCGCGAAAGTGAATTTCGCGAAATTCAATTTCGCGAAATTACACATGATATATATTATATAGTCAACTTTCGCGAAATTGAATTTCGCGAAATTACACATTATATATATTATATAGTCAACTTTCGCGAAAGTGAATTTCGCGAAATTACACATCATATATATTATATAGTCAACTTTCGCAAAATTGAATTTCGCGAAATTACACATTATATATATTATATAGTCAACTTTCGCGAAATTGAATTTCGCGAAATTACACATTATATATATTATATAGTCAACTTTCGCGAAATTGAATTTCGCGAAAGTGAATTTCGCGAAATTCAATTTCGCGAAATTACACATATATATTATATAGTCTACTTTCGCGAAATTGAATTTCGCGAAAGTGAATTTCGCGAAATTACACATTATATATTATATAGTCAACTTTCGCGAAATTGAATTTCGCGAAAGTGAATTTCGCGAAATTGAATTTCGCGAAAACTGTTTATATATATCATTAGATCACAAAATTATTGAACCGCGACAACACTTCTACTTGTTATAAAACCTTCGAGCGAATATGCCTTTTCAATTCAGTTCATAACTTCACAATGAGTACCAGAGACAACAGAAAAAGGAAATTTCAAGAACGATTACAATGTGTAGATAAATGTGTGAAGCGATGGGGTTACTGCTCTCATGGAATGGAAATAAGCGATCGGAAGCGAAAAGCTTGTCGATTTCTCTTACGTGAAAAGTTCTATCAAGATCTCAACGAAAGATTACGGTTTACAGTAAGTACTACAAATTCAATCTAGATGTTATGTAGGAATGATACAATGAATCTTCTCTTCTGAGTAGTAACTATGTGTTCTAGGCTGATTGTATTCATTGCAATTGCAAACTCCAATATCTTAGCAAAGTGTATGCTATATCCCTACTCAGATTAAAACAGATTATTTTAACTGAATATCCTCCTCTGTCTGTGTGTCCTAGTCTGACTATGTGATGTAACATATTTGTTTTTCTTATTGTCTGTATGTCCTACTCTAGCTGATTGCATATCCTATTCTGTCTGCATTACATCTTGCATATCATTCTATGATTCGATGACTAATGCAATTGAAATTTACAATTTAAGTTGGAGTCCATTGTGAATGTAGAGTCTACTATCTCAGCAAGGTTATAGTAAACCATCCTGACTGTAATCATTGCAATTGCAGGCTCCCGTATCTCAACAGGAAGATTCCATTCAGAAAAAGGATGGATCTTCTTCTTCTTCTTCTTCTTCAGTAAGTATTACATTATATTTGATTTTTAGTTTGAATGAATGATCTAATCTGATTGTATGTCTTACTTTTACTATATCTCACTAAAAATAATGTATGTTTTGATTGTAGACAGTTCATTCTCATTCGACAATGAAAGAAGAAGAAGAAAATTGGGATTGAATGAAATTACATAGTCTTTTTTATATTATGTTTTAGCATTTTTATATACAAAACTTTTATTCAATAACATATCCATTGATAGTAAGTTTAAATCCCTATGATATATCATCAAATAAACTATATAAAATTTAATCATAATATCATTTCCTTAACTCATTACTGTCTTGATATACAGAGTTTATAATCTTTGTTTTAATTTCTCTCTGAATTCCTTCAGATTGCATGCTCCGTCAATTCTGAAAAGTTTTAATCCTGATGAAGACTTAGAGGCGATGGATAATTTCAGAATTTATGAAGTTTACAATCAAAATGAATATTCGTTCGCAGACACATCATTCTCATTCGGGATCGGAAAAAAGAAAATACATACAAGCTCCGACGATCTCGAAATCCATCCGCCACCGTCCGTCAACTCGTCGCCACCGAGCTCTCCGTCAATCCCCGAAACGGCACGGAAGAGCGACCTCTACCGGACGCCAACGAAATCCGATAACATCAGCGTTCATTCAACCAAAACGACATAAAAACGTTCACCCCACCGGTCGCCAACCCGACCCCAACCATTCGACGTTCGATCGCTCAACTCGTCGACGTCGTCGTCGCCGACGTCGACGAAACCCCAAACCCGTCGCATCGAAACGCGAAACCGTCGCCCCTCTTCACGTCATCCTTCCCGCGATTCCTCTCGAGACCGGCACCACATCCTTCCCACAATTCCTCTCAAACTTCATAACCTTAGCTCCCAACACTCACACACCTACCCCCCCCAAACTTTCCATCAGACAACACCATTCTCCGAGGTTCTCGGGCTAAAATGTACCCAAAATCCAACTTTAAGTGCAAAGGTGTGTAGATCTGCTCTCACTATACTACTACTGCACATTAAATATTATGAAACTAAGAAGGCATATCAGTATTTAATGGTTAGGAGCTAGTCTAAACCATAGACTGCACATTAAATATTATGAAACTAAGAAGGCATATCAGTATTTAACGGTCAGGAGCTAGTCTAAACCATAGACTGCACGCTAAATATTATGAAACTAAGAAGGCATATCAGTATTTAATGGTTAGGAGCTAGTCTAAACCATAGACTGCACATTAAATATTATGAAACTAAGAAGGCATATCAGTATTTAATGGTCAGGAGCTAGTCTAAACCATAGACTGCACATTAAATATTATGAAACTAAGAAGGCATATCAGTATTTAATGGTTAGGAGCTAGTCTAAACCATAGACTGCACATTAAATATTATGAAACTAAGAAGGCATATCAGTATTTAATGGTCAGGAGCTAGTCTAAACCATAGACTGCACATTAAATATTATGAAACTAAGAAGGCATATCAGTATTTAATGGT
The DNA here is from genome assembly GCF_963576615.1 of Watersipora subatra. Taxonomy (NCBI): domain Eukaryota; kingdom Metazoa; phylum Bryozoa; class Gymnolaemata; order Cheilostomatida; family Watersiporidae; genus Watersipora; species Watersipora subatra. Next base: position 55,558,227 of record NC_088715.1, on the reverse strand, counting down.
CAGGAGCTAGTCTAAACCATAGACTGCACATTAAATATTATGAAACTAAGAAGGCATATCAGTATTTAATGGTCAGGAGCTAGTCTAAACCATAGACTGCACATTAAATATTATGAAACTAAGAAGGAATATCAGTATTTAATGGTCAGGAGCTAGTCTAAACCATAGACTGCACATTAAATATTATGAAACTAAGAAGGCATATCAGTATTTAATGGTTAGGAGCTAGTCTAAACCATAGACTGCACATTAAATATTATGAAACTAAGAAGGCATATCAGTATTTAATGGTTAGGAGCTAGTCTAAACCATAAACTGCACATTAAATATTATGAAACTAAGAAGGCATATCAGTATTTAACGGTCAGGAGCTAGTCTAAACCATAGACTGCACGCTAAATATTATGAAACTAAGAAGGCATATCAGTATTTAATGGTTAGGAGCTAGTCTAAACCATAGACTGCACATTAAATATTATGAAACTAAGAAGGCATATCAGTATTTAATGGTCAGGAGCTAGTCTAAACCATAGACTGCACATTAAATATTATGAAACTAAGAAGGCATATCAGTATTTAATGGTTAGGAGCTAGTCTAAACCATAGACTGCACATTAAATATTATGAAACTAAGAAGGCATATCAGTATTTAATGGTCAGGAGCTAGTCTAAACCATAGACTGCACATTAAATATTATGAAACTAAGAAGGCATATCAGTATTTAACGGTCAGGAGCTAGTCTAAACCATAGACTGCACATTAAATATTATGAAACTAAGAAGGCATATCAGTATTTAATGGTCAGGAGCTAGTCTAAACCATAGACTGCACATTAAATATTATGAAACTCAGCAAGCATATCAGTGTTTAACGGTCAGGAACTAGTCTAAACCATAGACTGCACATTAAATATTATGAAACTCAGCAAGCATATCAGTGTTTAATGGTCAGGAATTAGTCTAAACCATAGACTGCACATTAAATATTATGAAAATCAGCAAGCATATCAGTGTTTAACGGTCAGGAGCTAGTCTAAACCATAGAGTGCACATCTTACTAGTTAAATTAGTGGAACTGGTATGCTTGCAGTGCCATGCACCCTGAGAGATTTTCATATGTAATGAGTATGTGTACAACTATTACATCATATGGCAAAATGGCGTGTGGTTTAGTAGTAATGCTTTTTGTTTAAAGTCCGTGGAGCAGAACATTTGATCTCTATAACCTCAGAATATACAAGTATTTTTACTCAAATCTGAAAATCGATGCGTGAGGACAAAGGAAACAGGACTATAAATGCTGTAGGAGTAGATGGTGAGAGTGATGATTCAAGTAGTGAGCTCTATATACATAGAATTAATACAAAAGGTGATGGTTAATATATGGATTGTTACGTCTACCATCATGTAGTAACCAGTCAGATTGGTACTAGGGCTTAAGTAAGTGCAATAGGGTTGAACAGGCCTAAGCAATTGGAGGTAAAATATATAAAAAGACAAGAACAAGGCTCACAGTGTATAATAAATCAACATCAACTACCACAATATGACATTCCTTTTAATGAAGAATAGTTATCCCACGACCAAACAAGAGCGAAGCGATTGATTGGGAGATTTATGATAAATGCACATGTGCACACAACTCTCAAAATATTATCCGTTAACGGCCATCACCAAACACTTGCAACGAAACCCCATCAACAAATTGAACTATTTTTCAGTAAAGTCGTTTAAATATAATAATGATACAAAACGCATATAAACCTATTTAATTATGTTACCAAGCCTTTGAAAGGTTACCGCAAATTCCTAAAACTAACCCATCTGATCGGATTATACACAAATAGACAGATTAATTGGGACGAAAATCGCCACAAAACGCTTGAAAAGCTTGGTTTAATAAAAGTTAAGACCGGAAATTGAAACGCCGAGTGACAGAGAATAAAACGATAAAGTCGTGCGCATTTCACGAAAAAATAACGTGCACATTTCACCCGTCTATAGCATTGTTGAAGGTTTCTGTAATTAGCGTAGGAGTACTGAAATCGTTTCATTTCAGTAAAGGAAATGATGATGATATATTTTTCTAACGATTCTTATGAGATTACGGTATTTAATTATAAATTTGGATATTCTACTTGATATTGTTAGCTATGACGTTTTGAAATGTAAACAAAATTGTGCAATGGTTTTTTATTGGCTGTACAATTGTAGTATTGGCTAAAATGTGGTATACAGTTTATCAGCCTACGTTTTTCTCCAATTACCGAAGGTTTTTCAAGTTATCTAGAACATCAGCCAGATTTCTTTACATCTTATCTACAAGATATGGCGTTACTACAACGCCCTTTCATGACAAGAATATTTCTTTATTTCACTCCAGTTTGCATAAAACTTCCAGACGCGTAAATGCCAACGCTTGCTTTCTGTTACATATCGCTGTCAAAACCATTCTACATTCACAACACAACCAACTTTCAAACTGTATATTGCACATCAGCTTGCCGTTTATCTTTTAATATTGCATTTCAGAGATATAATAAACATATTTCTTTATTGTTGTTGTTAGTTAAATTACGTACAGTAGGTTAGGTCTACAGCTTGAATTAATATTTATTTTATTATTGTAAAAGATAAGTTTGAGATAGTTAAATATTGATTTTATTAATATTTGTTTCTGTTACATATCGCTGTCAAAACCGTTTTACATTCAACACAACCAACTTTCAAACTGTATATTACAATATATTTTACTTTTAATATTGCATTTCAGAGATATATTTCATTATTGCTGTTGTTAGTTTAATTACTTACAGTAGTTTAGGTCTACAGCTTGAATTAATATTTATTTTAACCAACAACCAACTTTCAAATTGTATACTACACGGCAGCTTGCCATTTTACTTTTAATATTGCATTTCAATATAATAAGAGATATAATAAACATATTTCATTATTGCTGTTGTTAGTTAAATGACGTACAGTAGTTTAGGTCTACAGCTTGAATTAATATTTATTTTATTGTTGTAAAACATAAGTTTGAGGTAGTAGTAGATTAGGTCTAATTTTTATACAACCTTTTGTTTTGCATAATTGACCTTTTGAATTTCATTTCAAAACTACTTGACAACTACCATGGACATACATCCTCCCAGTACATTACGTCGTCCCCTTTTTAGAGTCGTGCTCCCTCAAATTTATTTTATATTATCTCAAACAGGTCTCATTTACACTATACTCTGTCAATTCCTGCTGAGAACTACTTTTTCAACAACCAACAGTACCCTTTCTTTTTTCAATTATTACTTTGGTCGTGGGCTGTATGACAGCGGAATTTCTAGTTTATTCATCCCAACATTCACCTCCGCACTCAATTCACAGAAACTGCAGCCAGCCCCCGTTTATATTTTGAAACTTCCGTTATGGCTCATGCAGTTACATACCTCTGCATATAATATACATTGTCCTAGATTAGTCCTTTAAAAGATCCATCTCCTTACTAGACAGAAGTTCTAAAGCTATGGACTTTTGTGCATATCACAGCTCTTAGAATATCACAACGACTCACACCCACCATAATCCTTATATTTGCTTCCAACTGTGAACCTGTGAAAATATTAGTGCATTTTGAGCACTGATACTTACATGTGACTAATATGTAATGCAGAGCGGCATAAGTGTACATAAGAATAAATCACATTGGATAAAGTTCAGTGAAAAAATATGTTTGACTAGCTTTGAAAGCCTATAGCCATATATAATCAGGAAAGAGATGATATTTTGACAGCGATTGTCAGCTGCCTATTTCAAGTTTGAAGTGTCATTGTGCTAGTATTAATTCATGGTTGTTCTATGCTGCATTTATGAAAACTGACTGTCTACTACATAATTATCATGCAGTAGCAATCTGCTGTAGATTAAGTTGAGAGTTAATAATGACATGAATGGCAGGTGCTCTCACAGATCTAACATTTATTTTTTAAACATAACGCATGTACCCTAGGACACTTATGTATTCGCGGCATCTAACTTTCGCGTTTTCGCGGTGTCATCCTCTCGCGAAAGTTTCATGTGCAAAACTAAACTATCATAATAAACGAGCGAAAAAGCAAAACTAAATAGCTTTGTTCATTAATACTGTAGAATGGAATTTTATAACGACATTTATTTTAACGTTTTAACGACCACTATAGCATTGTTAAAATATAAACCAACAAAATAATTTGACTATCAAAATTTATTACGTTATTATTTTGCAATTAATTATGATTATTTTCCCATTAAGAATGATTTATAATGATAGGAATTTGATGTCAATGCACACGCATTAGTAGGTTATCATTTGCTGGGGACATCAATCAATGCAGTGAGCACCGTGTGTTGAAAGAAAATAAGACACATGCACTGACACTCGCAGTACTACACAAGCAGCATGGCTCTGGAAAGGTTTGGATTCACCACTGACACCTCTTCAATAACTTGTAACTTTTTGAGATTTGTTTTGTTTTAAGTGATGTGACTGACGAGACGTTTTTAAATTAAAATAGGCAAAACATAACTGCAGTTAAAACGTTCAGAAAAAAGACATATTTTTCTTTTGAGCGTTTTAACAAAGATCAATTTTGCGGATTTTATTTTAAGTTCATTCGGAGGCTTTTACGCTTTCGATGGGACATGGCCAAGCGGGTGTTTGATAAAACTTAATCTTCTGCAAACCTTTATAAAAGTTGTTAACAAAAATATTTCGTCTCTGATGATGATAATAATGATGCCTAAGAACTACTAGAAGTTGATGTTTGTCTCTATGGCTGGGAATGAAGTGATAGTCCAAGAAACAAATGGCAGCAAGCGATCAAATTGCATTATCGACCTTGCCCACACCATTCTATCTGCAGTTCACAATTAAAAACTAGTCGCAAATTGAAATTTTTTTATCGGTGAACTGAACCTGAGGAATCTAATTATGTTTGTTCCAATGCATTTATTTTCACATCACTATATTTTCGCACTCATCAGAGCTGCGAAATTAAGTTGCTTCGAAATTTTACTCTGTGAGCTACTCACGAAACTAAATACTAGCGAAATATAAGCGTCCTAGGGTATGAGCCTCAGACAAATATCTCACTGTTACCAAACTCACTAAACTAAAATATGATCAATCTGCTCATATTGTAGGTTTACACACTGAGTGCTTGAATTATGGTCAATTTGCTCATATTGTAGGTTTACACACTGAGTGCTTGAATTATGGTCAATCTGCTCATATTGTAGGTTTACACACTGAGTGCTTGAAATATGATCAATCTGCTCATATTGTAGGTTTACACATTGAGTGCTTGAATTATGGTCAATCTGCTCATATTGTAGGTTTACACACTGAGTGCTTGAATTATGGTCAATCTGCTCATATTGTAGGTTTACACACTGAGTGCTTGAAATATGATCAATCTGCTCATATTGTAGGTTTACACATTGAGTGCTTGAATTATGGTCAATCTGCTCATATTGTAGGTTTACACACTGAGTGCTTGAATTATGGTCAATCTGCTCATATTGTAGGTTTACACACTGAGTGCTTAAATTATGGTCAATCTGCTCATATTGTAGGTTTACACACTGAGTGCTTGAATTATGGTCAATCTGCTCATATTGTAGGTTTACACACTGAGTGCTTGAAATATGATCAATCTGCTCATATTGTAGGTTTACACACTGAGTGCTTGAATTATGGTCAAACTGCTCATATTGTAGGTTTACACACTGAGTGCTTGAATTATGGTCAATCTGCTCATATTGTAGGTTTACACACTGAGTGCTTGAATTATAATCAATCTGCTCATATTGTAGGTTTACACACTGAGTGCTTGAATTATGGTCAATCTGCTCATATTGTAGGTTTACACACTGAGTGCTTGAATTATGGTCAATCTGCTCATATTGTAGGTTTACACATTGAGTGCTTGAATTATGATCAATCTGCTCATATTGTAGGTTTACACACTGAGTGCTTGAATTATGGTCAATCTGCTCATATTGTAGGTTTACACACTGAGTGCTTGAATTATGGTCAATCTGCTCATATTGTAGGTTTACACACTGAGTGCTTAAATTATGGTCAATCTGCTCATATTGTAGGTTTACACATTGAGTGCTTGAATTATGATCAATTTGCTCATATTGTAGGTTTACACACTGAGTGCTTGAATTATGGTCAATCTGCTCATATTGTAGGTTTACACACTGAGTGCTTGAATTATGATCAATTTGCTCATATTGTAGGTTTACACACTGAGTGCTTAAATTATGGTCAATCTGCTCATATTGTAGGTTTACACATTGAGTGCTTGAATTATGCCCAAATCCGCAGAAACGCGTTTGAATGAACAACTATCCCAGCTAGTAAGTATATCTTGTTCAACAGATGTTTGATTAGTTTTTAGCTAATCAATATTGAAGCCTTTAGTGTTTGCAGCCTTTAGTGTTTGGTTAGCTAAAAGCTATTCAAGCTCTTGAAGGCTGTTAGCTAATCAAACAGCTGTTGAAACTGAAAAACTACCAAGCTTTACTATAAATTAAGAATGGCTGCATTCAAATAAAATATGAAATTTAGTGTTTTACTCTCCATACAAGAAAGATACAGCATATGAGTTGGTCCAATTTTTAAAATTGTCATGTATAGTGTAAGTTCCTTACTACATTATTATGCCGTGTAGATACTAGCACAAGATGCTAAAAATTGTAATTTTTTAGCTCAGTACTAAAGTTGAGCTTCAACTGTAAAAAACAAACTTTTAACCTTTTTTGCACTGCTACTTATTTTAGTAATTTAATGTGCTTTTGTTCTTAAAATAAAAAACCGCTGCTTAGAAATGGTAATATTGTTGCACATTATTATAATTTGCAGCATTAAATCGTTTTAAATAACACCAGGTTATTTATGCTCATGAGTTTATGCGAAAGACTGCAAAAATGCCCCATAAACATTGCCTTTTAGATTTTCTACACATGTTAGGATGGTGGAAAGATGGATTATTTTTATGTAGTTAGACAATAGTGTGAAATAGTTTTTTACGAGTTTGCTCAAAAGAGTATTTTAAGCAATGTGAGCTGCAGCAGGTAACAAAATGGCTGTTATAAAATAATACCTGCCTTTGTTTATGATCTTCCCATCTATTACATTGTTTTCTATCAGTGGTAATGCTAGAAATCTCTTTTCTGTAGGTAAAGGAATGTGAAAAGGAAGGATACCACAGTGTGGTTTACCTTTATCCAAATGATGGTAAGTCTAATAAAAAAATTAAAACGTATCAAAAAGACTAAACAGAAGCAAGATTTATATGGTATGCTGCATTTCCTTTCAGAGTTTTGTACTTGTATTACATATTTCTAGTGAATAGTTAATGATTGTATTGATCACACAAGTTTAACACTTACCGTAAGTTTACTCTGGCGTTTTCACTAAACTGCAAAAAATTAAAATTTTAATACATTACTTCTATCGATGAAAGATTAAAAATATTGTCAACTTGATTGGTTTTTTGTCAATTTAGCTATTTAAAAGCTAAAAACTCAATGGAGGAAAACAGGGAAAACTGCTTAGGGACAATCAGTTTATGAAAAAGCATGAACAACTGTTTTTTCTATTTCTACCATTACTAAATCATATTACTATTATAATTCTACCGTAATTTATGTTATTTAACATTTCTAGTCATCAGAAGTAAGCTAACATCAACACCTTAGCTGCGAAAACATGAAATTAAAATTAACATGAAATAAAGATTACGTGCCTTAAAAAGGCACTTAATCTTTATACAAAAATTTCAGGATTTCTATTGTTTGCACTAAATTGCAGCTACTGCTGATCATGAGTTGCTTCTTGGAAATACTAAAAGTTTGCTTATCAGGCATGTGTTGAAAAGTATAACTTTTGCTAATAATAACTTTTTTACCAAAATTTCTGTATAAAGTTGCTACATAGTTTCTTAATTTGAGATCCTTGCTTGCAATAAATCTCTTTACTGGTTTCCCCGGCAGCCATGCTGCAGTAAATATTTGTACATACAGTAAACATTCATATGACGTAAAACATTTTATGTAAATACCAATTACCATAAAAAAGGTAAAGTTTTTGTTTCGTATTACATATGAAACTTCATGTAATATAAGGTTCAAAATAGTGCAACTTTTTAAATGCAAATTGAACAATAAGAGTCTCAAAGTTAACCTTGAAATATTATTTCTCTCTTGCTGCACTTTTGAGAGAAAAGGACATTTAGAGCTATCTCTATCTTATATATATACTAGCGGAATGCCCGGCGTTTCACATGTATTAAAAACAGCTTACAAACAGTGGCAGGTAATGTAGTTTCTTGCCACTTGCCATTAGCCTGGCACATTGCCAATGGCTAAGTTGCGTAAGCTAGTATCAGCATTGCTAAACTTACTAATAAGACCAGTGAAAGCAAGCTTTGGTGATGTTGCGCTGTAACGCAGATGCTAGCGTGTTTTAGCTTACACTAGCTGCATTATCCGTGTTCGGGAACAGATTTACGTAGAGCAATGGTTTTATTGAGAGTTGTCTTTCATACTGTAAAACAACTCCAAATATGCAATCTACTGAAATTTTTGTGCTGATCAGACTGCATACACATGTGCAGTCGTACATGTCAATAATGTTGGGGAGACCAATGGAAATATGCAATGTGTTTTACAGCTAGCCTACAATGCATCAGTCTCGAACCAAGCAAATCGAAGTCATCCTAATTTTGTACACAGAACTGATAATGAAATTGACATTGCTAGGCAAACTGAAGTTCTTCAAACTGGCAGTATTGAAAAGCTTTTTACATACTTTAAGAAATTGTAGAAAATATTTTGCTATTGCACTGCTATGCTATCGCCAGCATTTATTGAATTGAAACTTCTACCTGCTTAAAACACTAATCATGACTCACCAGTTCTTCGTCTATAGCCTGTTTTTTGACATGGCATATACAAACTGTGCAGCAGAAATGTGGTTGTGTTGATCAAATTTATTATCAATAAAATCTACTATATAAACTACATATATAGCCTTTCGCCTTTCCAACATAAGGCATTACATCTGGAACATTTTTGGACATTTGTCCCAGAGAAAAATTCAGTCCTATACTGTGTTGCAGGACTGTAGTTAAGTGCGAAGTTTTCTGCCCATACACAGCGCCTAGTATCAGCTGCCATAGTTAGTGCATCTCGCTGTTGTTGCCGTCTCATCTGCTCCAAAAATTCAGCTCGCCGAGCAGCTTTTGTAGTTAGCGCATCATGTTCCAGTCGCCGCTGAATCTGCTTGGAGGTTTCTGCACGTCTGGCCGCTGTAGCGGCTGCTCTGAGTCGATTGAGTCGCTGCTGGGTTGGCTCAGCAGTCTCTGCACTTCTAGCGGCTGCAGCTTCTATTCTGGCCTGCTTTTTATGTACCTGTGTTTGTTCAGCCGTTTCTGCTCTTCTAGCAGCTGCAGTAGAAGTTCAGTTTTGTTGTGGGCGTAGATATGTTTGCTCTGCAGTTTCTGCTCGTCTAGCTGCTGCTTTGCAAATTCGGTCTCTTTCTCTACATGAATCAATCTGTTCTTGCGTTTGGGCAGTAGGTTTTTTGGGAGGCATTGTACTGCTTCAAGCGTTTTTAAAAGTGAATGATATGGTGTGATTTTTGTAATATACGCTGCTCGCTTTTTTCTCACCATCGCCGATCGCAACGCTCGGAGTGCCCGTGCAAGTTCTGTAGTAGCTGTAGTTCTGTAGTACTCATAGCTGGAAAAAAGTAAAAGTAACTCAGCTGCGGAAGGAAATGAACATTGTTTACTATCACAAACAGTGGCAAATCCAATGTTTTCAACCCTTTCACTGAAGTAGACTCATTTATGCGTTTTCTATGGTCGTCCGCCGTAGACACATTTTTGCGACTTTCCCAGCAATTGCTAGTAACTGAATTTTATTATTGGTTGATAACATAACCAACTATCTTTGAGACTTTTATGGTAGTGACAGTGTTTTCCTAAGATTTCTCTAGAAAATTAGCAGAAAGTTTAATTTTAAATCTTTGTTTGAGAACTTCCAACATAAAAACGAAGATTTTTTGTGCCAGTTCATTCAATGCGTTCGAGTTAGAAAACGCATAACTAATTATGTTGATGACATTATAGCCGGTTCAGATTTTTTGTGATTACACAGATAATTAAAATAACAATAGCAGCGCTGACTCTGATGGTGGTGAAAGTAATGATTTTGTAAGAATAAGAAACATTGTAGAAGATCGTTTTAGCTTTGTAGCTTCACATCGCTTTATCAATGCACAAAGTATAGATACAATGAATTTTTTGCATTTTTGCATAGCAGTGTTTGTTAACATGTTTGCAAAATGAAATGTATAACCAAAACAAACGTTCTATATGGAAATTTGAAAAAAATATTGTATACATATCATGAAGCAATATCAGCAAAATGGTTGGCAGTAGGCCGATAGCTAAATTTGCACATGACGCAAGTGAAAGGGTTATGTAGTGGAAGTGTGGCAATTCATAGACAATACAACATTGAATGAGAAGGACTCACCTTTTTGATGTATAAATTTAGTTGGTGAGAACAGCGTTTTTTTCAGTGACCCCAAAAAAACAAACGTTCACATGACCTTCTCGGTACACATTGGCAGTAAATATTAATTACATGTAGACACACATACTACTCATTAATTTATTTTATTTAATGAGTAATGCATTTGTATAGCTGTATAGGAACCTTTGTGTCAGCCGCAGAACTCAGGACAGTGTTTTTTAACACGGCAGAAACTTTGCTGTTTAAAACGGAACAGTACTGTTGGGCACTGGAAAGAGGCGGAAATAACTAACCGAGTATGACGTCGATTGTGTGTGAAAACTGAAAACGACGAATAGGTTGTATATAGAGGCGCACTAACTGGAGATTCCTGTTAATGCGCCCTAGATACCAAGTAGCGGCTAATAGTCTGACAAGTATGGTACTCTATAAAGCGGACACACACGCACGCACACACACATACACATACACACATATACACACATATATACACGCACGCACACACACATACACACACATACACACACACATACACACACACACACATACACACACATACATGCTTATACATGCACATGCATACACATACACACACATACACGCACATACGCACAAGCGCGCACACGCACGCACACACATACACACACGACAATTGCCATTTATATAGTAAATAACGACTTATAAATATATAGATCTCGCATCGCTCATTTGTTTAGCTATTCGTCTAGAGAATGGGAGGTTTTAAAATCAAATTTTCTGCGCTACGACTTCTTTATTCCAGTATTTTAATTGCCATAACCGGACAGACCAAATCATGGACCGGATCACGGACCGAATCACGAACCGAATCATGGGATTTCAGTATATAGATTAGTACCTTAGCAGTCTAGAGTTCTGTTAAAGACTCTCATGCGTACCAATAACTCACAGTGAATAAGTAGCTGCACTATTATTCAGAAAACCGTAAAGACAGTCAATTGGTGCAGATGTTTGAGTGTTGATCGACTAAGCTGAAGTTCACGTGATGGAGTATTGTTGAAAACAATCTTTTTCTTGATCTGTAACCTTTAACCTCTAACCCTGACTTTGGACAAATGAACAGTCAAACAGACATTGTTCTTACTATACTGAATATACCGTTGTTTTGTTTCGTAAAAAGAGTGTTCACTCATTATATTCTTGACTTTTATAATGATGTTGGCATACGCTTAACAAATCATGAAGTTATAAATTTAAAAAATCTGTGTCGTGCTTGTTAAACTCAAATGCAGTTGATATATTTATGCTCTCATATTTTATGATATCATTATGATGCTTTAACTTTGTAGCTAATGTTATGCTACCATAGTTCAGAATGGTTTTTGTTAAAAAGCATGAAAAATATCATCTTCATTTTAGTTTGTTTTTAATATTGATGAAAGTTAATTGTAGTATCAGTTTATTTGCATATGTTGAGTGTAAGATAGCTGGGCAAAGAGTGTCCCAGGATATCTAGATTAGATCTGAAAAAAGAAAACGTAAGAAGCTTTCTAGCTAATGAATAAAAGCAATGATTTAGCTATGCTATAGACCACACACATATCTACCGAATGACGCATATTACCAGAGTGTGTTTAGGCACTGTACTCTTTTCATATGATGCTCTTACAGATGTTTTTGTTATTGAATAGCTAAAACAAGGGTCAAGAAGGCTGACAAAGTTAAAAAGCCGTGTCGAACCCGTAAGTTCTTACTATTGTTTAACTAATAAGTTTGACTCACCATGTTTTTAAAGCTCTTCTACAGATTTACGATGAGGTCATAGTTTGTTTGAGAGCCCAGCCATGTTATTCACCCAGTAAAACCATCAGAAATGAAGATATGAGCCATAAAATAATTATAATCAGTTGAATTCTTAGTGTCAGCGACTATATTTATACCTCATAAACACTCACCTCTCTTGCATGAGAAGTGGTGCAAGCAAATATACTGAGATAGTCATTGTTAAGATGGTAAAATAGTTAAATTTGAATAATAGATAATATTATAATTGTATTAATAATTATATATATTATATTATAATTATAGTAATAGATAAAAACAATGATTTACATTGTAGCTATTCTAAAAACTAGACACCAGTCTACTGAATGACACATATTACCAGAGTTGCTTTAGGCATTGCATTCCTTTCATATGAGCTCTTACAAATGTTTTTGTTATTGAATAGGTCAAACAAGGGTCAAGAAGGCTGACAAAGTGAAAACGCCACGCAAACATTGTGAGTTTTTATTTTACTGTTCCATTAATACTGATGACTCACTGTTTTAAAGCTCTTCCACAGATTCAGGATGTGATCATAGTTTGTGTGAGAGCCCAACCATGTTATTCACACAGTAAAATCAAAGGCTATGAAAATATGAGCCATAAAATACATTTAATCAGTTGAATCATTAATAGGTGTCAGCAACTATATTTATACCTGGTAAACACTCACCTCTCTTGCATGAGAAATAATACAAGCTAATATTCCGACATAGCTGTTGTCAGACTGGCACAATAGTTACGTTTGAATAAATATGTCATATCATTTTACAACGTCTTCAAAGCAATGCCTATTGCGACAGTTAATATTAAAAAAAAAATTTGAATGATTCTGTGTGCATGATAATTTTTTCAAGTTAGATCTGTCAGTAAAGCGCTGGACAAGGTTACAAAATCAACTTAAATTTTTTGGCAAAAAACAGTTAAGTTTTTTGTTTTTGATACAAAAAGGTAAGCCATGCCAACATTAAGAGTAGTTAAGTATAAGTTCTGTCTGATATTGTCTTAAATCACTTGCGATGTGAGTTTTATGAGAAGCTAAAGATAGAAGCTAAAGAGAAGATAAGGTTTTTTAAAGCTCTAAAACGAGATATCATTGAGGCTTATTATACTTAAACATGAAGTTAGATCTTGCCCTTTCACAGAGCATCCAACCAAATGATACACTTTTATTACATATAATATAATATGTACCAGGGATCGCTAAACATATTATGGAAATGTTTACTTTTCCATATCCATTTCCATAAACATAAATATTTCCATAATTTTATGTAAATGGTTATGGAGATTTTATTTTAGAAATATGGAAATGTTACGGAAATGGAAATAATACGGAAATGAATTATGAAATTTTATGGAAATGGAAATATAATGGAAATGAGTTATGGAAATGTTATGGAAATGAAAACTATATGGGAATCAATTATGGAAATGGAAATTGTAACATATACGTAGTCCAAGATATAAACAGAGGCAAGTTATACTGGCTAATACGCCTATATAGGTGTATATTTAAACGAAAGAATATTTAAAGTGCTAAGTGTATACATTATGGAAAAGTAAACATTATAGAAATGTTTACTTTTCCATATCCATTTCTATAAACATAAATATTTCCATAATTTTATGGAAATGGACATGGAAATTTTAATTTAGAAATATGAAATTGGTATGGAAATGGAAATAATATGGAAATGGAAATAATATGGAAATGAAATAGGGAAATGTTATGGAAATGGAAATAATATGGACATGAATTATGGAAATGTTATGAAAATGGAAATAATATACAAATTAATTATGGAAATGTTATGGAAATGGGAATACTATGGAAATGAATTATGGAAATGTTATGGAAATGGAAATAATATGGAAATGAATTATGGAAATGGAAATAATATGGAAATGAATTATGGAAATGTTATGGAAATGGAAATAATATAGAAATTAATTATGGAAATGGAAATTGTAACATATACGTAATCCAAGATATAAACAGAGGCAAGTTATACTGGCTAATACACCTACATAGGTGTATATTTAAATGAAAGAATATTTAACGTGCTAAGTGTATACATTATGGGATTGCTAAACATTATAGAAATGTTTACTTTTCCATATCCATTTCTATAAACATAAATATTTCCATAATTGTATGGAAATGGACATGGAAATTTTAATTTAGAAATATGAAATTGGTATGGAAATGGAAATAATATGGAAATGAAATAGGGAAATGTTATGGAAATGGAAATAATATAGAAATTAATTATGGAAATGGAAATTGTAACATATACGTAATCCAAGATATAAACAGAGGCAAGTTATACTGGCTAATACGCCTATATAGGTGTATATTTAAATGAAAGAATATTTAACGTGCTAAGTGTATACATTATGAGATTGCTGAACATTATAGAAATGTTTACTTTTCCATATCCATTTCTATAAACATAAATATTTCCATAATTTTATGGAAATGGACATGGAAATTTTAATTTAGAAATATGAAATTGGTATGGAAATGGAAATAATATGGAAATGAAATAGGGAAATGTTATGGAAATGGAAATAATATGGACATGAATTATGGAAATGTTATGAAAATGGAAATAATATACAAATTAATTATGGAAATGTTATGGAAATGGGAATACTATGGAAATGAATTATGGAAATGTTATGGAAATGGAAATAATATGGAAATGAATTATGGAAATGGAAATAATATGGAAATGAATTATGGAAATATTATGGAAATGGAAATAATATGGAAATGAATTATGGAAATGTTATGGAAATGAAAATTATATGGGAATCAATTATGGAAATGGAAATTGTGACATACACATAATCCCTGATATGTACTAATATGTCTAATATAACAATATGTACGTATATGATTATCTATATTTTGTATAAAGCTTTTTATAATTGTTTATATGCACCTGACACAACTTGTATCATTAATTCCAATACTAGTGATGACTCCATGGGATGTAATTGGGCTTTGCAACAAATTGCTTGAGAAAAAAGGAGGAAAATTAAAGTGAAGTTAGACGAAGATGAACCAAAAAGTAGAGAACCTCCAGAAATATGAGTACATCTATTATCTGTACAAGACAAACCGTGAGGCGTATTGGAAGGTGGGTATCGTCTGCTTTTTTCTTACAAGTAACAAAGTTTACAGTAGCCATATCTACTTGCACTAAATGACAAGGTGAAGAAGTGATCAAAAATTTGTTAGTAGATAAAGCCACCTTGTAAAGTCTATCTGTATTTCAATATTTCAGTGTTTTAATTTTCATTATTAGCGCCAGACAAAAATACACATGCAAACTGGAAATGTAACAATAATTTAGACGTCATTGGTTTGTAATGACTCTGTTTTATGCTTTGTCCATTCATTCAGTATTCCATGTGCGTGTCATTTGTTGGATGTACATGTGAATATCAAGTGTATTGCACAATACATGAATGTGATATAATGTAGCTTGGTTTGATTGTATGTGCAAGATTGGCAGTGATTAAGTAGTCAATGATGTTGGATTGTTAGCAGTTTTCTCTGTTAGTTTTAATCACATCCTTAAAAATACCAGATTTTCAAAATAATAAATGATTAGCTAGATGTATTATACAATGTCTAAGTAATGCTAAAACAGTCAGCCTTACGCAGTGCTAAAAATGGTACCAAATGATAGAAATTGTAATTACTTTTTTTTCTGTTCCCATCTTCTATTTGTTTATAGCAAAACTGAAGAACTATAAATGAAACGTTTTATAGTTTATTTGCTGTGTATTATAGATTGATAGACAACCAAATCAGACCCTTTCGGATATGAACAGACGTTGTCAAGCAACAGTAGATATGGCAGAAGTTAATAAGAAGGCAGAGAAGAAGAAGCTCTTCTTGTTCCGATAAGATGATACCCTATAACTAAGTGACCTAAAAAGCTGTTTCAAAGTTACAAGAGTTTACAGGAAGGTCATGATCCTTTACTCAGAAGCTTTCATACTCCTCATAATATAATTCAGTACTAGTATTGTCAACAATTCTCCCCCATTTATTTGCTTTTTCTTCTAGGCAATTAGGATCACTTCTTATGTGCTTCTGCAATAAAATGTTGTCTTTTAATGCTCAGTATTAGTTTTTGCTGTGAACTAATTTTTTTTCTTAAATACTTTCTGTTTATTTTTCGTTATGGACATATCTTTTCCAGATTTTTGTGGTGTGAGCAATTTTACACAAACTTGTCAGCTTGATTCATTGTGAGGGCAACCTCGTTGAAAGCATTATTGTTTTTTTTTTCTTTTAATATTTTAACAGGAAGATAAATTTTACTGCCATTTTGCTATAAATATAATTTGATAAAGACTTCAAGATAGTTTTTAATTATTGCATGCGTCACCATGCTAATAATTGCAACCGAATTTAGAGCAGCCTACTAAAAATGTTCAAAATACTAGCTAGTTGTGAACAACGCTATATTTTCCTTTTCTAAACCATTCAAATTACCATAAAAATGATGCATATTTTTAAATTGATATGTTCCAGGACATGATTAGATACTTTTTTGCTCTGAATTAAAACTAATCCATCTTAAGGAGCAATCTCTCTCTGAAAGACGTGGTTTAAATTGCTGGATATTTTAGGTAAAAATATTTATACTGGCATCTTAACAGCTGCAAAGAAATATATCAAAGTGGGTGTATAGTATAGTTTGTATAAACAGCGTACGGATCTTTTTAGTATTACTTGTTAAAACTCAACTTGTCATCATTGTTACTTAATTATAGAGAAGCCTGATGCCCCATAACTATTGGCTAATTAGTTCGAGTGCAAAACCTTTATTTGAGCCGCACCTACATTTGAACGTCACCTCCAAGAAAGTTCCATTATAGTGGAAAAGGGTTGAAAAATACAATGCTGCACTTTAATTGAATGCCACCTCTATTTGTTTTCCACTTTGACATTTATTACATTTGATCTCTACGAATCCATAATAGAAAGTGATCGGTAAAAAATTATACAAAAAAGGTACTGATAATGATGTGGTTACAATAATAACAATTAAATCTTTTTTTGTTGCTATAGTTATAGCCATGGTTTTAAAACCGGCCTACCTGAGAAGCTCGATTGTCTCAATCAGCACAACTACAATCTGATTTGAAGTTACTAAGGTTTTAATCCGATTCATTGTTGTTATAGTTATAGCAATGGTCTTGGAGACAGCCTACCTGAGAAGATTGATTATCACAATCATCAGAACTACACTTTGATTAGAAGTCACTCAGGTCTAAATCTTATCCATTGTTTTTAGATTTGTACATAATATGGTTAACAATCTTACCTGAAGACTTTAAAGCGTGTTGATGAACGATGATAATACTCTTCAGAAGCAACAAACAACAAAATAGCAGCCAATGCTACAGCGTATCAAAGTTCATTTTCTAACACCAAAGTTTTTCGGTTTTCCCTTAAAACAGGATAAGCAGCACAATTAAAATATGTAATAATTGTATCAGTCTAATGTGTTTTACTTAAAGTAGTTCCTTGCTTAACTCAGTCTGATACTTCGACGCATAGGGAAAAGGTTTAGTAAAACTTCTGAAGCAGCTTTAGACATTAAATGGCATTAATGTCGCTCTGTCCAAAAGAAACTGAGCAAAATTAATTCCAGAGAGAAAGAACAACCTGGATCTTAAAATAAGTAAACTTAACCTATTCCAACATTCTAGTTAGTTATAACACTCCGCACTTTTTAGAGCATAGAGTACTGTTAGCGGTAGGCCTGGCTACTTATCTATTTTTTATAAATATTTATATTTAAACATTTATATAGAGGAAAAACATTAGGAAGCCGAAAGATATTTCTACCAGTTGTTATCTATTGCTTGCGATTAGATCTGCGATGATATTATAGCCTTTTCTTTGCTGGGCAATTTGTTAGAGCTTAACATTTTTTATATATTTTAAACTTGAAGGCATATTTTTATTTGCTATCTATATTTAACAATGTTGAATAAAAAATTATTGCATTCATCAATATTTTTGCTAAAGGTTTGCAGCCAAAACTAGCTTTTGATGTGCAATAGAAGAGGAGTTATGAATATGGATCCATTGTGAGTCGTGCTAAGATAACGGCAAAGATAATATTACATAATAAGCTAGAAATCTGTAAATTTATAAGTTATATAATTAAAATCAATCAAATGTTACATATATATATATTTATGAAAAAGTGGCATAAACGAACCATACTTATATTACGTCCAGGAACAAAAATTAATGTTTTTAAAACAATAATATTTGCATCGTCTGCTCAAATAGCCGCGTTCTGATTATTGCTTTTGATGGAACGAACATTTTCTGATTGTTCAGTACCTTCAACAATGGCTTCTTGCCTCAACTCATTTTCTGCACTGCTGAACTAGTCGATATTAGCGTCCAAACACTTTTTGGCAGAGCAAAACTTTTAGGCGTTTCATTTAGCACAAATTCAACGCATAAAAGTTTGCTCGGCATACGTAACCTTTTTACCATCGTAAATGTAAACCGTTTGTACATACATGTACTTGGAAGTATCATAACCGCATGAAACAAAAACTACTATTAGCTTGCGGCAGCTATTAATTATTTTATGGTGTTGCTTTTAAAGTTTTAGCGCAAGAAAAACAAGAAGCTTTACAATACGACACCGAGAGAATTAATTGTTATTGATGCAAATTATTCATTATTAATAAATATTTATCGGAAAAATTTCTACTGATCAACTGATATTATGGACTCATAAAAAAAATGTAAAAGTGAGAGTCCAATAGAGGTGGCGTTCAATTAGAGAGTGACGCTCTATTTTTCAATCATTCTCTCAAAGTGACGATCGATTGGAGGTGGCGTTCAATTAGATGTGGCGTTCAATTAGAGGTTTTAGGGTATATGTAAATAACTAGCTGTACTACCCGGCGTTGTCCGGGTAATAAAAAAGTCTTTAGACCGAAAATTGATTTTTGTTTAACAAATATCAACATTTGCCATTCTAACTTTCAACCTACATATCACGAGAAAATCAGTGTTTTGTGTAGTTGAAATAACTTAAAAAATAAAAACAACTGTGAAGGTTTTCAAACTTTGTCAAGCAACTGTAACTTTCAAACTTTATACCATGAGGAAAATGATTTGATCAGGCCAAATAAATAAAAAAAAAAAAAAAGTATAGAAGGGTTTAGATGTAAATGTGGAATAATTAGTAAGTAATAGCTAAATTAAGTCGGTTTTTCTATGATTACAATAAAAGATGATATGGTAATGACGCAATTAATACGAACTGAGAAAACAAAATAAAAAACCCCTTAATATGTAAAATTAATAATAACAATTCTTGCATAGAAATGTGTATATAAAAAAGGCTACTGTTCCACCAGAAGCTATCCATCAAAACTTTGATTACGACGATACGGAGACGATATAATTGTCCTCGTGAGAATAATTGGCCTTGACCCCAATTATAGTAATTAAACCTTATGAAAAATATTTCTCCAGGAGCATCGTAACGCGTGGCCGAATCGGTAAAATAATCAGCGTGCGCTATAGCTATAGCCGGAATGACAGACAGGCATACTTTGAGAAATATATATAGGCCTATACTAGCTGTACTACTCGGCGTTGCTCGAGTAATAAAAAAGTCTTTGAACAGAAAATTTATTTTTATATAACATACCGTATACAACATTTGCCATTCTAACTTTTAAACTTCATATCATACGAAAATATTTTTAAGCAGTTCAAATGAATTAAGAGGAAAAAGAATTCAACTGTAAAGGTTATCAAGCTTTTTCAAACCACTACAACTTTTAAATTTCATATCATGAAAGAAGTGTTCTGTTGAAATAAATTAGGAAGAAAAATAAAACTGTAAATGTGTTTAAATGTAAAATAATTAGCAAGTAATGACTAAATATAATCTGTTTAGCTATTATTACAATGAAAATTATTTAATAAATAATGTAATAAAAAGTCTATTTTATTTTTATGTAATTATAATTTAGTACAATTAAGTATAATTTATTTTTATGTAACATATATCAAAATTTGCCACTCTAACTTTCTGACTACATATTATGAGAAAAGTGCTTTTTGTAATTAAAATAAATTAAGAGAGAAAATAAAAACAACTGTAAAGGTTTTTAATTTCTTTCAAACAACTGTAACTTTCAATCTTCATATCATGAGAAAAAGGTTTTGTGCAGGTCAGCTAAATTAAAAGTAAATCCAACAACTGTAAAGGTTTTCAAACCGCTGTAAATTTAAAATTTCATAACTTTCAGCGACGTGTAAGAAGGTTGTTCAAAAACCGAGTTGTTCTAAATCCGAAACAATTTTTCCCATTAAAGTAAAACTATGTAAATTATGAAATCTGTTCCAAGGCAAGAAAACATCTTCAATAAAGTATTTTTTCAACATTTTACACCATGAGCTGTACTGTATATTGTATACTATAAATAGAAACAGGTAGATATAGATCGTGTTTAATTTTAATAAAAGGTTTTATATTTATGATAATAGAAATAGAAAACAAGAGTAAAAATTTTGTACGTTTGACTCCTTAAACATCAAAAACATTAAAGGCTAAGATACAATAATAAACATGCAAAAATTGATAATGAAACAGCTAAAGATGTAAAAGATCAGCTACATAAAAAATCGTAGGAAAAAGAAAATGTAAACAGCAATGGCACATTTACTTCACATCTTTAAAGGAGAATCCTCCTTCAAAAAGATTTAGGGGAACTCGACTGGAGGGGTTATCTCACTAGCACATTTTTCTGTAAAGGAGACGTTGTCCCAGATGGTTCCTTCCTTTTTGTAAGGAATTTATGCATCGTAAAATGCTTCTCCATTTGTTAGCAAATGTTTCTATGCGTTTCCGAAGCTTTGTTAATTGCAATGCGCATGCTCCGGTTTGGTTGAAAGCCGAATTTATATTCGAGCTCCGAGACGACCAAATCTCAAAATCTTTGGTGGAAAACCTAAGGCTAAAATAGTTAGCACGCACAGGGATTATGTGGTACATGATAGCGCAACTGATCACTAAGTTGTGGTGGCTCTGTGGAAGAGTATACGCATATGAACTATGATGATGCATTTGTAAAGAGTTCAAATCCATCAGAAATCACAATTTTTATATCCATATTTTAAGATCTATAGCTGGAGAAACAGACATACTTCAATTTACATTCACATTTATATATATACATGTAGATTATCTATATATTTCTCAAAGTATATGTGGATCTGTCTATCTTTCCGGCTAAAACTATTAAAATCTTGGAATAAAGAATCAGTACCGTAGAAGATTTGATCTCAGACCCTCCCCTTCACCAGTCCGAACTCGTTCCAATTAGACCACAGAGTTTACTTTAAGGTTTTTTACTTTATTTAGAGTTATATTTTTATTTTATAACTATATTTAATATATTTATATATATTTAATATATTTAATAAGGTTGCGTCAAAGTTGGAAACATTAAAAATTAGAGTCTGCATCAAACAGCGTAGCAAAAGCTGCAATCATGCTAAGAATGGCACCACAAGAAATGTGACGTTGAAATTGAAATGTGAAAAACTGCTAAGCTAAGAAGGTGCCCGTGTTGTAAGCATTGCTAAGTCAGCGTGGGAAACAGTAACTGAAAAGCTGAGAGAAATGGCAATCCCACGCTGCTGCAAACAGCGTAGAAAAAACAATCCAGGACAATTACTATACCGATGAAAATATCAAACATAAGGGCCATCAGGGCGATAACAGCCATGAAATGAGAATATATGGGACATCAACAAGCAAGGTTGGTGTATGACCAAATAATAATAATAATAAATTACAATTATAATTGATTATCACCATTACATATGGAGGTAATGTATGACCACATGCTAATCAACTATGATTATCATTGATTATCACAGCTACATATGAAAGAGATCAATATATTACTAGCAATTCCACTGTCATACAGCCCACGACTAAAGTGATATTGGAAAAAAGAAAAAGGTGCTGATGGTTGAGAAATGCAATATTAGCAGTCAAATGGCACTGCAGTGCAATAGGATAACTGCAATGGTAGCTGTAATGTAGTGGGTGTGGGTGTTATTATTTACAACAAATAGCAATAATGAAAGGAAAAGATTATATGTTTATATCATTCTCTCCCCTGCAATAAAAGAAATTCAATATTAGAAGTAAAATGGCAAGCTGCTGTGTAATGTACACAGTTTGAAAACTGGTTGTGTTGAATGCATGATGGTTTTGATAGCGATCTGTAACCAAAGTGAAGAAATAGGTCATGATCACAAAAACCATGGTTAAGTAGGGTGTGTGAGATTTAGAGTTATCTAAACTAGCAGAAGGAGAAAGTTTTCAGTTATTTTGCAAAAAAAATTTAATTCCAGCTTAATAACAACAGATTTTATGGTCAATAAACTGAATACATGTTTACCATTAGTGCGAAAACATAGTTTTGAGAAAACTGGTGTTAAAGTTTGAGAAACGAAAACCAATGCACAATTTTGTTTACATTTCAAAAATTCATAGCCACCAATATCAAGAAGTTGTGATATTTATTTAGATTTTTGTATTTATATGCAAAATATTATGCTGAATTTAAAAATTTAAACAGATTTTAGTTGGTTGTCATAAAAATAGCTCTATATCAATAAGAAAGTGTAGGCCTATAACTTAATTTTGCAGATATTAAAAATGGTTTGGCAGTACTGCGATATTGGGCACAGCCGCAAAATCATCAACAAAATCTTTAGAAAAATAATAACAGTAACATTTTGCCTAACATCGATTAAATTAAATCGATCTTGTAAATTCAAATAATTATTCTTATAATTAAATATTTAATAATCTTATAAGAATTGTTAGAAAAATATCATCGTCATTTCCTTTACTTTCACTGCTTTGGACATCAGTTGGAATACCAAAGTACTCATTATAAGTGTCCAAAATGGCGGTTACTTTAAAATCGGCAAAAAAAAATGATTAATTTTCAGTACTTCTACGTTAATTACATAAACCTTCGACAATTGGACAATGCCATAGACTGGTGAAATGTGCACGCTTTTCTCGTGAAATGCGCACGACTTCATGGTTCTACTCTCTGTTACGCGGCCTTATCGACATTTTGTTGGCCGGTCTTAATTTCGATTAAAAAGGCTTGTCAAGTGTATGGCGATTTTAGGCCAAATTAATCTATCTATTTATGTATGGTCCGATCAGATGGGTAAAGTTTAGGATACTGTCTGCGAATTTCAATGACTTGGTAACATATTTAATTAGGTTTATATGTGTTTTGTATCGTTATTATACTTAAGTGACTTCACAGAAAAATGGTTAAATTTGTTGATGAGATTTGGGCACAAGGGTTTGGGATAGCCGTTCATGAATAATTTTCGTGAGTTGTGTGTGCATATGCATTTATCATAAAGCTCCCAAACAATCGCTTCGCTCGTGTTTGGTCGAGGGACAAAAATTACCAAAGAACAAAATGTTGCAAGAATTACCAAAGATTATTCTACAGAGCAAGCAACGTTTTAGAGTGGCAATCACAAGCAGGGACTTATCTGCATCGAACCATCAGTAGGTCATAAACAAATCGAGTATTTACAAAAATTTATATATATTATAAATATAGCTTATAACATCATTTGCCATTACAAAAAAAAATGATGTAATGGCTATAAAATGCATAACATAAAATATGAATATCTCTTTTGCCTTATCATCTTATGTACAATAAGATAACAAGAGCTGTGTTGGGATGAGGATTATGGCAAAATTCATTTTACAAATCAGCTACTGATGATTCGCAAGATATAGCCAATCTTTTACAAATTATTGACTTAGTTTAATTCATGGCGCATAACAGGTGTCAGATATCACATATCAGATTAGAATGCTGGCAAACAAGCTCACAGCCAAACTGGCTTTTTAAGTGCGATAGAACAGGAGTTACGAGTTTTGATTCATTGTAAGCCGAGTTCAGATTGCCACAATTGTGCTATCAAATTGTATTCTATAGATATGCAAATTATAATAATAATCTATCAAATTCTATAATGAGGCTCTGTACGCTATATGGCTCTGATTTAGGTATTTATTGTAGGAACTTGGGCTAAAGAAGCCAAACTGGATCTGGGAAGCACACCTCTAAAATGGATCTATAGAATGTCGGCGCCCTCTCAGCTTTTAACAACCAAGCGTGCATAAAGCTGGGCGTATAGAAAAGCTTTTTCCTTCTATTTAGTGGAGACAGTGGTGAGTGCTTATGTAACAGTGTTATTAGTTATGAATGTGAATGAAGTGCTGATTATGTTTTTACTACCAGCCAAATCAAAAAATGCTTGGTACGTGTGACAGAATATTTAATTGATAGTTTAACACCGAATACTATACTCGATCTTTAACCTCCCTCTTTTAACCCAAATAGCTGAAATTTAAAAACATGATTGATAATAATGTGATACATCAATGTTAATACAAAATACTAGATATTATGAAACTCAGCAAGCATATCAGTGTTTAATGGTCAGGAACTAGTCTAAATCATAGGCTGCACATTTTGCGAGTTAATTAGTAGAACTAGTACGCTAGCAGTCCCGTGTTCCCTGAGAGATCTTTATGTGTATTGAGTATATTGTGGTGGGCGCTGGGCCGTGACTTTTAAGTCTTGTGAATATTTTTATATGTATATATATATAATATAATAATATAATATCTTGCATGCTTTGTTGTTCTTTTTATTATTTTGTTATTTTTTCATATACTATATCACTATTATGTTTTCAGTTATCGCTGTATTATAACCATGCCAACGCATTAACGATTCTGTTTATTACTAATGTTATACTGTTTTTCACGCGGCTCCGTTAGCCGAAACGGGTGAATTTATTGTATATAAAGGAGCACGCTCACTCAGTCGGGCAGAACATATAGCCGTTTGCGCCACAGCTAATGGGTTCTGTCAGGGTTGGAAAGTTTGAAATTTTGAATGAAGAAGAAACAGCAATCATGCTAGGATTGGATTTGCGGAGATTGTAACGCTAAAACAAAAACGTGGCAAACTGCCTAGCTAGAAATGCATCCGTGTTGGAAACATTGCTACAACAGCCGTTACTTGTCAAAACAATTTATAAGTAAATTATTTAACAAGTAACGCCAACATAGGAAACATGGAAAAACTGAGAAAAATAGCAATCTCTCCCGCTGCTACAGACAGCATAGTAAATGATGTATTACCCCTACGCTCTCATGTATCAAGCATAGTAGCCGTTCAACCATTAAAGCTGATGAAGAGATATTAACAAGCTTGACTACCCTAAGACACTTATATTTCGCTAGTATTTAGTTTCGTGAGTAGCATACAGAGTAAAATTTCGCTGCAACTTAATGTCGCGGCTCTGATGAGTGCGAAAATATAGTGAAGTAAAAATAAATGCAGTTGAACAAACACAATTAGATTCCTTAGGTCCAGTTCACTGGTAAAAAACTTTTTTTCAATTCGGGACTAGTTTGTATTTGTGAACCGCAGATAGAAATGTGTGACCGAGATCCATAATTCAATTTGATTGCTTGCTGCAATTTGTTTCTTGGACTATCAATGACGTCTAGGTCCCAGCCTCCGTGACTGATGTGGTACCAATATTAGATCTCAAGTATTTATAGCACGCCATAACTATTTATAGGTGGCCGTGGCTCAGGGTTGTTATTGTTTTGGGTTGGCAATAAAATTCATCACCACAATAATTATTATTCAATTTTATGACTTTCCCTACCAAACTTTCATCCTCATCAGTTGCAAATTCAGTGACTAAACTAATATCATCATCTTCCTCATTTGTCATGGATTTTCCAAAAAAACTTATTATCTTTATTTGCTTTGCCATGCTGCTCAGTCGGTGTATTAGCTATAATGAGTTTAGCAGAAATTGCCCAATGAGCCCACCCCACACGAAAATTGCCTGCATTTCTAATATGAAGATTTTATTGTGGATATCAATTATAGCCATCAATGAGCAAAGCTATTTAATTTCACGTTTCCGCTCGTTCGTTATGATAGTTTAGTTTCGCTCATGAAATCTTCGCGAGAAGATGACTCCGCGAAAACGCGAAAGTTATATGACGCAAATACATAAGTGTCCTAGGGTATATATAATGTCACCACTACACACAAAGAAGATGTATGGCTATATACTAATCAATTATAGGGACAAGCACAAGCAAGGACATGTATACATCGAAACAACAACCTGTCATAAACGAATTGAATATTTACAACACATTTTATAGATATAGTTTATAACATCATTTATTATAGATAGCGTGACTTTGTGAAATCATAATATAACTATGCATGAATTTTAATGGTTTGAAAATTAGAATTGATGTAATGAACATAGAATAGCATGAAATATGAATATTTCTTTTTCTTTATGTAAGATAAATAATTACAACTGTCTCAGGATGAGTATTATGGCAAAATCTGGTTTTCATTAATCAGCTATTGTCGGTTTTCAGGTTATGGCCAATCATGTACAAATTATTGACTTAGTTTTATTCGGGGGGGGGGGAGGGGGGAGGGGAATGGGGGGAGGGGGGGAGGGGGGTGGGGGGCCCATAGCGCATTGTCATGGAGTCCCATAAGAGGTCAACCATCAAGGCGTCAGATATCAAATGTCAGAAAGGAACCCTGGCTGACATCGAAGACATTAGAAATAGACATTACGAAAATGTTGTAAGAATTCAGTGACAATTGACCCTAATCTGAGAATAAGTCATAGATACAGATTATAAACCTAGATTGTCCAATAAAAAAAAGCCTGTCAGACTTAAATAGCATGACGTAACGTCATCGTATTGTACCTCATGCTTGACTGCACTGTTGTTAACAATGGAGCTAATGAAGAGAAGGTGACAAAATCACATTTATTTTCACATAAAAACCTTCTTGTATACATAATCCAGTAAACTAAAGCAATTCTATGATAATATCTGATAACCACCATAGATTAAAAGTATAAAAGCTATGAAATATTGCACACAAATCATGAGCCATCAAGGCTTTATTTGCCACCCTCTCCTATCCCCATTCTCTCTTCGTTTTTTAGCTTGTAATCTCATTCCCATATATTTGACATCTACAACACAACAGAGTAAGACATAGTGAATCTTATGATACCAAATAACTGTAGTGTGAATTTTGTTGCAAGTCAACCTTTAACTTGCTTTTGCATATTGTACAAATAGCTTGGTATTTTCCTTTCGTGACTGGCTTCTTCATGAACTCCCAGACCACCGACATGTTGATTATTTCTTGCCGAAAAACGTTGTGATACCTATTGTCTAAGGACTATTGTCGCAGACGTAAAAATATAGTCTTACCCACCTTGTTTTATTTTGCCTGGTCTTTCCGCGCTAGGACTATATGCGACGCCATTTCAATCGCACTTAAAAAGTGATATACAACCACTGTTGTTTAGCCATAAACCTACCCGTGTTTTTGTATAGAAAAACCCAAGGGTCGAGTGGCCCGACCCAGGCACCTCTGACCCGATGGGTCAAGACCAGATGAGCTACCCGTGCTAGCTTTATTTTTAGCTTCATAATGCGCCCTAATCGAAATATATCTCTTTGCTATTTCATGAGCTAGGCTACTAGCTTGGTGATTACCCTTAAACAATAGCATGATGTTGAACCTCAGCAACTTCTCCATGGTGGCAATTAGTGCTAGCCTGGAAAAGTTTTTCACCAATCCAGCACTATTAAGCAACACTCTCGTCGCTTTCTCACTGTGGTTGCAAACCTCAATCACCAAAGGCGAAGACAAAGTCAAGCCACGACGATTCTTAACTGTGATTAGGGAATTCGTTGCTTGGTTTACATCATAGTTGGTAACATCCACAATGCTAGTGATACAATCATTACACTTCAGCTTTGGTGACCTAGCCAGCTACATAGCCAACTGTAAAATAATCATTCTGTCTCATTTTTGACTTAAGACATACTTGCATACTCATCATATTTAGTCATGCTTAGTTCAGCATGATATTAGTTTATTTACATAGCCAGAGTCTGGCTCTTTGAGTAGGTGGGCTATTTGGCCCCCTCTCCTTGCCCCCTTCTCTCTTTTCTCCTTCTCACTTCTTCTTTGAAAAAGGGAAAAGAGAGAGTGGGAATAGGAGAGGGTGGCAAATAAAACCCTGATGGCTCATGACTTGTGTGCAACAATTCATAGCTTTTATAGTTTTAATCTATGGTGGTTATCAGATATTATTACATAGTTGCCTTAGTTTGCTGGATTATGTATCCAAGAAGGTTTTTATGTGAAAATAAATGTGATTTTGTCAAATTCGCCTCATTAGCTTCACTGTTAACAACAGTGCAGTCAAGCGTGAAGTACAATACAATGACGTTATGTCATGCTATTTAAGTCTGACAAGGCAACCGATGGGAATAGCTATAATTATTGGCCAATCTAGGTTTATATAACTATGGAATAAGTATATAAAAAGGAGCTGGCAGCGAGCCAACGCAAAGTGCAACTGGCAGCGAGCCAGAGAAAGCAGCTAGAAGCTGGCAGTGAGTCAAGCAGCAAATAAAGACGCATAGAGAGAGGCTAATATAAGCCATAGGAGACTGCAGCAAACGGCCTGCAGAGGATCAACCCATTGAGGAGGAAACATACAGCAGATATAACTGTTATATATAGCAGAATTGCTGTTATTTTTGATCTTCTAAAGAAAATAGAGTTTACAGACACTTGAAAACAAACCACTGGCACATTTTTGTTGTTTATTAGATAAGAACCTACAAGCAGTAGTAGGCCCTGCAATCTCAATTATACTACTTGTTGTGAACTTTGATACTTGGGATCATCATTGCAACAGCGCTACTGTCAAAACAAATTGCAAGGAGAACCATAGGAGTGCCCATCTCCATTGATTGAGTTGTTTCAATTTTGCCTTGTAGCAGCTGTCTGATTTTTGTGAGCAGAAGCGCCATTTGCTTGTGGTCAAAATTTGTTTTGGGATAAATTGAACTCAAGGCCCAGAGGTTAACCATTACACATAGAACCATTGAACCATGATATTATTACACTCAGGAGAAACACACAAAAACAATACATTTTTATCAGTATTTAAATATCAAATTATTATTATTATTACTATTAAAAGATTAGTTGCAAATCATATTTCAAATTGAATAATATATACTAGAAATTCCCCTGTCATACAGCCCACGACCAAAGTGATAATGAAAAAAGAAAGGGTACTGCCAGTTAAGAAATGCAATATTCGCAGTCAAATGACACTGCAATGCAATAGGAGAACTGCGATGGTAGCTGCAATGGTAGCTGTAATGTACTAGGTGTTATTATGTACAACAAACAGCAATAATGAAAGGAAAAGCTTATATGTTTATATCTCTCCCCTGCAATAGGAGAAATGCAATATTAGAAGTAAAATGGCAAGCTGTTGTGTAATATACACAGACTGGGGGGGGGCTGTATATCATTGGTCATAGCAACCAATATCAAGAAGTTGTGATATTTATCTAGATTTCTGTTTTTATATCTAAAAAGTTATGCTGAATTTAAAAATCTAAACAGAGTTTAGCTGGTTGTCATAGAAATAGATGTATTGTGGTGGATGGCATCCATCTGTATTTAGCCGAGCCAAGCCAAAGCCGAGCCAAGCCAGAGCCGAGCCGGGCCGAGCCGAACTAGGCCGAGCCAAGTAGAGCAGAGGCGGGGCCTACCAGCTATATAAGCACGAACATTTGCAGTAGAGAGCAGAGCCGTTCTATGCCTGTTCATTGCCTGTGCTTGATTATTCTTGCACTTTTATGAACTAAGCAGAAATATATGTATAAACTCATGCACCGAGTCTTGTACTAGTGGAGGAAAGTAAGGGCGGCACAAAACCTTTACACTAGTGGCAGCGGTGGGATCTCTGACGATCCCAAGAACTTCACCACAAGACTCGCATCAAGATCACTGGACTCTGGATAAACTGGGCTGCCTGAAAAGCGGCGACACTGCTCCTACTGGAGGAGCTTCCTGGCAACAGGAAGAAACCCAGAGAGAGAGCCGTGGAAAGCCCTGCAGTATCGGACCCAGTAGATGCACTGCTCCAGGAGCAGAAACTTACTGAAGGCTCCCGACAGGACTTGTCTGAGTAGGCAGCGTTGCTCCTACTGAAAGAACTTCCTGGCAACAGGAATAAATCCAGAAAGGAGCCAGCGGCCACAGACTCAGTAGAGGCACTGCTCTGGAAAGGAAGCAGAAACCTACTGAAAGTCAAACATGGCCAATAGTAGAGCACGAAGCGCTGATCCGAGACCCGACTGACCAGTTAAAGCACTAGAACGGGTATTAATGCTGCCAAGAGCGCAGGAACCGACACCGCGCTTCAAGACTCCCCAGTACACTGGAAAGGGAGATGTAGAATACTTCATTGCTTGCTTTATGGAGGTAGCCGATGCCAACCAGTGGACGGAAGAAGCGACTCTGTTGCACCTCCAAGAAGCACTGGGCAAACAGGCTGAAGACTGCGGGTGGGCCGAGAACCAGGAGGCCATTTTCAATGCCCTCCGGGCAAAATTCAGACTATTCGCTAGGCAGGCGCTAAGCCAGCTTAGTGCCCTTAGGCTAGATGAAGGAACGACGCTTCGGGAGCATGCTATGGAGGTCGAGAGGCTGGTACGCATTGCCTACAGAGACCTGCCGAATCGACACCAAAATAGCATGGCCATGGAGACATTTTGCAGCTTACTGAGGGACCCTGCCCTGCAGCGACATCTGTTGGCCGTACATGCACCCACACTAGCTGAAGTTGTATGGGCCGAAAATGATTACCTCTAAATCCAAGGAGGTGAGCGCAAACCCACCGGATCTTTGGTATGGGCCCTGGAGGGAAGATCCTCTGACCAGGTGAACTCAGCTGAAACCGATGTCATTGGACGACTAGCTTGGCTAGTCTAATCTTTTACGGAAAAGGTGGAACAGCTCCAGGAGCAGGTCTACACTCCAACCGAGAGAAGGAATCAGCCAGCTACCTTTTGCTGGAGTTGTGGCCAACCAGGGCACGTACGGAAGAATTGCCCTCGCTACTCAAAACCGGCTTCGGGAAACGAAAAGAGGCCACAGCAGTAGCTCCGACTACTGGCTGTACCAAAGCCAAACAACCCCGAAAACACAGTAGGACTACACGGGATTCGGTGACAGCCAACAGTTGGTCTCAACTAGCAAGGACTAGTCCGAGGAAAATTTGTGCACAGGAAAGGCCTGTGGAGACACGAAACTACTACCAGTCTTTGAGTGAAGCCAATCTGGACATTTCCCTTATCCCGGACACCACCTACGCCCCTCCGTGTGAACGACAGGGACATAGCCCGAAACGAAGGAGAGTGACCCCCCAAATTCCCTCCACCCCAGACATTGAGAGTCATCCCCACTGGACCGGATGGTCGGAAGCCTGCCATAAAAGCAGCAGGCCCGACCCCTTCTCCGCCTTGAGAATGGCAATCCCAAGAGCCGCGGGTGTGCCCCAGATGTGGGATGGCCCGAGGGACCGACCTCGTCCTATTGCGGAAAAGAAATCTCCCAGGCTCCACGGAAGATGTCTTGAAAAACACCACCAGGACGCAAGCCCTCAGCCAACCTCACTCCACCAGCTTTTTCCTCCCGGGAAGAGTGGAAGGGCGGCCCATCCAGTTTCTTTTAGACACAGGATGCACCACAAACCTGAACAATAAGCAGGTCTTTGACCTATTGCCAGGAGCCTTATGGGACCAACTCAAAGAGAATGACAGCCACGGGGTATTGGCTGACAGAACACAGCTTCCCTTCTATGAGATAATCTGTTTAGACATCCGCCTGAGAGACGTAAGGACGGAAGAAGTCTTTGTGGTCAGTTGTCTAAGCGAGGATGCCATACTCAAAATGCCATTCTTCTGGGCCCATCAGTGCTCTCTTGAGTTTGAGAAACCGGTGGTCCGAGTAGATGGCAGGCAGCTAGCCGGCACAGATCGGCATGGATGGCTGCTACAGAGCCAGATACAGGTGATCAGGGGTGTGGTGGTTCCCGCCCAGACGGAGATGACGATACACTGTTGCATCACCGCGCATAATTACTGCCCAATGGGACTGATTGAAGGATTTCTCGATAGACCCCTGGTAGCAAGTAGCCTGAATCAGCCAGAAACCAAGGGACAGGTCATCACCCCTGCATGAATTCTACGGAGCGGCCATTGACCTTCCGGTCTGAGACACTATCGGCACTTACACTGGGGTAGAGACCTCGAAGGTCAAAGAGGACGACCCCTTATTGTATGAAGCCGGTCCAACTTCAATCAATGGAGTGCCGGCTTACATTGAGGAGTAGTTCTAAGCGGCCCGGCCGAAATGTGAAGGGACAGACCAGACGGCGAGGCTGGCCTCTTTGCTGAGTCAATATGCCACCGTGTTCAGCACGGGTGACAACGACGTAGGGAGGACCTCCGAGGTAGAAAATTCTATTCTGCTTAAGAAAGACATGCGGCCGATCTGGCAACCCCCCCACAGACTCAGACCGGAGAAGGAGGCAGAAGCCAAGAGGCAGGCCCAGGATCTACTTAAGAGGGGCTTATCAAACCAGCTGGAGGAACTTGGAGCTCCCCCGTAGTGTTGGTCCAAAAAGAGGATGGGAAGTGGCGCTTCTGCATACACTACCGGCGTTTGAACGCCGTCACCGAGCAGGACGCCTACTCCTTACCCAGAATCGATGACAGCCTGAATGCCCTGTCTGGTAGCCGCTACTTCAGCACGCTCTACCTGGTGAGTGGGGATTGGAAGGTACCTCTGGATGCAGAAGCGCAGGAGAAATCGGCCTTTTCAACACGGTCCAGATTGTGGAAGTGAAAGGTGTTGTCTTTCGGACTGACGTTCGCCCCAGCCACCTTCCAAAGGCTCATGAAACACGTTCAACAAGGCCTCCACTGGAGATTGCTGCTACTGTACCTTGATGACATTATAGTCACTGCCCCGGACATCAATACACACTTGCATTGTCTGGGGGAAGTTTTCCAGAGACTCCACAAGGCTGGACTGAAACTAAAACCATCCAAATGCAAACTGTTGCAACCCCAGGTCCACTACCTGGGTCACATAGTAATCCTAGACAGAGCCTCTACAAACCCTGAGAAGGTAAAGGCAGTCACGGAGTGGCCGAACCCGCGCGGAGTGAAAAAACTCCAAGGATTCTTCAGGACCGTTGGTTACTACCGACAGTATATCCCAGAGTTTTTCACTATAGCACATCCCTTGCACCGGCTGACTGCAAAAGGGGAGCCCAGGAGATGGACGGAAGGGGAACAGGTCCCCTTCAACAAGCTGAAGGATAGTATCAGCACCGCCCCTATCTTGGGCTACCCAGACCCCCGGAGGCAGTACATCCTAGACACGGATGCCAGCAGATGTGGAGTGAGGGCCGTGCCGTCCTAAGTACAGGAGGGCTGCGAAAGGGTCATTGCCTACTACAGCAAAACCCTCACCCCCTCGGAACGCAATTGCTGCGTCACTCGACGAGAATTGCTTGCAGTAGTCAAGGCAGTTAAGCACTTTCAGCCTTATCTGTATGGTCAGGAGTTCCTCCTACGGACGGACTACGCTTCACTCCGGTGGCTATGTAAGAGGAGGAATCTTCGAACCAGGTAGCCTGGTGGCTCGAGATCCTTGCGGAGTTCCGCTATGTTCTGGAACATCGGTCAGGGAATAGCCACGGGAACACAGATGGGCTGAGCAAGCAAACCTGCGAGGACTGCCTGCAATGCTCAAGCATTGAGCAGAGGGACAGGAGCCCCTCATAGAAGGAGTTGGCAAAGGAACAAGGGCCGCTAGCCGCAAAGCCGTTAGCTGTTAGCCGGGAATGGATGGACAGGCCAACGTGGGCAAACATGGTGGCCTACAAGGGGAACGACATGGAGTTTGACGTGACACGAGGACCGGACTCTGCCATGTTGGAAATTACTGAAGAAGGAACAGAGGCTCTGTTGGATGCAACTCTAACAGAAGAAGGAGTGGAGGACCTGCTCAACGAGACCCTGCCGGAAGAAGTGGAGGAGGAGTGCCGGATGGCTGCTGTTCGCACTAAGAGGGAATGAATCAGCTCCCCTCACCTGAATTGTCCTCTTCTCCACTGAGTGTTGCCACAAGGGAAAGTATGCCCGTGAGGGAGCCGGAGCCAGAGAAGAGCAGACCACAGAAGAAGACAGTAGTGAGGACCAACAAGTACCTGTCTTCTCGGACTGTCACACGAGCGGAGGAACAGGTGAAGGATGGGAGCTGCCGGATCTGCCAGTTTACAACCAGCACCCGACGGATCCGCTTTCATGTGTTACATGACTGGACCCTATGACTGGCCGCACCGGTCACGAAATCAGATGCTACTACACCATGCTACTCACCAGCAGAGAGGAGTGGAGCCGGTGGTGTATCTGGTCGACCTGGACTCATGGGAGCAGTTCTGCCAGGAGAACATGTGGGGCTCTTTGACAATGGCTGCCTGCACTCCCACTACTCGAGAATGGAGACGCCGTAGCCCACGAAGAAGAGCCCAGCAGGCCAAGACACAGTCACGCCCCTAGCACGGGTTTGCCCAGCCTCAACCAGGAGGAGCCAGACAGCCTTGAACCCAGTCGGACCACGCACGCTGGCCGAGATAGTGGCATAAGCCCCAGCTTGCTAGGCCCTCCTGCAGACTCAGCGCAGCTGGGCCCGGTTGTTGGCTCAGGACGTCCAGGATTGGACGAGGGCTGACGAGATGATGCAGACGATCTTGCGACAAGGACACCTGGAAGACCAGAAGCACCAGTTGCTGCTGGATGAGGTGGAGCGCCTCCGCTACGGAGTCTGCCAGCATAAAGCCCTGGCCCAACTGGTGCTCCCTCAAGATATAAATTAGAGACTCTAGTCGCCAATGAAGGGGAGTGTGTGGTGGATGGCGTCCACCTGCATTTAGCCGAGCCAAGCCAAAGCCAAGCCGAGCCAAGCCAGAACCGAGTCAAGCCAAAGCCGAGCTGAACCAAGCTAAGCCCAAGCCGAGCCGAGCCAGGCTGAGCCGGGCCGAGCCAAACCGGGTCCAGTCAAGTAGAACAGAGGCGGGGCCTACAACCTATATAAGCACAAACATTTGCAGTAGAGAGCAGAGCTGTTCTGGGCTTGTTCATTGCCTGTGCTTGATTATTCTTGTAATTTTATGAACTAAGCAGAAATATATGTATAAATTCATGCACCGAGTCTTGTACCAGTAGAGGAAAGTAAGGATCGCACAAAACCTTTACAGTATTTCTATAAGAAAATGTAGGCCCATTACTTAATTTTGCAGATATTAAGAACGGCTTGGCAGTACCGCGATATTGGGCACAGCTGCAGAATCATCAACAAAATCTTGAGAAAGTAATAACAGTAACATATTGCACACCATCGGTCACTATATACTTCAATCTTGTAAATTCGAATGATTTTTCTTATAACTAAATCTCATGATAATCTTATAAAATCGAATAATTATTCTTACAATTAAATATTGTAATATTCTTATAAGTCGTTAGAAAAATATCATCGTCATTTCCTTTTCTTTCACTGCTTTAGACATTAGTTGGAATACCAAAGTACTCATTATAAGTGTCCAAAATGTCAGACTCCGATGGAATCGGCAAAAAAGAAACGATTACTTTCCAGTAATTTTACGTTCATTACAGAAACCTTCGGCAATTGGACAACGCCATAGACTGGTGAAATGTGCACGTTTTTATCATGAAATGTGCACGACTTAATGGTTCTACTTTCTGTCGTACAGCCTTATCGGCGTTTTATGGGCCGGTCTTAATTTTGATTAAAAAGGCTTCTCAAGCTTTTTTTGCGATTTTAGGCCAAATTAATCTGTCTATTTATGTATAATCCGATCAGATGAGTAAGGTTTAGGATATTGTCTACAAATGTCCAAGACTTGGTAACATATTTACCAAGATAACCTTACATATTTAAATAGGTTTATATGTGTTTTGTATCTTTATTATACTTAAACAACTTCATTGAAAAATGGTTAAATTTGTTGATGAGATTTCGGTACAAGGGTTTGCGACGGTGTTGATGAATAATTTTCGGGAGTTGTGTGCACATATTCATTTAACATAAAACTCCCGAACAATCGCTTCACTCGTGTTTGGTCGTGGGAATATATTTAAAATATCGAAATTTGCCCCTTGAAAGTTCCCTTTCTTAATAAAAATTCAACGGAAAACCATACGCATTCGCTCTCTTCTTATGTGATAGTCTAGATCGTGCCAAGTAAAGCCAGCAAATTCCTTTACAGTGTGTACAATTATGACAACATGTTGGAAGGTGACATTGCGGTTTAGTAGTACATAATGCTTTCATTTAAAGTCTGTGGAGCAGAACATTTGGGCTTGATAACCTTACAGTATATCTTTACTCAGATCTGCAAATCGAAGAGTAAAGACAAAAGTAACAGGACTATAAAGACTGTAAGAGTAAGTGGATGTAATGTAAGTAAGTAATGTTGTGGAAGTCAGCGCTGACTAGCTACTAGCAAGTGGATTCTGCGTACAAGTTGTTTTACACTGAATGATTAATAGCTCTCATGCACAACTGTAACTGTTGCAAGCAAGGTGTCTGGTGATTGAGTATGGCTCGAGCTCTATAAGCATGAAAAGACAGAACAAGTAGATACAATTCAATACAATCAAGTGTAATGCTAATATGAGTTTACAAATAATAAATACTCAAACAGTTACAGTTGTAAGTGTAAGAATGTTAAGATGTATACACAAAGCTGCACAGAGATACAGTAGGTTAATGTTACCACGGTGTTCTTAATGAAGATTAAGAATGTAATTCTCAGTCGTTAGTTTTGTCGTTTTGTCGTGCTCTTTGTTCTCTGCCTTAACACTGGATCACTTTGGCTATATAGCAAGGGCTGAGTGTTAATTCATGTTAAGCCTTTCCACACAAGCTGGTTTTCAAATTACAGGGCTAATCTTAGAATAGCTGAACACTTACGGTAATTGAAGCAGCTCAACTTAGTAAATCCATCACAGTAATGACAGTGATGATTCAAATAGTTAGTTCTATATTATAAATTAGCAATCAAACCGCTATTTCATTATTTATGCTATAATGCTATGTTAAGTAGGAAACATAGCCTTCTTAAGTAGGAAGGCTATGTTAAGTAGGAAACATAGTTCTCTCTTGCCTTTACCATGAACAAGAGAGAACAACTCCTAAATGTGATCATTCTATGTTTACTATTTTTATCCCACAATCCTCTGTACGTCTATCTCATCCTGTATAAATTATGAAGACAATATACGTTATTCAAAGCTCACACTATTAATGCCATGGCATCGAGCTTTAACTCAACCCTATATATGTAGAATTAATACAAAGGCGATGGTTGGCATATGGATTGTTGCGTCTACCAACAATAGTAACCAGTCAGATTGGTACTAAGGCCTAAGTAACCGCGATAAGATTACACAGGCTGAGACAATTGGAGGTGAAATATATAAAAAACCAGAGCAAGGCTCGCAGCATGTAATGAATCAACATCAACTACCACAATATGACATTCTTTTTAAGGACGAGTCGTTATTTATCAGTCACAACATTCGCCATCGCACTCTATTCACAGGAGCTGCAGCCAGTTCCGTTTATATTTTGGAACTTTCGTTATGGCTAATGTGGTTTAATTAACTCTGCATATAATTTACATTGTCCTAGATTAGTCCTTTGAAAGATACAAACTACTAGACAGAGGTTCCAACAATACGGATTTTTGTGCATATCATTGCTCTTAAAATTTCAAAATGATCCACATCCACCAGAATTCTTATATTTGCTTCTGAAATGAACCTGAGAAAATATTGGTGCATTTCAAGCACTAATACTTAAATGTAGTCAATATGTAATGCAGAGCGGCATAAGTGAACATAAGATTAAAGCACATTAGATGGAGTTCAGTGAAAAGATATAACTTTGAATAGCATTGCAAGCCCATAGCCATATATAACCAGTAAAGATATGATCTTTTGACAGCGTCTGTCAGCTAGCTTACTTCAAATTTGAAGTGTTGTTGTGCGAGTATTAATCCATGGTTGTTCTATGCTGCCTTTATTGAATTTTGTCTGTCTACTACATAATTATCATGCAGCAAGAATCTACTGCGGATTAATTTGAGAGCCAGTAATGATATGATTGGCAGGTGCTCTCACAGATCTAACATTTTTTTTTTAAACATAAAGTTAATATCAGCCTCAGAAAGATATCTCACTGTTACCAAACTCACTAAACTAAATATGATCAATTTGCTCATATTATAGGTTTACACACTGAGTGCTTAAATTATGATCAATCTGCTCATATTGTAGGTTTACACACTGAGTGCTTAAATTATGGCCAAATCTGCTCATATTGTAGGTTTACACATTGAGTGCTTGAATTATGATCAATCTGCTCATATTGTAGGTTTACACACTGAGTGCTTGAATTATGGTCAATCTGCTCATATTGTAGGTTTACACACTGAGTGCTTGAATTATGGCCGAATCTGCTCATATTGTAGGTTTACACACTGAGTGCTTGAATTATGGTCAATCTGCTCATATTGTAGGTTTACACACTGAGTGCTTGAATTATGGTCAATCTGCTCATATTGTAGGTTTACACATTGAGCGCTTGAATTATGATCAATCTGCTCATATTGTAGGTTTACACACTGAGCGCTTGAATTATGATCAATCTGCTCATATTGTAGGTTTACACATTGAGTGCTTGAATTATGATCAATCTGCTCATATTGTAGGTTTACACACTGAGTGCTTGAATTATGCCCAAATCTGCAGCAAAGCGTATAAACAAACAACTATCCCAGCTAGTAAGTATATCTTGTTCATCAGATTAGCTAGATTTAATTAGCTAAAAGTCTTCGAGCGTTTGATTAGCTAAAAGCTAACAAAATACTAAAGGCTTCGAATGCTAAAGGCTCCAATATTTGTTTATCGATTAATCTAGCTGATTTTTTAAAAGGTAAACCGTGTTTTAGTGCAAATGTAGATACACTTTTGATTAGGTTTTAATCAAACTTCATTCAGTTTTTGTATTTTTTTATGAGTACATAACAACTTGTTTTGCGAAAAAATTCACATAAGCTATCAAAATAGTAATAAGCAACTTTATGATTGTACAGAGCAGTATTGATAAATGATAATTAATAATAAAAGAATGAAGAATTACAAAGCTTTACTATAAATAAAAAATGGCCACATTCAAATAAAATATAACATTTAGTGTTTTACCTTCTTTACAAAAAAGCTACACAAAGATACAGGATATGAGTAAGTCCACTTTTATAAACTGTCATGTGTAGTGTAATATCTATACTACATTATGCTGCATGTGTAGACACCAGCAAGAGATGCTGAAAATTGTAATTTTTTAGCTCAATACTAAAGTTGAACTTAAACTGTAAAAACAAACTTTTAACCTTTTTTACAATGCTACTTATTTTAGTAATTTAATGTGCTTTTGTTTTTAAATTAAAAAACCGCTGCTTAGAAATGGTAATATTGTTGCACATTATTATAATTTGCAGCATTAAATTGTTTTAAATAACATCAGGTTATTTATGCTCATGAATTTATGCGAAAGACTGCACAAATGCCCCATAAACATTATCTTTTAGATTTTCTACACATGTTAGGATGGTGGAAAGATGAGTTATTTTTATGTAGTTAGACAATAGTGTGAAATAGTTTTTTACGAGTTTGCTCAAAAGGGTATTTTAAGCAATGTGAACTGCAGCAGTTAACAAAATGGCTGTTATAAAATAATACCTTTCCTGGAAGATGATCTTTTTGTCCAGTCCGTTGCTTTCTATCAGCGATAATGATATTATTTTCTTGTCTGTAGGTAACGGAATGTGAGAGTGGCGGATACCACGGTGTGGTCTACCTTTATCCAAATGATGGCAAGTCTAATAAAACAATAGTAAAAACTATCGAAAAGACTGAGCAGAAGCAAGATTTATATGGTATGCTGTGTTTCCTTTCAGAGTTTTGTACTTGTATTACATTTGTCATTTACATTTGTTGTCTCTCTTGCTGTACTTGGGAGAGAAAATGACACATAGATAAACCTCTATTATATATACATTTATTAGTACCTTGGCAGTCTAGAGTTCTGTTAGAGACTCTCAAGTGTGTTAATAACGCACAGTGAATAAGTAGCTGCACTATTATTCAGAAAAACGTAAAGGTGGTCGATTGGTGCAGGTGTAAGAGTGTTACTAATTATATACTAGTGTATACTAATTATGTAATTTCTTTTTACTTTATTTTAGGCATGTACAATATATAAACTTTTTTTGCAGCATAGACCTTACTGTTTAAAAGAAAAGTGAAAAAAATTGATTCAACTTGACATTGAAGGTGTGTGCTGCCCTTCTCTCAAGTTAATATTACCGTAATCGTGAACTCTAAACTAGGTGAAAGTGATAAAAAAGAAAAGTGTGTGTGTAGCATAGGATTAATAAAGAAAATCGAAAATAACAAAAACACGAACATAAACATAAAGTAAAAGTGACTGTCTGATAGTTTGAGACTGGCAGCAAGACATAAGTTGGTGATAGATACAAACCAACAATACCATAGTTACTGTACAGTCATTAAATTAAAAAGTCAAGTTTAGTTTTTATCCTATTTAAATGGGCCAAACGGTAAGTTTATGAAAATCTTTACATGTAGTTTAGTATGTTCGTGTAAGGTAAAATCACTATAACGTAAACCTTTTTTGGAACGAATTATTTACTACTGCACTTAATAGCAAGTTACAAATTTTGTTATTAAGAAAGTCTGATTTTCTTTTTCATGACCACCGTCTAATGGTTGGCATAATAATAATTAACAAACACCAGCATACTTGTGGTCAAATCTTCCAAACACGGTATAGACTTGTTGGCCAATGTGCTAAAATAAAAGAGGTAAACCCTACCTAACATTCAAAACATATTATACTTTTGTAAAGTAGACTATTGTTAGTTTTTGTTGCTTGTATTACAAAAAAGAGTGCTCATTCATTATGTTCCTAACTTTTATAATGATATTGGCATACATTGGGCACATCATAAAAGTATAAATTAGAAAAAATCTGTTCCCTGGTTGTCTGAGTCAAATGCAGTTGATATATTTAAGCTCTCATATTCTATGATATCATTATGATGCTTTAGCTTTGTAGCCAATGTTATGCTACCATAGTTCAGAATGGTTTTGTTAAAAAGCATAGAAAATATAATCTACATTGCAGTTTGTATATAATGTAGATGAGAGTATACATTGTATGATCAGTTTATTTGCATATGTTGAGTGTAAGATAGCTGGGCAAAGAGTGTCCCAGGATATCTAGATTAGATCTGAGAAAAGAAAATTTAAGAAGCTTTCTAGCTAATAAATAAAAACAATGATTTTGACGTCTTATAGACCACACACGTATCTACCGAATGACGCATATTACCCGAGTTTGTTTAGGCATTGTACTCCTTTCATATAATGCTCTGACAAATGTCTTTGTTATTGAATAGCTCAAGCAAGCGTCGAGGGGGCCAGCCAAGCTACGACATCACGCCAAAACTGTGAGTTTTTACTTTACTACTGTTCTACTAATAATGTTGACTTATTATGTTTTAAAAACTTGTCCGGAAATTCATGATGTGGTCGGGTTTCTTTGAAAGCTCAGCCGTAACATTCACACAGTAAAATTGTAAAATATGCATTGCATGTAAGACAGCTAAGCAAAAAGTGTCTCAAGATATCTCGATTTCAGATTACATCTGAAGAAATAAAGCATAAAAAGCTTTCTAGCTGACAAATAAAAGCAAAGATTTAGCTATCCTAAAAACTATTGTGTTGTCTATAGGATTTATTTATCTACCAAATGGAGCATTTTACCAATTTATTTAGGGATTGTACTCCTTTCATATAGTGCCCTTACTAATGTTTTTCTTATTGAATAGGTCAAACAAGGGCCAAGGAGGCCAGCCAAGCTAAGAAGGCACGCTTTGAGAGTGAGTTTTTATTTTACTACCGTTCTACTAATACTCTTAACTCAGTATGTTTTAATAGTTTTCTCAATGATTAACGATAAGGTCATAGTTTGTTTGAGAGCCCAGCCATGTTATTCACACAATAAAATTGCAGTAAATGAAGATATGAGTCATAACATAATTAGAATCAGTTGAATTATTAATACTAGTCAGCAATATTTATACCTGGTAAACACTCACCTCTCTCACACGCATGGGAAATAATACAATCTAATATACTAATATAGTTGTTGTCAGACTGGTACAATAGTTAAATTTAAATAATTATGCCATATCATTTTATAACATCTTTAAAGCTATGACTAGTGCAATTGTTAATATTTAAAAAAAATTACGTTGATTAATCATGTGGGCATGATAATTTTCTAAAGTTAGTTCTGGGAGTCAAGTGTCAGACGGGGTTATGCAATCTACTTGAATTTTTTTGGCACAAAATTACCATAATTAGCAGAGTAAAATAATATTTAAAGGTAAAAAGGTGAGATTTGAAAAGCAGCTAATTTTTGCTCCTTTCGATACAAAGAGGTAAGCCTTGCCAGTAATGAGAGAAAAGCTACTGCTGATCCTGAATTGATTCATGGAAGCGCCAAAAGCTTGCTTATCAGGCATACGTTTAAATGTATAACTTCGGCTAATAATAATTTTTTTACCAGATTTTCTGTGTCAAGTTGTTACATCATTTTTTAATTTGAGACCTTTGCTTGCAATAAATCTATTTACTAGTTTCAGTAGCAGCCATGCTGAAGGAGATATTTGTAAATACAGTAGACACTCCTATGACATAAGCCTTTTTATGT
Source organism: Watersipora subatra (assembly GCF_963576615.1). Taxonomy (NCBI): domain Eukaryota; kingdom Metazoa; phylum Bryozoa; class Gymnolaemata; order Cheilostomatida; family Watersiporidae; genus Watersipora; species Watersipora subatra. The sequence goes on along the minus strand of NC_088715.1, from coordinate 55,514,826 downwards.
AATCCAAATTACCGTAAAAAATTATGTTAAACTATGCTATTTTTGTATCATATTACATAAGGAATTTTATAAAACATACAAGTATAAGATGTTACAATTTCGGAACTTTGATTTGAACAATACGAGTCCTATAGTTAACCTTTGAATGTCTCTCTTGCTGCACTTGGGAGAGAAAACGACACATAGATGTATCTCTTATTATATTTACATTTACTTGATAGCAAGTTACAAAATTTTTTATTACAAAAGACTAATTTGTTTTTATAATGGTTGTAATAACGATTAACAAACACCAGTATATTCATGGTCAAGTTTTCCAAATACCGTTATAGACTTGATGGCCAATGTGCTAGACTAAGAGATTTAAACCCTGCCTAACTTGCAAGACCTATTATACCTTTGTAAAATAGACCGTTGTTGGTTTTTATTGCTTGTATTACAAAAAAGAATGTTCACTCATTATATTCCTCACTTTTATATTGATGTTGGCATACATTCGGCACGTCATAAAGTTATAAAATTAAAAGAATCTGTTTCATGCTTGTTGAACTCAAATACATTTGAAGTATTTATGCTCTCATATTTTATGATATCATTATGATGCTTTAGCTTTTTAGCTACTGTTATGTTACCATATTACAGAATGTTTTTTGTTAAAAACCATAAAAATATAATCTTCATTGTAGTTTGTATATAATGTAAATGAGAGTTTATTGTAAGATCAGTTTATTTGTATGCATTGCATGTAAGATAGCTGAGTGAAGAGTGTCCTAGGGTATCTAGATTATATCTGAAGAAACAAAGCATAAGAAGCTTCCTAACCAACAGATAAAAGCAATGCTTTAGCTATGCTATAGACCACCCACATATCTGCAGAATGAAGCACATTACTAGAGTTTGTTTAGGCATTGTACTCCTTTCATATAATGTTCTTACAAATGTCTTTGTTATTGAATAGCTCAACCTATCGTCAAGGAGACTGTCCGAGCTAGGAGGTCACGCCATAACTGTGAGTTTTTATTTTACTACTGATCCACTAATACTGTTGACTCGTCATGTTTTAAAAGTTCTTGCAATGATTCATGATGTAGTCGTAGTTTGTTTGAAAGCCCAGCCATGTTATTCACACAGATAAGTTGTAGAAAATGAAGATTTGCGCCATAAAATAATAATAAAAGGGTGAATTATTAATACTAGTCAGCGATACTTATACCTGGTAAACCACTCGCATTAGAAATAATACAAGCTAATGTACTGACATAGTTTATGTCTGCCTGGTACAATAGCTAAATTTGAATAAATATGTCATATCATTTTATAACATCTTCAAAGCTATGCCTAGAGCAACTGTTAATATTAAAAAAATATTTTGAATGATCTTGTGCACATGAAAATTTTTTCAAGTTAGTTAAATGTTAAAAAATACTTTACTAAAGTTGTTTTCTCGACTTGGAACGGATTAAAATTTACATACATTAAACCTAATGAAAAGGTTGCTTCGGATCTCGAACAACCTTCTGGAACGGATTATGTTTGAAAATTGTGGTTTCACTGTATATACTTGTACATGATATATATAGTGTGTATATGTTTCTCAACATTGGTCATGTGTAGTTGCAGCTATAGCTACTGTATTAAAATCTTAGGATACTTGGACCCTCCAACTCACAAGTCCGACGCCTTACCATTTTAGCCACACAAGCTTGATGTATTCATTAGGCAAAATACGTTGCTATATGGGAGCAAATACGCTACCTCTCTCTGTCACAACGTAATGGGATGGCGTAATGTCATAAAAAGCGGTAGCTTTATTAGTAATAGAAATTGTTGTAAAAATATATAGTATAGTGAAATTGTTGTGTGCCTCAAGTGAAAAGTGCTCAATGCTAGGCAGAGCATATGTAAAATGTAATAAACCTTAGAACTAAAAAGTTAGCAAAATTTTATTACTATATAGTTTATAGTTATATATATGTATATATGTATGTATACATGTATATATATACATGAATATATGTATATATACATGTATGTATCTGATATATCATGGAATGTAGCAGACATATGTATATATACATGTATCTATGCAAGCTATATATTATATATATATTATATATATGTATATATATATGTATATATATATATATATATGTATATATATATATATATGTATATATATATGTATATATATATGTATATATATATATATATATATATATATATAAAAGTTATATTTATACACATTAGTAAAAAGAGTGCTCAATGTTTTGAGTAAAAACAGAGCTGATATAAAACTATGTGTACTAAAAAACTACAAGTTTTGTTAAAACATTTTATTACTTAAAGTTTCGTGTGGTAGGCTTGCACTCTTCAGATAAAATGTTAAAAATAATAAATATTCTACTAGCAGTAAAGCTGTATAAGAGCTAAAAGCCAGAGTCTTAAGTGACACTGTTTCATAGCAGGAATTTATTGGCATGACGGCAACTGGATAGCATTTCGTTGCGCGCTTATTTAAGGTAGCTAATTGAGGCTTGCATATTATGTAATACTTCTCCCATATACAGAGCTCGCATTTCTTAGTGGTAGGGCTATAAGGTCTTGCAATTTTTAAGATAGACCATTTGATGTTGTGGTCTAATCCGCTATCCTTTAGTTGCCATATATATTTACTTAGCTCTGTGACATTCCTTTTTGATGTATGGTTGAAGGAAGCCTTATGGTTGGTATATCTAGTTTTGAAAGTATTTTGTGTCAAGCCGACATATGTCACCTCTGTTCCGTTGTTGGTGGTGACTGATGCTTGGTAAACGACATTCTCTGTTAGGCACTTGCCTTCCATAGGGCAGCTGGCTCTATTTCTACAGTCACATGTTCTGGAGTTGTCATCACCACGAGTAGATAATAACAAAGCTTTATTGTGAGCGTTGATATGGCTTTTAATATTGGACATGCACCTGTAGCTTAGTTTGATTGTGTTGGCATTAAATACTTTATGCAGTTTATGGCCAGGTGGAAATTCTGTTCTTATGATGTTCAGAAACTGCTTTCCTATGTTGGAGGCAACATTCATACTAATGGCGGGTTATACCATATTATATTCCGTTTTCGTTTTGCTTGTTATTGGTGGTCTGGTCGGATTCTGGCAAATATGATAGTTTGTAGTCATACCCACTTTGTTGGAGTGCTTGTTGGTATGTGGGAGCTATTCTTTGGAAACAATCCTTACTGGAAGAGAGTGTTGACATTCTCTGATTTATTGCTCTAGGTATGTTCTTCAATATGCATGGTGGGTGGTTTGACCTTGCATGTACATAGATGGGTTTATCTGAAGGCTTTATATATGGTCTATAGTCTCCATTTGTCAGGTTGAGTGTAACATCCAAGAAATTTACAACTTTGGAGTTGGCTTCTGTCGTAATTTTCAGGCCTTGTCGTTTGCATATGGAGCAAAGATCTTTCTTGATATTTTCTATGTTACGGGGTGAGTCTTGTATGATTCCCAGTCCATCATCTCTATATAGACCAAACTTGTCTCCGTATTTCTGCTTGATTAGATGTAATAAAAATCAGCCCACCAGTTCACATGTTTTTGCACCATCATGGCTGCCCATGGTGACATCAAATAAGTTATCTGCACTTGATCTTCCCCAGTCTTCTCCTGAATGGTGTAATATCGATTTTTTAGAGTGCATAATGATGTGACGTTCTTCATCTGTGACGGTGGTATATTCAGAGGCAAAATCTAAACTCTTCAGTAATAAATTGCCCTTTATGGAAGGGTAGAATTCAACTACGTTTAAAGTGATGAATGCACTCTGGTTTTTGTTGTCAGTGCCAGTGAACCATTTCAAAACTGCTGAAGTATTTCTCCACTGGTTGAGTTTTAGAGTATTGACTACTTTTTCGTTGATTCGCTCCAGGATAATTTTGCTTATTTTATCTATTTCAGATCTTGTTGGGTTGATTAGCCAGAGTGCATTCATCACTCATCACCTAGAAAAAAGCCAAAAAAAATTGATTCAACTTGACACTGAAGGTGTGCGCTGCCCTTCTCTTAATGTAACATTACCGTAATCGTGAATTCTAAACTACGTGAAAGTGATAGGAAAGAAAAGTGTGTGTGTGGGCAATGTTTTATTGCGTGTAATTTATGGGTGCAGCATAAAAAAAACAAATCATAAACATAGAGCAAAAGGGGCTGTATGATAGTTCGAGACTGGCAGCAGGACATCAGCTGTTGATACAAATGAGCCAATAACACCACAGTTACTGTACAGTCATTAAATTGAAAAGTCAAGTTCAGTATTTTTTATTTGAATGAGCCAAAGGGTAAGTTTAGGAAGATCTTAAAATGGATTAGTCAATTCACATGTATTTCAGTGTGTTTGTATAACGTAAAATCGCTATCAAGTAAACTTTTTTCAGAATGAATTATTTATGTCATACGAGTGGGTCTTTACTTGATAACAATTTACTAATTTTGTTATTAAAGAAAGTCTGAATTGCTTTTTCATGACCACCGACTAATAGTTGTAATAATAATTAACAAACGCAACTGTATTAATGGTCAATTTTTTCGAACACTGTTACAGACTTGCTGGTCAATGTACTGGAATAAAAATATGTAAACCCTACCTAACTTGCACGACATATTATACCTTTGTAAAATAGACCGTTGTTATTTTTTGTTGCTTGTATTACTAAACAGAGTGCTCACTCATTATATTCCTCACTTTTATATTGATGTTGGCATACATTCGGCACGTCATAAAAGTATAAGTTAAAAAGAAAAATGTAACATGTATGTCGAAGTCAAATACAGTTGATATATTTCTGCTCTCATATTTTATGACATCATTATGATGCTTTGGCTTTATAGCTAATGTTATGTTAAGATGTTTGAGAACATTTTTCTGTTGAAAAGTATAGAAAGTAGCATCTTCATTATAGTTTGCAAATGATGTAGATGAGAGTACATTGTATGATCAGTTTATTTGCATATGGTGGGTATAAGATAGCTGAGGGAAGAGTGTCCCAGGATATCTAGATTATATCTCAGAAAAAAAGCGTAAGAAGCCTTCTAACTAATAGATAAAAGCAATGACTTAGCAATCCTATAGACCACCCGCATATCTACCAAATGACGCATATTGCCAGGGTTTGTTTAGGCATTGTACTGCTTTCATATAATGCTCTGACAAATGTCTTTGTTATTGAATAGCTCAAACAAGCGTCAAGGAGACTGTCCGAGCTAGGAGGTCACGCCATAACTGTGAGTTTTTATTTTACTACTGTTTTACTAATACTCTTAACTCAGTATGTTTTAATATTTCTTCCAATGATTCATGAATTGGTCATATTTCGTTTGAGAACCCGACTGGGTTCTCAGGTTATTCACACAGCAAAATTGTAGAAAAGGAAGATTTGAGCCTTAAAATAATTATAATAGTTTAATTATTAATACTAGTCAGCGATACTTATACCTGGTAAACAACTCGCATTAGAAATGGTGCAAGCTAATATACTGACATAGTTGTTGAGCTGGTACAATAGCTAAATTTGAATAAAAATGTCACATCATTTTATATATCATTTTATAACAACTTCAAAGCTATGCCTAGTGCAACTGTTAATATTTGAAAAAAATAATTTGAATGATCCTGTGCGCATGATAATTCTTTCAACTAGTTCTGTGAGTCAAGTGCTGGACAAAGTTATGCAATTAACTTATATGTTTTTGGCAAAAGAATTACCATAATTGGCAAAGTAATAAAATGTTTAAAGGTAAAAAAGTGAGATTTAAAAAGAAGCTAGCCTTTTGCTCCTTTTGATATGAAAAGGTAAGCCATGCCAGTAATAAGGGAAAAGCTACTGTTGATCCTGAGTTGATTCATGGAAATACCAAAATTTGCTTAGCAGGCATATGTTGAAATGTATAACTTCGGCTAATCATAACTTTTTGCCAACATTTCTGTATCAAGTTGTTTAGCCAAATATCAGCATAAAATATTATATTTAGCAAACATAATATTTTAATTCAAGATCCTTGCTTGCAATAAATCTCTTTACTGGTTTCCGTGGCAGCCATGCTGAAGTAAATATTTGTAAATACAGTAGACGTTCCTGTGACATAAATCCTTTTACATAGAGGTATCTCTATTATATATACATAGACTTGTACTTTGGCAGTCTAGAGTTTTGTTATAGACTCTCAGATGTGTTAATAACATACCGAGAATAAGTAGCTGCACTATTATACAGAAAAAGGTAAAGGCGGTTGACCGCTGCAGGTGTTTGATTGTTGGTTTAGCAAGCTGAATTTCACATGATGGAGTTTTGTTAAAATCAATCTTTCATCCTGACCTCTAATCCTGGCTTTGGACATATGAACAGTCAGACACACATTGCTTTTACCATAGCAACTATGTACTTTCTTTTTACTTTATTTTAGGCATGTACAATATACAAACTTTTTTGCAGCATAGACCTTACTGCTTAAAAGAAAAGTAAAAAAAATTGATTCAACTTGACATTGAAGGTGTGTGCTACCCTTCTCTTAAGTTAATATTACCGTAATTGTGAACTCTAAACTAGATGAAAGTGATAAGAAAGAAAAGTGTGTGGGCAATGTTTTATTGCGTGTAATTTATGGGTGCAGCATAAAAAAACAAAATCATAAACATAGAGCAAAAGGGGATGTATAATAATTTAAGACTGGCAGCAGGACATCAGCTGTTGATACAAATGAGCCAATAACACCACAGTTACTGTACAGTCAGTTATTGATAAGTAAAGTTTAGTATTTTCTTATTTGAATGGGCCAAAGGGTAAGTTTAGGAAGATCTTAAAATGGATTAGTCAATTTACACAAGTTTTAGTGTGTTCATACAATGTACAATCACTACAATGTAAACGTTTTTTCAGAATGGTTTTTTATGTCATACAAGTGTCTACTGAACTTAATAGCAAGTTAAAAATTCTATTATTAAAATTCTGATTTGCTTTGTCATGAAAACGGTGTAATAATTGTAAAAATAATTAACAGACATCAGTATATTCATGGTCAAGTTTTCTAAACACCACTATTGACTTGATGGCCAATGTGCTAGATTAAGAAATGTAAACTCTACCTAACTTGCAAGACATATTATATATACCTTTTTAAAATGAACTGTTGTTGGTTTTTGTTGCATATATTGCCAAACGAGTACACTCATCATGTTCCTCATTTTAATATTGCTGTTGGCATACGTTCGGCACATCATAAAGTTATAAATTGAAGGAGAAACCTGTTCCATGTTTGTCAAAGTCAAATGCAGTTGATATATTTTTGCTCTTATATTCTATGATATCATCATGTTGCTTTAGCTTTTTAGCTAATGTTATGTTAGCATAATTCAGAATGTTTTTTGTTAAGAAGCATAGAAAATATCATCTTCATTTTAGTTTGTATATAATAAGGTGAGAGTACATTGTAAGTTCAGTTTATTTGTATGTGTTGCATGTAAGATAGCTGAGTGAAGAGTGTCTAAGAATATTTAGACTTCGGATTACATTTGAGGAAATAAAGCATAACAAGCTTTCTAACTGACAAATAAGAGCAAGGATTTAGCTATTCTAAAATCTATTGTGTTGTCTATAGAATTTACATATTTACTGATTGAAACATATTACCGGAGTTTGTTAAGGCATTGTATTCCTTTCATATAACCCTCTTACAAATGTTTTTGTTATTGAATAGCTCAAACAAGTGTTGAGAGGGTTGTTCAAGCTACGACACCACGCTATAGCTGTGAGTTTATATTTTACTACCGTTCCACTAATACTGTTGACTCACTATGTTTTAAAAGCTCTTCTAAAGATGCACAATGTGGTCATAGTTTGTTTGAGAGCCCACTCACGTTATTGAAACAATAAAATTGTGGAAAATTTGCGGAAAATTGTAGAAAATTTGCACACTTGACATAGTTGTTGTTAGGCTGGTACAATAGGTAAATTCTCTCAATTAGTTCTGTGAGTCAAGTGCCGGACAAGGTTACGCAATCAACCAAACCTTTTCGACAAAAAACTTCCATAAGTCGCAAAGTAATAAAATATTGAAAGATAAGAGCAGGAGATTTGAAGAGCAGTTAATTTTTTGCTTCATGATACAAAGAGGTAAGCCAGTATTAAGAATGGCTTGGTATAAAATCTGTGTTATCTTGTTTTTATGCAGATACGAGTTTTATGAGAAAATAAGGCCTGGTTAAGATCAATGTTGTATGTACGATGTGTTTCAAAAAGAAATGTAGTTGCTGGTACAACTGAAAGCTACAAAAGTTGCTTTTCATTTTAACAGGCAGGACACATATATAATTAGCCAAAGAGTATGCTGCTCACTTGATTCACATCAATCCTAGTCTATTGCAGCCTATGACTAACTATGCAAGATTGTCTAAGACAATGTTCTTGTGGAGTGCGCGTGGAATTTAGTTGCGTCACCCTGCAATGTCTTAGCTATCGTCATTCATATCAATCACACCTGCATAAGCTTGCATAGCAAGGCGAGGCCTTGCACGTAATACAAACAGCGTTGGTCTGAACTAGGCTTGAAAATTGCATGAGGCTCTCGATTGTTCTAAAGTGAGGTATCATTAAGGCTTATACCTACCCATAAATTTTGATATTGCCTTTCCCAAATCGTGCAATCAACTAATACACCTATATTATGTCTAATATAACAATATGTACGTATATGATTATCTATATTTTGTATAAAGCTTTTTATAATTGTTTATATATACCTGACATCATTTGTATCATTCCAATACCAGTGAAGGATCCAAAAGTTGTAATTAAACTTTGCAACAAATTGCTTAAGAAACAAATTGAAGAAATGGAAGAGGAGTTAGATGAAGATGAACCAAAAATAGAAAACCTCAAGAGATATAGGCACATATATTATCTGCACAAGACAGACACAAAAGCGTATGAGAAGGTGAGCATCGTATGTTCTTTTCTGCAGATAACAAAGTTTACAGTAGCCATATCTACTTGCCCTCAATGAAAAGGTGAAGAAATGATCAAAAATTTGCTGGTAGATGATCTATAAAACAACTTTGTAAGCCCTATCTGTATTTAAGTATTCCAGCGTGTTAATTTTTATTGTCAGTGCTATATGAGACAATCCAAGCAAACAGGAAATGTAGCAACATGCTAGATGCCATAGGTTTTCTGATGACTCTGTTGTATGCTTTGGCCATTCATTCAGTATGACATGAGCATGTAACTTGTTGGATGTACATGTTAATATCTGGTGTATTGTGCAATACATGAATGTGATGTAGCTTGGTTTGATTGTGTGTACAAGGCTGGCAGTGATTAAGTAGTCAATGATGTTGGATTGCTAGCAGTTTTCTCTGTTATCTTTAATCACATCCTTGATAATACCAGATTTTCAAAATAATAAATGACTAACTAAATGCATTATAAAGTTATATTTGTGGTGCTACAAGTAACACCATCAAACATCAAATAACTTAATTAAACTAGATATGCTATACACCGTTGTTAGTTGTACTGCAAATAATATCATCAAACTATATGTATTATACAGTGTTATTTGTGCTGTTACATATTGCATCAATGAGCTAGATGCACTATATGTTGTTATTCGTGGTGCTACGAGTAACACAATTAAATTAAATTAAATGCATTATACCATGTAATTTGTGGTGCTACAAATAACATCATTAAAGTTGGTGTATTATACAATGCTATTTGTGGTACTACAAATGACACTGTTAAATTAGATATATTATATACAATGCTATTCGTGGTGCTACAATTAGCACCACATTTATGGTGCTATTAGACTAGATATATTATATACAATGCTATTTGTAGTGCAACAACTGACACCTGTTTATACCTGACACTAGATATGAAACCTATTTTTGATCAGTTAAATCTATTTATTCACCAAATAAAAATAGTTGAAAGTAAAAGGTTTTGTCGCACATTTGTTTTGTTTTACAGATCCTTAAATCAAACGAAAAAAAGCTTTGTAAGCTGGAAGCTCGTTGTAAAGACGAAGTAGTCATGTCAAGAGTTAAGGAAATGGCAGCGAAGGATGAGCTATACCTACTCGAATAAGAAGATACCCTGTAAATGTGTGACCTAGAGAGCTGTTTTAAGTATACCAGCATTTCTAAGTTAGGAATGTTGTGCTCCTTTGTTTAGAAGTATCTGCAATCCCTAGTGCTAGTGATGTTCAGATGTAGTCATAACAATATGTACTGATAAGAATTCTTATTAATTTATGTAACTTTGCTAAAATATAACTTGCTTACAAAGTATTTTTTAATCGACAACAAATTTTTACAAAACTGACTTGTTTTCATTCCCATTTACAGAATCACTGAATTAAAAAGTATAGATAGAACATTTTTGTAATAACTAGAGATGGGATCACTGCTATTTTCACTGCTAACCAGATTTATGTTAGAGGTTGGAGATTTTTTCTCAAGGTAATTTGAATATGCGTATAATTTTAGTTGTGATCGCAGCTGTATAAATGAGACTTTGTTTCTCTTGTATTGTACTGCTTTTAAGTTGTGCTTTTTTGTAGCTTATACTATTAAATTTATTTGATAAATCAGATTTTAGTACAGATAATAAATGTTACTTTGGAGAGTGGCGGCACGTTGCATTCTACTGCAATGCGATTTATGTGAAAACTTGTGATTTTTGTCACACACCATGCGCATGACATATCTTTATATTATTTATACTTTTAATACTAGTTATTACTGTACACAATAAAAAATGGTATGAAAAATTGAAACAGCCTGCTAAGAATGATCTCATAAGCTCATTGTGAACAATGTAATATGTCAAAGATTAGTCTGACTCTAAAAACTGTGTTTAGATTTCTGCTTAGTTTTATTTCTAAATATTTAGAAATTTATACACTGCCACAAATACAGCAGCTGCAAAGAACAATATATATAACAAGTGTGCACAAAATTATGTGAAAACGTAGGGTTAAATAGCTATTATAGCCAAATAGTTTAAGTTCCAATTTAAACTTACCATCAACCCTCCATTTGAGATCAGCCTTTATTTGAATCCTGCTACAACGGAAAGCTACAAAAAGACACTGCATGGTGGTCAAATAGAGGTTTTACAGTATTTGCTGCTACAAAGGAAGATTTAGATTGAAAGGAATTTTCACAGCACTAAATGGTGACAAACTGTGTGCTGTATAGGATTTTATGACAGGAAGGTTCAGATATATTGATTTACAATGTGGTGCCTGTTAGTAAAGCTCTAAGAGATAATCAACCCTCTATTTGAATGCCGCTATAGTAAGGGAAAGCTTCAAAAAGACAGTGCCATGGTGGTCAAATAGAGGCTTTACAGTATTTGCTGCTAACAAACAAAGGAAGATTTAGATTAAAAGGAATTTTCATAACACTAAATGGTGACAAACTGTGTGCTGCTGTATAGGGTTTTTTGACAGGAAGGTTCAGATTTAGAGATTTACATTGTGGAGCATATTAGTAAAGCTCTAAAAATACCTCTAAAAAGCATCGAGTCGAAGTGATCAAAATGGTAATCTGGTAATTCCCCTTTGGCAAGGGAAACGACCAGAATGTTGTTTACCGGTTGCGTGGGGAAACGACATTTATGTCTATTTCGGTAGACGTTTATAAAGCTGTCGTCTAGTAACGTTAAACAAAGGATATGAACACTAGTAAGTTTTAAATATCATCAACAAGATATCAGTCGATGATTTACTATATGAAACGATTATCTGAGAGGCGTTGCTTTGTGCTAAAAGCTAAACAAATCGCTATTCCTTGGAAAAGATTAAAAGTTGGAAAAACCAGTCGACATCGGCTCGACTTTCAAAACGGTAAAATAAAAGATTATTTTATCCTGCGATCGTTAGTGATTTTTTGTCGGATCAAAATAAAAATAATTCAAATGATAGAAGTGATGTAAACTTTTTGGACTTTTAATATACTTGGAATGTGCAGAAAAAACGATCGTTACGGTGGCTCGCACGGCTACGTTATAGCGTTTGACTCTACCGAAAAAAATGCTTCCAAGCATTTCATACAGGGACAATTGCACATGGTTGTAATTTTTTTTGAGTAGTAGATATGTGAATGAATGTATATATACAAAAAATTTTGTTCATCGAAACAAATTTAAGATTTGAGCTATGCATGTTCATAAAATATCGATTTTATTGAATTTTCGAAAATAAATTACATGAGTCTCGGTTGTTTTTGGGAGGGCTTATACCTGGTCAAAGGGCTAAAAGGAGTCATATGACACCAGTTTCTGTAGTTGATTTTCAACACATAAATAGAACCACATAATATAACTCAGGAGTCGTATCTAAATAAAGCCTAGTGCACTATTTATAACCTGTCATGAGATCCCATAACTGAACATATGCTCCAGTCTTGCTAATCTTATGAATTATAATTGCATAATTCCATGAAGTGTGTAACAGTTTTGAACTCGAATGTAAATATTTTAATTTAAATTTGTCAATTGTTAAAAATAATCTCTAAGCAAAATTGTTCAAACTTCTAATGTTTAGTGTCACATAGCTATTGCATATATAATAATATAATTTTCTAGGAAATTATATCATTATCAATATATATCATATAGGATATATACATGACTAGAAATTCCCCTGTCATTAAGCCCACCATCAAAGTGATATTGGAAAAAAGAAAGGGTACAGCCCGTTGAGAAATGCAATATTAGCAGTCAAATGGCACTGCAGTGCAATAAGAGAACTGCAATGGTAGCTGCAATGGTAGCTGTAATGTACTTGGTGTTATTATGTACAACAAACAGCAATAATGAAAGGAAAAGTTTATGTTTATATCTCTCCTCTGCAATAGGAGAAATGCAATATTAGAAGTAAAATGGCAAGCTGTTGTGTAATATACACAGTTTGAAAATTGATGTGTTGAATGTAGAATGGTTTTGACAGTATCTGGAACAGAAAGCAAGCATTAACTAACATTCACGGGTGTCTGGAAGTTTTTTGCAAACTGGAGTAAAATAAAAAAATGGAGCATGTCACAGAAACCATGGTTAAGTCGAGCGTGTAAGATTTAGAGTTAACTACACTAACAGAAGGAGAAAATTCTCAGTTACTTTGCAAAAAAATGTGTTATCCCAGCTTAATTCCAGCAGATTTTATGGTCAATAAACTGAATGCATGTTTACCATTAGTGCAAAAACATAGTTCTGAGAAAACTGGTGTTAAAGTTTGAAAAACGAAAACCACTGCACAATCTTGTTTACATTTCAAAACGTCATAGCAACCAATATCAAGAAATTGTGGTATTTATCTAGATTTTTGTATTTATATGCAAGAAATTATGCTAAATTTAAAAATCTAAACAGATTTTAGTTGGTTGTCATAGAAATAGCTGTATATCTATAAGAAAGTTTAGGCGTGCAACTTAATCTTGCAGCTATTAAAAATGGCTTGGCAGTACCGCGATATTGGGCACAGCCATAGTATCATCAACAAAATCTTTAGAAAAATAATAACAGTAACATATTGGACACCATCGGTCACTATTAGTGCTGGGCACGAGTAATTCTTGGTCAACGGGTTTAGACCCGCCCCCTTCTGTTCGAGTTTTTCGAGTATCGGGTAGCTAGTAGTGCTAGGCTCGGGTATTTCTTTGCCTACGGGTATTTCGGGTATCGGGTTTGTTGATATGGATTTTATGTTTAAATTTTCTAAACAGATATATTTTCAAATTTACAAAGCAATTATATTTCTTTTCAATTTATTTATCATTTTTCACAGTTTTTATTGACTGACATTCGTACTCGCAGCGTTAATAGGCGGATTGTTAAACAGTCAAGATAGTCTGGGGCCACAGGGAATTTTCGTGTCAACAGGTGGCAGAAGATAGGGTCTATGGTAGCTTAATACTTAAGCATGTTCTATGGACCTCTCTGATTTTTTGTAGATGATGCTCCAAATCTCATAAAAAACTTTACATTATCGGCTTTTTCCGTTAGTAAGGCTTGTTGGCTTAGTAAAACTTGGTTATAATGAATTATGTAATCTATAATAGCTAGCTGTGGTAATCAATTTAAACAGAGTTATTACATTTTCCCTGCTGCTACCGCGAAGCTGATGGCAGTTTCTAACAAGGCGATAGCAGAAACTATGGAGTGTCATTTGTAAAATTTTGTGATATCCACAATATAAAAACTTTTTAGTATATAAGTTTACATGTTTAATATGTGAAGATTCATGTTTAGTATGCTAACTTACATATTTAGTATGCCAACTTACATGTTTAGTATGTGAAAATTCGTGTTTAGTATGTCAGTTCACATGTTTTATATGGCAAGATGCATGTTTAGTATGCTAATTTTCATGTTTAGTATGTGAAGATTGGTGTTTAGTATGTCGAAATTCATGTTTGGTATGCTAACTTTAATGTTTTGTATTGCGAAACGCGCATGTTCGCTATTCCGCGGCGATCCTGTTTGATATACCAATACGCATGTTTGTTATTCAACTTTTATTTTATATGCGATCTCCTTTTTATTACATTTCGAAGAAATGCACTTAAGTCAATCGCGCCCTGTTTTACACGTAGCCCGCGGCCCATCGATAAATAGTTGGCAAACGTGGAGAATTTCGATCAATAACCCTGGAGAGCGAAGACACTATAGCGAGATTTCCTCACTTGCGTACATCCGAAGCTAGCTTTGCCACACTCGTTTAATAGAAAATTATTTCAAATTCAAAAGTTGCTTGACTTTGAAAAAATGTAAGAGTCAAGATTCTATTAAGACTCAACTTTCTATATATGTGATTTTTTATCACAGCAAATGAGTATTGTAGGTTACTGTTCTGTTTTGTAGTAACAACGACGTAGAGTTCTTCCACGACCTTTTTATAATATATCGAGGAAGTTAGTTACGGTATTAGATGTTATTAAAAGTTAGATAGTTATCGAGGAATTCTCCAAGTTTGCCAACTATTTATCGATGGGCCACGGGCTACGTGTAAAACAGGGCGCGATTGACTTAGGAGCATTTCTTCGAAATGTAATAAAAAGGAGATCGCATATAAAATAAAAGTTGAATAACAAACATGCGTATTGGCATATCAAACAGGATCGCAGCGGAATAGCGAACATGCGCATTTCGCAATACAAAACATTAAAGTTAGCATACCAAACATGAATTTCGACATACTAAACACCAATCTTCACATACTAAACATGAAAATTAGCATACTAAACATGCATCTTGCCATATAAAACATGTGAACTGACATACTAAACACGAATTTTCACATACTAAACATGTAAGTTGGCATACTAAATATGTAAGTTAGCATACTAAACATGAATCTTCACATATTAAACGTGTAAACTTATATACTAAAAAGTTTTTATATTGTGGATATCACAAAATTTTACAAATGGCACTCCATAAGAAACAGACTAAGGACCTATGTGTTATCGGTGAAAGCAAACACACGCCGTATTAAAAAAGGCATAGATTTGTTTACGAAGCCGATTTGGCTAATTGTGCAAATAAAATTTGATATAAATATTTCTACTCACCTTTTAATGACAAGTAATCACTGCTTGACTACAATATCTCTAGTAGGTATGGTAAATAAGGTATGAGATGCTTTATTCTATCTATTAAATTAAAGACTCGTTATACCCCATTGTCATGCCTCCTTAGCAAAAATAACACAGAAATGCCCTGTGAGCCCAGACTAAGAGCTCAGGGTGCAATAGACTGAATTTTTGTTCACATTACCCGACGGATCCGTGTACCAAAACCCGAACTCGAAAGTCGAAACCTGAACCCGAAGGACCGGAATACTCGAAATCTCTATTACCCGATACTCGAGAGAAGATAAACCCGCGAGTTCAACAAGTATTACTACCCGTGCCCAGCACTAGTCCCTATATACTTCAATCTTATAAATTTGAATGATTATTTTTATAATTAAATCTTATAATAATCTTATAAAAGCGAATAATTATTCTTATAATTAAATATTGTAATAATCTTATAAGAATTGTTAGAAAAAAATATCATTGTCATTTCCTTTACTTTCACTGCTTTGGACATCAGTTTTAATACCAAAGTACTCATTATACAGTAAGTGTCCAAAATGTCAGTTACTTTGAAATCGGCAAAACAGAAATGATTACTTTTCAGTACTTCTACGTTAATTACAGAAACCTTCGGCAATTGGACAATGCCATAGACTGGTGAAATGAGCATGTTTTTCTTGTGAAATGCGCACGACTTAATGGTTCTACTCTCTGTTGCACGGCCTTATCAGCGTTTTGTTGGCCGGTCTTAATTTTTATTAAAACCAGCTTGTCAGGTTTTCATGGTGATTTTAGGCCAAATTGATGTCTAGTTATGTGTTATCCGATCAGATGGGGAAGTTTTAAGATATTATCGAGAATTTTCAAAGAACTGGTAACATATTTAAATAGGTTTATATGCGTCTTGTATCATTATTATACTTAAACGACTCCATACAAAATTGGTTAAATTTGTTGATGAGATTTCGGTACAAGGGTTTGAGTATGGCGTTGATGAATAATTTTCGGAAGTTGTGTGCGCATATGAATTTATCACAAAGCTCCCAAACACTCGCTTCACTCGTGTTTGGTCGTGGGATGATATATATATATATATATATATATATCATGTGTTTGGGAGCTTTGTGATAAATTCATATGCGCACACAACTTCCGAAAATTATTCATCAACGCCATACTCAAACCCTTGTACCGAAATCTCATCAACAAATTTAACCAATTTTGTATGGAGTCGTTTAAGTATAATAATGATACAAGACGCATATAAACCTATTTAAATATGTTACCAGTTCTTTGAAAATTCTCCTTGTTGAACCATTTGATATATATATATATATATATATATATATATATATATATATATTGTAAAGGATCTGACTCCGGTAGCTGAGTCAGCTTTACGTCCTAACAAGGGAGTCACAACCTGGGCTACTGGCTGACCTTGTCCGAGGCCTGATTGACCTGCCTGTGGCGGTCAAGTCAGTCCAAGACAAGAATCTAGTAGTCAGGCTTGCTCTGAAACCAAACCCCCGGCCTGCTTCTGGATCTCTATCCCAGGCTAGTCTGGATCCACTAATGGCTGGTCTTAAGACTGGATCTCTAGTGCCATGGCACACCTGATCGAGTCTAGACAAGGCCGTGGATCGCCTCCTAGCCTTCTTAGAGTCACCCTGGCAGTTCCGTCTGTTGGTTGCACTGAGTCTGTTTATACAATCGGTGAGCCAACCAGACAGGCGTCAATAGAAGCAGTTCGTATGAGTATATAGCAGTTTATTATCGATATCTTTAATACAAGTATGCACAAGTATGAGTGAAATCAAGCACACCCTGCCTGTCTACCGCGCTGGCTTATATAGCCAGCGCCTATCGTTTAACTCCGCCTACTGATCTATTTATATCACAAAGGAAATGCCAGATACAACATGATGGTTATGTAACAAAAAGGCAGTTCAGTAATACAAGGGCAGTTCAGTTATATAATAAAAAGGCAGTTCAGTAATACAAGGGCAGTTCAGTGATATAGTTATATAATAATAAAAAGGCAGTTCAAGCATGCAATAAGGGAAGTTCGAGAGGTTCGGTTAAATGATAGTGCGGATATATATGTGAGTGCAGTAATTAGTACACAGGCATGTCCCGGTCCTCCACACTCTCCCCCCCAATTGTTCGGCCAGGGGTGAACAATTAAGTGAACTCAGTGGAAACGCCGCTCTTGTGTTCTCAACCTCTGAGCTTCTACCCGGCATTCCTCGGCCATCCGGATATAACGTCGGTATTGGTCCTCTTCTCTTCCCGCTCTACGGTTGTACTCTTCTCGCCGGGCCCGTGTGTTCTCGATGGCCCTGGTTACCCTGTTGCTGGTAGGTTCCTTGGTCTTGCCATCGGCTTCGGCGTATACCCCAGCGATGTCATCCGCATTGATGTGGATCTCCAGGGCAGTCTCGCTTTCTCCCGCTATCTCTGTCCCAGCTCCCTTAGGCGGTATGTTTATTTCCGGATTGATGAGTTTTGCTTCCCTCTGTTTTACTCTTGGGATTACGTACCCTTGAGACAAAGGCCTTTGGACCCGCTCCTCTCTTCCTCCGGTGGCTCGGCATCGGTTTAAATGGACGCAGAGGTCGGCTGGTCCGTCTCTCCTGTTGTCCTGGAGGGTCTCCGGTTCAGTACACCCCCTTTCTTCTGGTGACTCTGTCCTGGGTCGTTTTTGCCCCCTTCCTCTACCTCGTACCCACCCGTTCCCATCCTTTATGGGAAGGCAGGTTCCAAACGGGGGGTACTCTGTCCATTTCATGTATGTACAAAAATCGGTGTACCACTCCTGATCTACTTGGTATACAATAGTAGGGTGTAGTTTGGAATCCTTGGCTTTCTTTTGATGCTTGTATATACTAAAGAATGATGATGAATTTTTCTGACATTTGCACCAGTAGCGCCAAAAGTGTTGCCGAATATGTCTCCTTACTACCCTACCGTCCTTGTTTTTGAAACCACAGAGTCTGCACTCTCCCTTCTGGCGGTCTTCCGCGGCCTCCATCCTTGCGTAGGAAGTGGGGGAGTACCAGATATCCTCGGCTACTCCGTCGAGGGTCTCTCGGCTTTTTCTTCTCTCGGGCGGTCCGTTCACTTTTTTCTGATCGATCGGAATCGTTGTTAGGTTTATCGAGCAGGCTTGTACTGGTCCTGGTCGCGGTTGAGTATCCAGTCGGTGCCTCTGGCTAGTCTCTAGCGGAGGGCCACCCTGGAGTGGTTTACCTCTGCTCCTGACTTGGGAACTCTGGCCCTCAGAAGTTTGCCTGGCCTGTTTTGGCTTGGCTTTGTCCTGGGGCGCCCTGTTCCCTATCATTTGCACCATCCTGGTAGTGGTTATCGCCGGTTCTACTGGCCTCGCTCCCTTATAGGCAATGGGTGCGATATTTTCCTTGGCTATATTATTCTCAGGTAGTTTTACCTGATCGACGTCTTGGTTCCCTGCCGTTATCTCAGTTCCCTCCAAGATCTCGTCCAATTCTGTTAATAATACCTGCAGTTCTGGATCCCCGATGGCGTTGGTTTCATCTGGAGTTGGTCTCATATTCATGATATAGGTTTGTGGAGAGAGCTGGTTCTTCGTTATTGCGCAACGGTTGAAGTGACTGGAGGCTGTCTCAGTTTCATAAGATGGCCGCTTTCCGGTCCTACCGTGCTCTCGTTCCTGAATTGTTCTATCGTTCGGAGTCTGCTGTCGAAGGCCTTCATTGCCGGATGGTTCTTCTCCTGTTTGGTTTTCTTCGTCTGCCTCCGTCTCTGTCCCCTTTCCCGGGATATTTCGGTCAGGTATGACTGCATCTGTTTGCCCTCCTCCGTGGCGGCTTGCGACCATCATTTCTTCTAGTTCGGCAACCGACTCTTTTAGAATTGTATATTGAGACATCAGTTCTAAGTTCGTCCTCAGACCTTCCCTCTCTATCAAGGTCTCCAGTTGTTCCACCATAGCTTTGGTAGACTGATACCGTTCCCTGAGTTCGGCCTGTCTTTCTCTGGCTTCCGGTCCTTCTTCTTCAGGGTCGATTTGGTTGCACACAGTCTCGCCGTATCTGATAGGAGGACCCGCCATTCGCCGTGGTCTCCCGACTCGTCTTTCTCCCATACCATTTTCTGTTCTCCTGGGTTCTGTGTTTATTCGCACCTCTTCTTCAGCTGGTGCTGGTGTAGAAACTTCGGGTTGGGGCGGATCCCTTTGTTCGGTGACCCCGGAGTCGGAGGCCTCGTCGACTGCGGTATTGTCTGTCTCTCCTTCCGTCAACTCTTGTCCGGGGGGCTCCACCGGGGGTTCGGAACAGGGCCCGAGACTTGGTTCCTCTGGTTCCGCGTTGGTTATACCGGTTTGCTCTGTTGCCTCCCTAACCCCTCTGTTGGGATCGTGACTGCCCGAGGCAGACTCTCTTTCTCTGGCCAGGACCTCCAGAAGTCGTCTCCTGAACGTGTCACTGTCCATATCCGGGGGAGGTTCCATCCTCTCCTGCCGTGTTGACGGGGGAGGCTCCCTTCCAGTGTACTCTACTGCGGGCAGTATCTCCCCTAACTCTTCCAGCCTTCTCTCTCTTCGTCCAGTGGCACCCCTCATGTTTGGCCTCCTGGAGGGTTCCTTAGTGGCCGGGGCCCGCCCATCGGCCTCTGGACACGCGTAGTATGGTTTTAATCTCTCTTCGTTCTGTACTGAGATTTGTCCTTGTCTCTCTACTTGGTACGTATGGTTGGGATTACACCTAGTGACTGTATAGGGTCCCACATATTTGGGCTGTAACTTGGGGTTTTCTCCACGTCTACGTCTCTTGTTGACCAGCAGCACCAAGTCACCGGTCCCAAACGATGGGGGCTCTTCGTCGTCCTCTACCCGGATCTTCATTTGGTGGTCTCGGAGAATTTCATACGTTTCCTCCAGCCGGCTGGCCAGTTCCAGTACGTAGGGCTGTACCGCCTGGCCAGTGACTGTAACAGGGTCTGAGAGCTGGTCTGGCAATCGCAGTTCCCTGCCCATCATCATGTAATTCGCGGTTTCTCCCGTGGCGGAGTGGGGAGTGCCCCGGAAAGCCCTCATTATCTGTGGCAGCAACAAGTCCCACTCTGTAGGCCCACGGCGCAGGAGCAAGGCTCTCAAGGAATCTCCCAAGCTCCGATTGTTTCTTTCTACAATGACATTCCCCTGGGGGTGGTATGGTGTAGTCCGTGTTTTGTCTACGTTCCATAGACTACATAATTCTCCCATGAGTTTAGACTCAAATTGAGCCCCTTGGTCGGAGTGTAATTCCTCGGGTAGGCCAAAATAACAGAACACCCTTTCGTCCAGGGTTGTGGCTACCACCGAGGCAGTTGCCTCCGGGATCGCTATTGCATCCTGCCATCTGGAGAAATGGTCGCTAATCACTAAGATCCACTTGTTCCCTCGGTTAGTCACTGGCATTGGTCCCACCAGGTCGACCGCTAGCTTCTGCCATGGTCGCCCGGCGTACAATCGGTGTCTGCTCCTAGTTGCGTGATTCCCGCCGGTTTTTGCCACTTGACAGATCTCACACGTCTTGACGAGTCGTCTCACGTCGGCATTCAGTCCCGGCCAATACCAATTGAGTAGTAACCTTTTTACCGTCTTGTGAACCCCCGCGTGGGCAAGCCTGTGCGTGTCCCACATTACCCGGCTCCGGTCCGCACGAGGACATAGGGTACATCATCTGGGGTGGCCGTCCGTCGTTAGTCTGACCTCCAGGACGCCGTTTGGGGATAACCTCAGAGCCTCCCGTCTCTTGTGTAGGACCCGGAGCTCGTTACTCCCTAGAGTCAGCTCCTCCTCTGGTAGCTCTTGATCATTTTTTACTGCCCAGTACATCCTGGCCACAGCTTGTGTCCCTTCCATTTGGCTCTGTACCAGCTGTCGAAAATTTCGGTCTCCTGGTAGTTTAATTGCGGCCACGGTGTCAGACTCTCCTTCCAGCAATGCCTGTTTGCTAGGGCCCCCGTCTCGCTCTTCTATTCGGATACACTGTCGACAGTCGTTTGGGCAGACCTGTCGACTCAGGCCGTCGGCATTCCCGTGCTTGACCCCTGCTCGGTGTTCCAGTAGGTACGAGAATTCTGACAAAATCTCCAGCCACCGAGCTACTTGAGCCGACGGCTCCCTCCTCCTACACAGCCATCTCAGGGAGGCATGATCCGTGCGGAGCACAAACTGTTGACCATACAGGTAGGGCCGGAAGTGCTTGACGGCTTTTACTACTGCCAGGAGCTCTCGGCGCGTCACACAGTAATTTTGTTCGGCTGGGCTGAGGGTCTTGCTGTAGTATGCCACTACGGTCTCCCTGCCCCCCTGGTTCTGGGACAGGACGGCCCCCACTCCCACATTACTGGCATCGGTGTCCAGAGTATATTGACTCTTTGGGTTGGGGTACCCCAGCACCGGTGCCGAGATCAGGCCTTGTCGGAGGGTCTCGAATGCCTGCTGCTCTTCTGCTCCCCACCTCCAAGGCTTCCCTTTGCTAGTCAAGATCGTGAGTGGCTTGGCAATAGTGGCGTAATCTCGCAGGTACTGTCGGTAGTACCCCGTGGTCCCCAGGAAGGCCTGCAGTTCCTTTATATTTCGAGGGGTCTGCCATTCGGCCACTGCCTTTACCTTTTCTGGGTCCGTGGACACTCCCTCCGGGCTCACCACATGGCCAAGGTACCTCACTTTCCTTTGGAGGAGCTCACATTTAGAGGGCTTCAGTTTCAGCTGCGCGGCGGCGAGTCTCTGGAAGACCTCTCCCAAACGGGCCAAATGGGTCTCGAAGTCTGGAGCAATTACGATGATGTCATCCAAGTATAGCAAGAGGGTTTTCCAATGGAGCCCGTGAAGTACAGACTCCATCAGTCTTTGGAAGGTGGCGGGTGCCGACGTCAATCCGAAGGGCAGCACCCTCCACTTCCACAACCCGCTTCTCGTGGCAAAGGCGGATTTCTCTTGAGCGTCCGGATCTAGCGGTACTTGCCAGTATCCACTGGTCAGATCCAACGTACTAAAAAATCGGCTTCCTGCCAGGGCGTCCAGGCTTTCATCAATCCTAGGGATGGGGTACGCATCCTGTTGGATGACCGCATTCAGCTGTCGATAATCAATACAAAATCTCCATCCGCCATCCTTCTTCTTTACCATGACGACCGGGGAACTCCATGCCCCATTGGCAGGCTCGATCAAACCCTTTTCCAGTAGTTCCTGTACTTGTTTGTCCGCTTCTGCCTCCTTGAGGGGTCCCAACCGGTGGGGGGGTTGTCTGACCGGCCTGGCACCCTCCATCAGGGGTATGCTGTGGGCGATTCGGTCGGTCCTTCCTACGTCGCCATCATACTTGCTAAACACGTCCTGGTACCTGGTCAGAAGATGGGCCAGGCTCTGCTTCTCTCCTTCGTGCCGGCATCCTGGGAGGGCCTGCTGATATAGCTCAACCAGGTGACCCGGGACGGCTTCCCCCGTCCTTACAGTGGCACACCCCACTCCTGATTCGTCGAGGCTCCCGTGTTCCGGCCCAGACCAGAGATCCGTCTGTATGTCCTCTTCTTCCACAGCCGTGTATGAGCCAATGACGTGTCCGGTGCACAACTCTATCGGTTTACGTCCGGGGTTCAGGCATCGTATGGTGACATCACCACCCTCTCCAGGCCTGTTCAGGCTGCATGCCACGGGTAGGTGTGGATCAGAGCCCTCTATCAAGCCCATCGGCACGTAATTTCTGGCGGAGATCTTCCCCGTCACTCTTACCTCTGACAAGGGAGGGATAGTAACTTTCTTCCAGGCGTGAACGTTGGACACCATTATCCTCCCGTATTTGTCGGTGCAAGTAAGTTGCCTATTCCCTAGGGAAATGACGGGTCGGCCGAATTCAATCTGACACTTGTGGGAGATCAGGAAAGGCATACCCAGAATAGCGTCTTCGCTGATCTGGCTTACGAGGAAGTTCTCCTCTATAGCCACGTCCCTGATCCTTCCGGTTAGCCTTATCAGTCCATAAAACTGGAGCTTGCTACCATCTGCCATGAGTCCATACCGGTCATTCTCTTCTAACTGCACCCTCACTCGCTCCGGCATTCTGTCGAACACCTTTTTGGAGAGTAGGTTAGTGTTGCAGCCGGTGTCTATGAGGAACAGGAGGTCTTGCCTCTCTACCTTCCCCGGTAGGAAGTAGCTCGACCTATGGGGTTTTTCCAGAGCTCCAACTCTTGGCAACCCTTCCCCCGTTGCGGCGGTATCGAGCATCTCTTCCGATTTTTTCCTCCTCGGACGTCCCCTAGGCCTATCCGGTGGTGGACTCTTTTCGAGCTGGTCCTCCAGGCTTTCCTCGGGAGTAGCTGGCCTTGTGCTCTCCCCGTACCGGCCTGTCGGACCCGACACCGGACTCGTGGGTTGGCCTAGATTCCCTCCTTGGAGATGGCCGCCTCGGGTCGGCCCCCGTCTTGGGGGTTCGGCTTCATTCCAGCCCTTTTCGTATCTGGGTCTATAGTACTCCGGTCTCTGGAGATGCTCCGCCATTGCTGGGTCCTCGTTCCATCCCGATCCGGTTGATACGGATCTCCTGAACGGATCAGCGCCGGTGGGGCCATCTCTCTCTGACCTAACCTGTCTAGGCTTACGGCGGGGTTCCATCTGGGTCGCAAGCTCCCTTCTTCCTGATCTGTACAGCGTTGGTCTCTCGAGAGCTTCAGTTACCCCTGAATCTGCTCTCTGTCCCGACCCTTGCTGTCCAGATGGCTCGGGGTGCTCGGCCCTAGTGGGACCTCCCTTCCGCCCTGGCCTTTCTGGTTCTCTGGTATGTCCATAAACTCTTCGTTTCTCGTCCAGTCTCTGGATCTGGTAGAGGTACTGCCGCTGCGCCTGTTTGGCCGCCCGCGGTGAGTCCCGGGGGCTCGCCTCGCATCCCTCTTCCTCCTCGTCCAGTTCCCATAAACTTTGGTATGGGTTGTAGACGGGAATCGTTTCTACTGGGGGTCTCTTGACTGGTGCCGCCGTTTTAGTCGGATGCTGCCAACCCTCCGGATCAACTCCAGATTCCCTTCGACTTGTATTGTTACGTTGTTTGTTTTTTTCGTGTCCGGGTGCCTTTGTGCAGCCAGCAGGTAGACCTACTGCTGCGGGCTGTAGGCGTTTCCCTGGTCCTGCCTATAGGGTGTCCTCTGATTTACCTGCCTCCGCGGACAACTTCTCCTCCGGTGACCTTCCTGGTTGCACCCCCAGCATCTCGCCATTTCCTTTTTCTTCGTCCCGCTTTCTGTAATAGACTGCGGTCGATGGATATACAATTTTAACTTGGCCACTTCTTTGGCTAGGTCCGTCACCGAGGTCAACAGCAGCTCGAGGGTATTCGGGGTAGTCCTAGCCACCACAATCGGCTCTTCGGGGCCCTGTTCTCCCTCGCCCTGTCCTGTCTCGTCTGGCTGGACTGCCCTGACGTCCGACCTGAAGGGTTGGGCTTGGTGAGACGCCATACTAGGTCGAACCTGTAAGTACTCGTTCCCTGCTCTCACGGCTGCCTCCAACGTAGGAGTAGGCACCGCTAGCAGATGTCGCTGCAAATAAACATTGCCCAGCGTACTACAGAACGTGTCTACGGCCATCTCCTCTTTTAGGCGATCTGACATTTCTCCAAACGCGATGTCGGTCAGCTTCTCTATTTGGGTGGCGTGCTCAAATAGCGTTGCTTGCTGGTCCCTTTTTAGGCCCTGCAGTTTGGCTCTGGCCTCCTTGGGTGTCAGTCCAAACCTGGCCCGGAGGTTGTTAAATACGCCGTGTATGGTCTGCCCGTGTCCACAGTCCTTAGCCTGCCCTCGCAGTCTCTCTCGGATGTGTAACAGCGCGGACCCTGGCCCCCAGTCATTTGCAACGGCTACATCGTTGAACTGCCTGATGAAGGCCTCTACATCGCTATTCCCGTCATATTCTGGGGCTCTGAATGTTTCTCTTGGTGCAGGGGGTCCCTGTGTTCCCTGGTTGACGAGCAGTCTTTCCAAGACACCTGTCAGTCGCTCTAGACCTCCTAGTCCCTCCGTTCGGAGAGCTTCCGGTCTTTCCGCGCTGCGAGTCCGTCTGGTCATACCTGCGTCGTCTTTCTAGTCCTTGTTAGTCGTCCTGTTGTGGGTTAAGCAAATCCCACTGCTGCCACCAGTGTAAAGGATCTGACTCCAGTAGCTGAGTCAGCTTTACGTCCTAACAAGGGAGTCGCAACCTGGGCTACTGGCTGACCTTGTCCGAGGCCTGATTGACCTGCCTGTGGCGGTCAAGTCAGTCCAAGACAAGAATCTAGTAGTCAGGCTTGCTCTGAAACCAAACCCCCGGCCTGCTTCTGGATCTCTATCCCAGGCTAGTCTGGATCCACTAATGGCTGGTCTTAAGACTGGATCTCTAGTGCCATGGCACACCTGATCGAGTCTAGACAAGGCCGTGGATCGCCTCCTAGCCTTCTTAGAGTCACCCTGGCAGTTCCGTCTGTTGGTTGCACTGAGTCTGTTTATACAATCGGTGAGCCAACCAGGCAGGCGTCAATAGAAGCAGTTCGTATGAGTATATAGCAGTTTATTATCGATATCTTTAATACAAGTATGCACAAGTATGAGTGAAATCAAGCACACCCTGCCTGTCTACCGCGCTGGCTTATATAGCCAGCGCCTATCGTTTAACTCCGCCTACTGATCTATTTATATCACAAAGGAAATGCCAGATACAACATGATGGTTATGTAACAAAAAGGCAGTTCAGTAATACAAGGGCAGTTCAGTTATATAATAAAAAGGCAGTTCAGTAATACAAGGGCAGTTCAGTTATATAATAAAAAGGCAGTTCAGTAATACAAGGGCAGTTCAGTGATATAGTTATATAATAATAAAAAGGCAGTTCAAGCATGCAATAAGGGAAGTTCGAGAGGTTCGGTTAAATGATAGTGCGGATATATATGTGAGTGCAGTAATTAGTACACAGGCATGTCCCGGTCCTCCACAATATATATACATGTAGCATTCAGTCATTTTCCTGATTCTCATTGCTCATTTAATAAGGTTATAAAAAAACTGCATCTCAATAGTTACATCGAGAAGCAGAAAAAACTTTAGACAGTTCAAACCTTGTCAATGTAGCTGAGTATATGAGCAAGATCACTTGTCCAAGGTTTCATGGAATGCAGATACCAGACAAGCTCCAGTTCAACAAGAAGTGTCAATTACACATAAGCTGCAAGGGCACCAAGAAACTCAATTAGCAAGACAAAGCTCCAGAGAAGAGAGATCGATAAACTATTTAAGAAAACAATAGACAGGTTTCTTAGCTTTCAGGTTACAATTTCTATTTTGAATTTAGCTGCTTTTACAAAATATAATTTTCACAAACAAGACTTGCATTCGCAGTTTGTGTGAAACTGCTGTGTAATTTTCTATGGTTATTAAATGCAAGAAATATAAGATTTTGTCAAATTAAAGTATGGTCATTAACACTGAAAAGTGAGTTTACAAGCATTCTGTTGTACAATGCAATACACAAACAATTTGAATGGGGAAAAGTCAGTGAAAAAAATCAAATTTATCAAAAGAATCAAAGACATCAAAAGACCGACTAAATCGAACAACTTCAATTTTTTCAAAAAGATGATAATTTTTCTAAAACCAGCAGAACAGTGTTTATTTGGAAGATTAAATGTAGGCACGACTGCTAGTTTTTTGAAAGCTGCTAAAAAGCAAAAACGATGAAGTGTTTATTTGTGTGGTGTCAGTGCCGTGTAGCAGATCCAGTACGCTACATGGCATTGGGTTGCGTATGTTGCCTATTCAGGCATTTCTTGTGTGCCCGACTATTTTGTAGAAACTTATGCTGAGGGTGCCAGATCGACTATGGGAAGGCCTCGCCTTTAAAATGGACCTATAGGATGCCAACACCCTCTCGGCGTAAAATGACCTTATGAAAAAGCTTTCTTCTTCAATTTAACAGAGAACATAATGAATGTTTATATAATAGTCTGTTAAAAATTATGAAAGTTAATAATGGGCATAATTGGCTATTAATAAAAGTCAAATAAAAAAACTGCTTGCTATGTGTGACATCACAGTCAATTGATAACTTGATTTCGAATGCAATACTCAATTTCTAACATCCTGATTGTAACACAAAAAGCAAGTAAACGGCTGAGTTTTAAAACATGAATAATTATGTTAGGCAATCAATGTTAACACAAAATGTTAACATTTAACATGTTAACACAGAATAAACTAAATATTTTAAAACTCTGTATGCACATCAGTGTCTAATGGTCAGGAACTAACTCTGTATGCACACCAGTGTCTAATGGTCAGGAACCAACTCTGTATGCACATCAGTGTCTAGGTCAGGAACTAACTCTGTATGCACACCAGTGTCTAATGGTCAGGAACTAACTCTGTATGCACACCAGTGTCTAATGGTCAGGAACTAACTCTGTATGCATACCAGTGTCTAATGGTCAGGAACTAACTCTGTATGCACATCAGTGTCTAGGTCAGGAACTAACTCTGTATGCACATCAGTGTCTAATGGTCAGGAACTAACTCTGTATGCACACCAGTGTCTAATGATCAGGAACTAACTCTGTATGCACATCAGTGTCTAATGGTCAGGAACTAACTCTGTATGCACATCAGTGTCTAATGGTCAGGAACTAACTCTGTATGCACACCAGTGTCTAATGGTCAGGAACTAGTCCAAACCATAGACTATAAGTTACACAAAGACAAATTAGCAAAACTAGTGCATTTGCAGTCCCGTAGGTAATGGTGCATCTTAGGTTGGTACAACACGCATACAACGCATGCACAACGCACATACAAGGCACTTGCAATGCACAAACATTGTGGATACCGCGCACGTACTCTGTCATCACAACACACATACAACTGTCAATAGAAAATAAATATAATACTTTGTGTAATGTTTTAGACCTGTTTTATTAACAGACCATAAACATAAATAAAACATTGAATAATAATATAATATTATTACCACTATTATTATTACACATTAATATTATTAATAATATTAATATGCATACCACGCGCATACAGCGCATGCGCGTTGTACCGACCTAAAATGCACTGTTACCAAATAAATATTATAGTAACGATTGGCATACAAAAGGATTGTAAAGAATAACTACATGTTAGCTTAATTCAAGGTTATCAACAAGCAGGGAATGAGTTAATTATCAAATATGGACATAATAGGATCCAGTCAACATCTTGCTCTCCATTTGCTTTCACAGAACAAATGAGATCAGCAAGGAGTTCATTTGCACGTTAGTTAATTTATTTAACTATTAAATAAATTAAAAAATTTATTTAATTCATTAATAATAAATTAAATTTATTATTTATAAATTTAATTTATTATTCGAGCTGGTGGCTAAATGCTATTGAACTGCCGAGCATCAGAACTTGATGTTGAGAGCCCCCATATTTTTCTGGTGTGAACAAAAAGTCATTGTCTTGTGAACTGCAGTTGAACGTAGGGTAGGAGTCACTGTTGACCATATTCTCTATTTGTGCCATATAGGAAACATATAAAGACCATTATCATAAAACCATGAAATCCAAGATTATAGAACAATATGAATCATATGAGCTTGCGTGAGAACTAAAAAAACTATATTAAGAAAGCTGAGATGGATGGTGAGGTCATTCATGGTGCAGTGTCGCAAAGTGGTGGCAACGTACATTTAGAAGATAGCACCAAATCAAGCATCGGTCAGCCCAAGTTGGAAAGGGGTGCTGTGAGAGTTGTGTAATGCCACTTTAGTGATTTGTCTCTTGTGAAAGGAAGATGTACTGCCTATGACAAAATATGTAACAAGTGCTATCAGCACTTTTCACCTTACCCGGATTTGAAACTCAAGGAGTCAGAACAACAAAAATAAAGCAATAATGGCTAGTAGGAGCAGATAATGACAGCAATGATTCAAGTAGTGAGTTCTATATACATGGAATTACCACAAAAGACGATGGTTGACATATGGATTGTTACGTCTACCATCATGTAGTAGCTAGTCAGATTGGTACTAGAGCCTAAGTAAGCGCAATAAGGTTAAACAGGCTGAAACAATTGGAGGTGAAATATATATAAAAAGAAGCAAAGGTAACAACATATGATGAATCAACATAAAACAACATAGACAAAATAGAGGTAAATGTAATCGCTCAGGTTAGTGAAAACCAAGTCTTGGCCATCTTTTATGTCATTAAAGGACATCAGAAGTCGTTTGGACTCTTAGGCATGACAGCTCTTCTCAGTTTGGGTTTAATCCTTAAGGTGAGTAAAGTCGGGCTGAAAATTATGATAAACAAACTACTGCTCAGTGAGTATAATACAGTTTTTTAGGGTTTTGGTAAGTTGTGAAGTTATAGCGAGCCGTGGCTTCAGGAAAATGCTGTTCCCAAAGCTATGCTGACTAGGTCGCTATGCCAACTAGGTCAGGGCTTCATGGGATTCGGCACATGATAAAACAAGATTTAGCAAAATTAGTTGAATGATCAGTAAAATTAGAATTATTTGACAGGATAGCGAGCTCTCAGTGTAGCTCAGTCCTCTGGTGATAGTACGCGAGCCAGATGATTATGCCTAGACCAGGGGTCAGCAACCCGCTGCTCCGGAGCCGCATGCGGCTTTTTCATCTCCTCGCTGCTTCTCCTTCTGACTTTGGATTTTTTTCCTTTTTTACTATATGCCAAATAATTCACAAAAAGTATAGAAGTTTTATCACTAGATTTTGCAATATAATTTCAAAATTTGTAATTATGGTAATAAATCAAACATTGTCACTTGTTATGTGTCATTACTTATGCACCGATAAAACCTCCAAAATTACACCAGCCGGCCCGGCACTTTTTGATTTTTTTTACCCAGGTAGGCAAACTATATGTGTGTGTCGAACATATGCGTGTGAGCAAGTCTTCTCCAACGTGAACTTTATTAAAAACAAGCACCGCACGCGCCTCACAGATGACAGCTTGGGATCCTGTGTAAAAGTAAAGGTGACGTCATACAAGCCCGACGTACAGACGCTGTACAATGTGGCCCAGGAGCAGAAATCACATTAACCCAGTATAATAACTTAAAATTTTAATTGGCTATTTTGCATATACTCATATTTTTGTCAATGTTTGAATAAATTGTCTTTTATTATTCGTGTTGACAGCTTACTCACCGTACGCGCCAAATGATAGCACACAGAAAAAATAGCACATTTGCTGAAGTTAGAATTTAAGTTCGGCGTTATGTTAAAAAAAGAACTGAATTAAACATGAAGTTGCAACTTTTCTTAAAAGTAACCTGAAAAACAGCGTAATATTTTCACGTTTTGATCAAGTTATTATTAGATATTTTATTGTTCTTTGCAAAAGTATAATTTTGTTTCCCCAGCAGTTAAATCATTATACATGCCGCACCTTTTTTGTTTTATGATGTAAACACGGTATAAAGCATTATAAGCTAAACAAAAATAGTACATGTAGTATTTTTTAAAAATATCATAAGGGTTTGTGGCTCCCGCTGCAAGATTTTCTGCAGAAAATGGGTCCAAATGGCTCTTTGAGAGGAAAAGGTTGCAGACCCCTGGCCTAGACCAATGCTATTTAAATGGCCAGTTAGTTAGAACCCAATATGTCATGCCTACTACAAAGAAAATTTACTCTATCCAGTCATGTGTTGTCTTCACGTGACCTTGATGTGCTGGCACTTCTTGAAGGACTGCATTAAGAGCCACTACCTTTTTGTTCATGTTCGTTTAATAATATGTACTCATTAAAAGATTGCAATTACTAATTGGTCAAAGTCATTATAATGTATCTTAGTTATTTGTTTAATGTGCATGATTAAATAAAGCTCGGGCCGTTTAACCTGAGCAAATCGTCTTGGAATAGATGCTGTTACTCAGTGTTAACAGTTGAGGATATGCAAGAAATCAGCCGTAATTCACAAAAACTCTTGTTCGTCAGCAATATACTAACAAATGAGTGGAGAACACATCTTTTTAGGTAGCGTTAAAAGACTGTACAAACATGTACGCAGTTTTAAAAAGAATGTTTTTAGTGAGATGCGGTCCTGATTTACTGAAAATTTTTATAATAAGACATGTGTTTTACATAAGACAAGATAAGGTATAATACATTTTTCTATAAGACAGAGTGTGGACACAATACCAAAGTCAATGTATAGCGGAGCACAGACACTTGGCAGTCTAGTCCAGTCAAAAACAGTCGTCTCTCAAAAACCTATAGATTCCTTATTCACGTAAAAAATACCATTATGTTGAAATTATGAAAAAAATATATTTATAGTTATGGTGGGCAAATTATGTGCAAATTATGCAATGTTCTAGGATCACATTGGCAACTTTCCAATTATCTGGAAGTTGGCCAATGTGCAACAAGTACTGGACTATGCTTGCCAAAATCTTACTGGTAACCTTTAGATTCAGAGTAAGGTTTTCTTTCTTTATAGGGGCCATGAATTTTTTTCTCTTTTCAGGCCTTTCAGAAGTTGAACAACTCCATCACTTGTGATCTTCATTAGGCATTTGTTGGTGGGAAGATCAGCAACACCAAGAGGGCATGAGTCATCCTTTGAAAAACACCTTGGAAGTATTAATTGAAAAGCTCAGTTTTCTCAAAAGTTGCCTTGTTTACAAAAAACCATTGGAGTGCTGTTTCCAGTCTTTTGTTTATAAACTGAATGAAATGGTTTACCGTCACCTTTTCTGACAGTTCAAACAACACTCTATTGTAGAATTCTTGCTACATTTTGTGAAAAGTCTTTTTGTGGCTTGGCCAAGCTATTTTGCATACAGCCTGGTCTTGTTTATATTTTAAATGTTTAAACTTGTCATAAAGTTTCTTTGTTTTTCTACCGCATGGTTGACTGTTTTATTAAGGAATATTGGCTCTTTGTTATCTCTTTTATTTATACACTCAGGGATATAGCGATTGACCGCCAGTTTGAAAGGAGTCGCTAGTACCTGCCAAACCTGCCAAATGTTTTTTTATTTCGAACTGCAGTGTTTGTCTCCGTGAAAGCCTCAGCTAACCATTCATCCTCAGCTTATTATTCGGTAACAATCGTGGGATAACAGACAGTTTTAAAAGTTCTGTGTAGAGATTTTTGAGCATGAACCTGATTGGACTTGTATAGAACTCCCACTAATTTCTGGGAGATTAAAATCGTCTACAACTAGTATATTAGATCCCGGGAATTCTGAGATCAGTTAACCCAGCAATTCATTTAATGCACAGGCGTCAAACACATGGCCCGCGAGAGCTTAATTACTCATTCGCACGTGATGGAGTTAACTCCCGTATTTATAACGTTGCTAGGCACCCAACGTGAGTTATCTTGCCTCTGAAATTTATCTATTCCTTGTATCGTTATTTTTAAATTACATAGGAATAATTTTGATTAGTCAGAAATAAAATTTTCTGGCTAATCAAACAAACGTACACATATGCCTCAATGATCTCATGGCAAAAGTTATTATAACTAAAATGCTACACCCATTTTGACATCTGGCTAAACCGAAAATCATCGCGGTCACTTTAAAACTTTTTGTTCGTGATCAATTTTTTTAACTCCAGAAGTAAATATGCAGATTCAGAAGAGGTAAGACAGTAAAAGACTGCATAAATCAAATTGAAACATTGTTTTAATGTTTCAAAGTTTTTACTAACTTTTAATTTTGTCAATTTGAATCGTTATGCTTGAATAAAAATGCCCTTTTTAGGCTGTCAGCCGTAGCCAGACCAAAGTTATCATTCAATATCGATAGGATCATATTGATTTTTAGAGCTGCCCCTGAAGTCTGAAAAGTCAAGAACAGAGTTACTGAACATAATTTTATTATTTGAAACATGTTTATGACAGTTTATTTGTGTTATATTGGGATGTAGATTTGCTATGCTTTGAAAGATAATACTCGCGAGGAAAAATTCGAAATTACAGTTTCGTGATTTTCATGTTCATGACTAACTGTATATGTATAAATAATATTCATAACTTTGTATTGTATGTAATAAATAAGTAATTTTAGTCAAACACTGTATATTTTGCAATTTTTTTGGTGCAAGTCTAACTTTATTTCAGCAAATAGCGAATAATTTTTTGTTTTTTACTGCTTACATATTGATTTTGTGCTGCTGTTGCAATTATTTAGTGTTTGCAGGTTTAATGTGTGTATGCAAACAAATTCATGTTCTTAGCAGCTCATAATCTTTGATGTTACTGAAAGTATGCCCGTGTTAATGAGTATTGTGTAATTTTTCTGATTTTTTTTGAAAAACAATTGTTTTGCATGTTTTACCGTGCAACTGTTCGGTTTACAACTTAAAATAATAAAGTCAGAGTTATTTAATATCAAAGACTAGTTAAAGTTATTTTACATTATTCGATTACATTTTGTTACGATTATAAGTTACATCTGGCCCTTTGAGGACAGCCATTACGCTGATGTGGCCCTCAGTGAAAATGAGTTTGACATCCCTGATCAAATGGTTCAACAGCCTCATTTTCAGTCTAGGTTGAACATACAAACATGCAAAATAAATAACTCATTTTCATTCTTTTCACTGCCAACTCTGACAAAAACAAACTCCAGTGTCTAGTTTTCTAGTACAAAAGTATCCCTCATTTGTTTTAATCTGGTTGCCACAAGGCATTTTTGTGTCACTTTTTTACAAAGAAGGCAATACGATGGGGTATATTTGGGTCTTAGATTTAACAGGTAGTTGAAGCATCCTATACCTTTGTAATTTCACCTACTGGTGATACTATTGTTAAACAGCAATAATTAGCCATTTAAAGGATGAGTAGAAATACATAAACAATTTTTTTCTTATGCCTTGTTTAATTAGCCAAATAAACCAATCAGTTCTACAGACACAGAATCTAGACTTTCTTTAATATGGCAGCCATTAAAGCCCAGGGATAGTAATTAGGTACTTATTTTGTTTCCAATATAGCTCAGTTAGAAACTGGGAGACAGCCTTATGTTCCACAAGGCCCTATGTTCCACAAGGCCCTATGTTCCGCCGGCCATATGTTCAGAAAGCCTTATGTTCCGCAAATTGCTACGGCTCAATCGATGAATTTATTGCTATCTAGATATTGATGATGTAAAATGCCAATCTGACAAAAAAGCTCTCAGCAAGCTTTCAACCCTAAATTGCTGGATCTTTCGGATCTAGACCATAACTTGGAGGTCCCGTGTACCACACTGACACTGTGGGCACGTTAAAGATCCACCTCTGTCCTTCGCACATTGGACAAGTGAAATGGCTACCTGGCTCTGTCAGACTGGACGTGTTGCAACATGTACCCCTTCAGGTTAATCTGACAGTTCCAGAAGAAGCCCTTGATAAGTGTTAGGACCACCCAAGGTAGCTTATAAAAACCTAGTCCTGGCGGTGCGTTTCTCTACTAGAGAACACTACCAAGCATTTTCACTACATGACAGAAGCATGCCATTATTATAAAAGTGGCTGATGATTCGCTACGGCACATTAGCTCTGCAGATGTTTACTTTGCAAAAATATTATAAATACATTTATGTAGGAATACATGTACGTCTTCCAAGCAATATAATACAATTGTAAAAAATAAAAGCTAATTTTTTTCTGATTATATGATATTATAAATGTAATCAAAAACCTATGTTACTTGCTGATTCTCATTATAGATATAATCATAAAAGCATATTTTCCTCACTGAATAATATGCAAATATAACCATGAAGAGCTATGTTCTTCACTTCATATTGCGCAATATACTCAAACGACTTATATTACTCACTTCATAATGCGCAATATACTCAAACGACTTATATTACTCACTTCATAATGCGCAATACACGCGCTTGGGCCTGCGTTTCTCACACAATAATGTACAATATACTCAAACAAGCCTATGCTCCTCACAAAACATCCTCATGTAACATTAATTCCTAAAATGCTACAAGTGCTTTTGGAAATTTTTTTATATCTCCTACTTCTACTCTATATCTTCTACTCTTCACATGCCAGTTTAAATATGAGAAAAAGCTAATCAGTACATGCAGGCAGTCATAAATATGTGTAATAATTAAACATATTTTAAACATATACCTTGAAGAAAGCAGTTGAGTAACCAACAGACTGTACATGTATATAGCCACAATATCTATGATTCTATCATGTTTTAACAACTTCATCCGAGAGTCCCAACAAGCATGAACTATTTAGTAATAAAGTCTTTCACATACCAAAGTGTCATTTGACTAAGTAGATATAATACAATATATTTTTATGAAATCGATTTGGGTCATTTTAAATCATTTCCTTGGCAGCATATTTTATTGCCCCCAGTAACTTCTAACTGTCTCATGAGCTTTTGTATTCATTCCTCTAACTTTTGCTATTTTTTTGCCTGCGAACAATCAGTTTCCCTGAAATGAAAAATATTGCTTATAAATAAAAATACATTTAAAAAGCCTCTAGGGGTTTCTTATCAGTTTCAATATACATATGTGCATGCATCAGATAAGAATTTTTTATAAACGATAAAGCTTTGAGCATAAATTGTGTCATCGAACATTAACAAAACTCACTTATCAATACAAATTAGTCATTATGTCACACAAGGTCTGCCAAAGAAAGAAGATTATAACGAGTTTTCCCTTTTTTTGTAAAAAAACAAACCTCTTTCAGCAGCTGTGGCTCGTTGTTTACATAAGACTTATTTGTCTTTAAACGGGAAATGAGGAGCAATATTGAAAGGTGTTTCCTTTCTATCACATTATTCAAATGCTGTTCCAGGTTAGGCATAAAAGAAAAACAACTCGCTGAGTAAACTTATAATATAATTTGGCTACAAGAACTATCTTCCTTTTTTATCCACAATTTGAGCTCAACTTGTTCCCTAAAGTTTGAATGAAAATCGCATACAGTTTCTACTTTAACCTTGTGGAAGCTTATTTCTGATTATAGCAGATTGCTATTAGCTCGTTAGCCTTTTGCGCCCGCAGCCTGGGAACTGCAAACTTTCATGGTCATCTACACAATACTTTATTTGCACCTATGCAGCAAATATTTAAAATTTGTAGGGAAGGCAGCGGATACATGTTTTTTTGAATGCTGTTTTTATTGAATTACTTTGTGGAAAACAAAATTATAAATTGAGTGTCAATAAACTTTGCTGGTATTCAATGTTTTAAAACAGCAGAATAATATGAATCAGAAACAAAGACAATTGGTACATGATGTGTCATTATAGAATACATTCTTAAGAACAAAAATCTTCCTGCATACTCCTAGTGAGAATTGTTTTTCGGTCAGACATTTATGTAAACAAAATTCAACATATTCCACAGATGTGAACACTATGCAATAACTGGAGAAACCTAGTTGCAAAACATCAATGCTCTTGTGAGGTAGGGGACCATGTCTGGTTTTTTGATTGTTAGGTTTTAATATTTGCCTACAACATGTGCTTATATCTTGAAAATATACATTCCACACGCTGATTTAAATTATTCCACGTATAAATGTATCATAGGAGTAAGTTAGTAATGTTTTCATGGCTGGAAAATCTTTAACAACTTCCATTACAGCTACTGACCTCTTTAAGCTACTACAACAATAGAAGATGAGAAAACATTAATTAATGATTCAGATGTCATAGAGGAAGCATGCTGGAAATCATACTATCAGATGTTTGTTTAGGTTTATAGGTGGCAAACTCAGACGTTTGCTGCATTTGCACTCTTACAAAATATTTTGTAAAATTGTTTCATGGCAATTGGTGGCTCATATTTTTTCGCTGCTTTATATTTACACTGAAGTTATATGATATTTACACATTATATTATTCTTCAAAGAACACATGCCAGATGAAATGTTTTAGTTAAAGTATTACTGTATATATTCGTGAGTTTTTGAAAGACCATTTTAATGTAAACTTTTGGGGGTTAACTTATACATGAGTAGTATTTATAAACACATTGCTGCCGAGTCGAATAGAATGTGAATGTGAAGAGAAAGCTATGTTATTATACATGTAATGCACACATTGTGGTATAAAACCTTGACAAACACTCATAATAATGATAGTAATAATAATAATAATAGTTTGCCATATAAATGTTAAAGCTATTTCACAGAAGTACCAGTATCATATATCAGTAAAGATGTGATATATATTTCTAGTAAAGAAGTTTAGTACAGCACTTTCAATCACTATATGGAAGCTGCCAATGTTGTGCTGTACTTTCACTGATTGATTTTAGATTTAACAAGTAATATATTTTGAAAACATTAAGCGGAATTTTCCAACTGTAAGTTCCGAATAGACCTTACTCTATAGATATGCACTGTTTGTTTGTTTACCTCCCATTCCTCAGGCAAATGCCTTACTAGTTTATCTACACGAGATTGATGGATTCATTGGGCGATATATGTCGCTATGTGGGTGCAAATACGCCATCACTCTCTGTTATGACGCAATGTCGTTTGAAGCTTGCTATCGCGGCTCTTTTTTGTGATTTGTGATTTATTTTCATCAACGAAATTAGTTGAGCAAAAGAAAAAAACTGGAGGAATGATGAAGCCCATAATATGCAATAGCATAGCTCGTCGGGGCGTTAGGCTTGTTGTCATCAGTTTTATTTGCTTGTCAAAAAGATACAACCTGAGTTCTCTCTTGAAACTGGCCATCTTCTTTATGCCTTTAATAGACTTAGGGAGTTGATTCCAAAAAATGGCTTGCTGGAAATCCACCCTGCGATGGCCTGCACGGGAAGAAGATTGTGGGAGATTTAGACAGGAATTTGAGAATCGAGTTTGATGTATTGTGCTAGGGATGTAGTTACAATCAAATTCTTGATGAGCTAAAAGTATAATGCGATATGAATATAGTGAACTGATAGGTAGTATGAATGATGATTTGAAAAGAGGTTTGGTGTGGGTGAGGCAAGGTTTTTTGTGAATGGTCCTTATCACGCATTTTTGAAGTGTTATTAAATTTGTAAGATGGGTAGGAGGTGCATTGTCCCATGCCTCAATACAATATGAAAGTTTAGAGTTAACCATGGAATTGTATAATAAAAGCAGAGGTTTGCGAGGTAAATATTCAGATGTGCGGTAGAGTAAGCCTGATAAGGGTCTCTGGTTTTTTAGTAAATATTCGATGTGTTTTTTCCAAGTGAGATTAGAATCAATGAAAATACTTAAGAATTTAGTGTGATCTGTCTGACAAACTGGTTTGTTGAAAATGAAAAAGGGATGAGTGTTATCTAGATAAAATTTATTTTGGTTTTTTTAGTAACATGAAATTAGTCTTAGCAACATTTAAGGTGAGTTTGTTAGAAGTGCACCAGTTTTGAATAGCGAGAAGTTAGTTATTTAAACAATTTATGTGCTCGTTGATGTTAGAGGATTCGAAAAAGAGATTACTGTCATCTGCATAGAGCAGAGATGTGAAAAAGTTGGTGACATGTGTTAAATCATTTATGTATATTAAAAAAGAGTTGGACCAAGGATGGAATCTTGAGGTACGCCACATGTTAAATCTAGTATAGAAGATAGAGTGTTACCAATAATAGTGTGTTGTTTACGTTCGGTTAGATAGCTTTTGATCCAGTTAATTGCGGTGATGTCAAAATTAAGATTGTGGAGTTTTGAGTACAATATGTTATAATCTGTTGTGTCAAAGGCTTTACCAAAATCTAGAAAGATGCCAAGAACACATTTACCATCGTTTAAGGATTTTAAAACATTATTAGTCAATTTAATTAGTGCATCCTTGGTGCTGCGCTAATTAATTTAGAAAACTTACTCAAATTAGTCATTGGCAATGCCCCAGGCCAATGGCAAGTACTATAGGCAACAACATTACCTCTCCCTGTTTGTAAGCTGATTTTTAATATCCGTGAGCACACAGTGAGTAGCACACATGCGAATGAGAAAAGGCAATACTTAACTCATGTTTTAGCACGCGATCATTCACAAAGAATCTCATAAGCAAGTCAACCGAAACTTCGTTTAAAACATGGTGACAAACTCTATTTATCGTATCAAATAAATTTTTTCAAAAGTTATATCTTCATTTTGAATAGTGACAATTGACTTAGTTATAATGATTTTAAAATATTCTGGGAAAACTAGGGCAACTTATACATTTATAATACTTATAATAATGCAATTCTTATCTTAATAATACCTATCAACTTATAAAGAACTGCTATTTATACTCATGTAAACGTCAATCTTATATGATTATATATAATTTGTCAGATTCTATTAATCAAATACGATATGTAGGCCTACTTACTGGTGCAAATTGTAAAATAGAAGAAACACATGGCTATATATAAGATTGGTATGAATGATTTTCTCGGAAAATGTTAAAGGTGAAGCCTCCACAATAACCGCTATAAATATCCATAGAATTAATAAAATTTGAGTAATGACAAGAGTTAAAGTTCTTCAACGGCACATATAATGATCACTTTATAGACACTAGCATTATTTAGATGTTTCTTAAAATATTCTACAGCTTTAAACAACTTACTGTTGCAATGCAGTTTCACAGTCGTACTCTCCTTTGCTATTTAGACTACATGCAATGCAATGAAAATAGCTTGCCTCGCGATTAAAATACACATAACGTGCTGACAAAGGATTGCTTAAACAGTAAAGATAGATCCAGCTATTACAGATATCACACTGTATCCACAAACCAGTACAAACAGTCTTGCAGAGAGAACAGAAGGTAGAGGATAACTCAATCCTCTTACACTCTTACTCCTGCTTAAAAACTTAAGGCTTTAATGAAACTAATAAACTTAGGCTCTAATGATTATATTTGTAATATAATTGAGTTCGGAACACAGGCCTTTGTGATTATATATATTTACTATATCATTTAGGGAAAAGCATCAGTTTTCTTGGCATATAATATCATGTAGCGGAAACAGTAAACATAGAAAAAAATTTGTATATTATCACAGAGTACGTAACACAAGCTTACATGATTATAGTAATATTGTTACAGGGTGAGAAACACAGATTTCATGGCTTTTATGGTTATAAATCTAGGCTTACCGGAATACCTTGTTTTTTATATAGGCCTACATTTAATTCATCAATTAAAAAGAAAATTTTTCATTAATTAAAGAGAAGAATAAAGAAGTGTATGAATTTATCTATGTCACTTTAAAGTAATCAATATATGACTGAACGAGATTATGTTTTTTTCGCGTGTGCTAATTAACACTTCGTGTATCATCACTACCAATTTTTAGCAAACAATCATTCGTCGAATCTTTTTATTTTTCCTTAACCTTTAACCCGTTAACCCTCATTTTCCCAGCGACGTGCTTTTGTAACGACGGTTTTAATCTAAAACGCAATAATTGTATTTGTTTTAGAAGTTGCCCGTCCTTTCGAAGAATTTCCCTTGATTTTGCGGAAAAGTGCGAAACATAGGGCCTTGCAGAACATAGGGTGTGCGGAACATAGACCTGACAGCTTCTACCAAACAATACTGAAAACAGACTAAGGATATAACTGCTATTGATACAAGCAAATAACCACCGTATTAAAAATTATATACATTTGGGTCTACAGTTAGGATAGGCTGATTTGGAAAATTGCTCAAGGCATAAGAAAAATTTTTGTTTTTAATTTTCACTCAGGTTTTAATAGCTAATTATTCTCTGGTTATCAACTAAATGAGTGGTAGAGCACCAAATTACAACTTACTTGACAAAGAAATGCTATGAGGGGTAAACTATCATAGACTCCATTCTCTGCCACCTATTGACAGATAATGGTGAGTCCGCAACCAGACCATTAATCATTCGTTTGGATAATTTACGTAAGAAAGTTATTGAGTCTGATCACAAATGGCAAACTGCGGTTTCTAATTATAATGCACAGCGTAGTAGTATTTATGAATAAATATGTAAATAAAAAGAATGCACTTGACATTTTTTATTTAATAAATGCTTAAGAATAGCGTCAGTGCCTAGCAGATAGATTAGGGAGCATTAATTATTGTTTCATATTATGTAAATTGTTGACACATGCCGGAAACTGCAGTTTCATACTTGTCAATAGCAATAGCGTTGGTTGTCGTCAACAGCAATAGTGTTTGTTGTCGTCGTCAATAGCGTTGGTTGCCGTCGTCAATAGCAATAACATTCAGTTGTTATCAACGATTCGCAATCTCAAGAGGTTTTTCAGGTACCTTACTTTGTAGGAAGCGTTTAATGTGTTTTCTGTGCAGTGATGTATGTAATTAGTGATATGGGTTTGTTCAGATCTGTTAGTGCAGTAGCATTTTATTTGTCAATTACTGTGAACACGCTGAATGACTTCGTGCATATCGTGTTGTTCTAGTTTTCATGTTGAATATAATGTTATGAGCGTGTGACCAGTTTACAAGCTATTTCAACTATTTCATTAAGACACACTAGTAAGATGGCAGTGAACTTATTTGATTTTGTGTGGTGCTATGAAGATAGCAAATCAGGAGACTTAAGTGACAGGTGTGATAAATTGGAGTTGGTTGCTATAAGTTGCAGTAGATTAAAGATTTGTTAGTTTTTAAGCCACTATTTCTGGTCAGACCCACTATTATAGCGTATAAACAATTGCCATAAAAAACAAGACAAATAAAATAAAAAAATTTAATTGTAAGAAAAATAAAATGATGTTATACTCTATATTTCAATATTCTAAATAAAAGTTTGTAAATAATTGTCTCGTTGATGACTAGTTGTTGATCTGGTGTATGCTGACTGCTACTTTGCTGCAACAAGTCATAAATCTGGCTGGCTCCTGTAATATTAGTGCTATACTTCCGCTCGTGCCTGACACTCTGTAGAGTTGTTTGCTTCGCTTAACATCTGTTAGCAATTGTTGCCAATTAGTCTTTTTCATATTACGTGGTGTTGATCAATAATAATCATGATTTAGTAACAATGTTATGCTGTTTTTCATTCATGTTCTTCATTACAATGGTCAGACAACTTCCAAACCAACTGATGTCCCATATATTCACATTGCATCATTTGTGATGGTTGGACAACTCCCATGCTTGATATTTCCAGCAGCATAGCAATTGCCCTAGATTTTCATGTTTGCTTGTTGATGTATTGCAGTGCTTGCTGCAATGTTTTGCAGCTGTTGTGGCATTACATGACTCCACAATTTATTATTTCTTTCGATTTATTGGTCATCTATCACATCAAACCCTGACACCAGTTTACAAGAAATTTGGCTACATCATTAGTAAGATGGCAGTGAACTTATCCAATTTTGTGTGGTGCTATGAGGATAGAAGCTCAGGAGACTTTAGTGACTGGTGGAATAAATTGGAGCTGGTTGCTAAGTTGCAGAATATTGAGGGTTTTTTTAGCTTTTATGCCACTATTTCTGGTCAGACTCACCGTGGCCGTGTATAAAAAATTGTCATAATTGTCATTAAAAAAAAAACAAGTTAATAAAAACTAAAATGCCAATAGCATTGACTGTAAACAACTTCAGTACATATGATCAACTGTGAAGGAGGGTGGTAGGAGACAATGAGGCAGTAAATGTTTACTTGGCTGACTTATGTCGATTGGCTTTATTGATGGGTCAAGAACAAGCTGACCTTCAACTGAAATGTGCATTCATATCAGAACTATTGGCGGATATCTCAGCACAGCTGAAATCTGTTAGCTCGATAGAAAAGTAAGAACTTAGTGACTTGTGCAAGAACAGTGCTTTCAATGAGTAACAGTGCGAGTGAAAACCCAATGTACTCGTATGTGACTGGATATGTGCAGGCTGATCGAGGGAAAATGGCCAGACATCCTCTGAGATGCTAGTGGTGTGGTCAGTTAGGATATATTTCTCACACATGCAGTCAACATCAACCACAGCAGGGAAACACAATTGCGGGAGCGTCGCCAGTGTCGGATGTCCGAGGCCGGATGTCTGATGCCGGATGGCCGATGCCGAATAAAAATTAATCCGTCAGCATTATCCACTGCTTCTAATAGTGTGCTCAATACCAGTATTCAAGCATTGGTAGACACTAGTTGCAGGTGGACTGTCATGCTGTAGTCTGTTGCTCAGCAGTTGAACCTAGCATTTCTAGGTCTAGAGTGTAACACAAAGACTTTGAATAGACATGTCACTATGCTTGGGAAAAACAATGGTGGCTACAAAGATGTGTGGGCTGCAATTAACAGATTTGTGTTTCTTGGTAGCATCTAAGCTGGTATGCAACTATGGAATGATTTTAGGTGTAGATGCAAGTAATAAACCTAGTGGTGTAACTACCAGAG
This sequence comes from Watersipora subatra, assembly GCF_963576615.1. NCBI lineage: Eukaryota > Metazoa > Bryozoa > Gymnolaemata > Cheilostomatida > Watersiporidae > Watersipora > Watersipora subatra. The sequence goes on along the minus strand of NC_088715.1, from coordinate 55,470,830 downwards.
ACCACAGGAAAGTATCTGTTAACATCACTGGTCTTGCACAATCATCAAATAGATATTGTAAAGCTACTCACAAAATAGTGAGAGACAGACAAGTTTGATAATAGTGAAAAAAGATTTTTGCACATGTTTTGATGACAATTAAATGAACTATATAATGGAACTGGAAAAGTCAAGAGCCGGAATTGAGCAAAAAATGTGAACTTAATTCACAATAGATCGAGGAAGATTCGACCAGTAATGGATTTCAACAAAGAACTTAACTATTATATTAATAGCCATACTGTAGCTAATTTTGGTCTATGGTAAGATAAAATTTGTGAGTGGCAAATGCTAGGTGGAAATGCTAGTTCATTGAATCTCAAAAAAGTGTAATTGTTGGTGTTTGTGAAGCAAGATTTGCAGAAGTTTCAATCAGTCAGGTGCAATGATGTGTTGTATGTCCTGACGCAAATGGCATTCGGTTTAAACGTTGCGCAAAAAATAATGTCCAAAGTACTGTTTTGAGTTTTGTTTTTTATGAGCTCATCGATTGTGGACCTGACCAGTATATCAATGACATAATTGTTAATGAGAGTGTTGTGTTGACTGTGCAAGTGCAGAATCACCTGTTGAAGTATGGGTGAGTTACAAAAAATGAGCAAAGCTGAGTGAAACTTGGTTGCTACTACTAAAAGTCACATTAACAAGTGACGCATACATTTGGCCGAGAGATGGACCGTTGCCGAGTTTAAGTGATGATGTAACCAAAAAAGGATCTATTTTTAATACGTGACAAGCTAGTAGGTCACCATCAAACTGTTGGTTGGGTGCATTTCGCTTATGCTTACATGTAGAGGCTGGTGATTGTTCCTGACTAAGATAGCAGTTTTCATGTGAAAGTTATGAAGATGCTTAGTGAAACTTTGGGAAAACTAGCACCGTGACCCATCACATAAGCATTACATGAACCATTGAGCGGGCATTGGGTTACAGAGTGGGTAACTGAGATATTGTATGATGTGATGCCAGTAATATTGCTTTTGTTGTGTGCATTGGCATTGGCATTGGAAACCAGATGGTTGAAGATGCATCATGGATAAGGATGGAATGAAATGGGTCACATATCAATGTAGCAGATATAGAAGCAGGGTTAAAAGGCTTCCATTTGGCACTCAGGTGGAACTTGAAAAAGTGACATGTTTTTGCTGACTTGGCAAGTGTTAGCATAGGTGAGATTTGTAGTTGTGAACACTCATAGGCCTAGGGTGACCAGGCACAGTGAAATGAATGTTAGTGTGGAGGCTAGAATTGACGAGTACGATTGATGAGTATGGCTTAAAAGTAGACATTCAGTTGGTAAAGTCTACTGAGAACTGTGCTGATAGGTTGACAAGAGTTGAGAATAAGTGGTTAGCTAGTGATATGCCATGTGTGAACATAACATTGCAGCAGGGTGATCTGGAATGTGATGATCAGCAAATACATAGTAGGCATCATCTTAGAGTGTAAAGAACATTTTATTTGCAAATGCTAGCTGGGCGCCGCTATACAGTTGAAAACTGTAGAACAAGTTAAAAAAGAATGCCTTGCGTGCTGTCAAATTGATCATGCTCCAGTAAAATGAAAAGGGCACCTCAGAAGTACCCCAAACATGGTACAAAGTAGCGGTCAATATCACCCATTACATGCATGCGCCATATCTCACTCTGATTGCTTCTGGACCCAGTCAGTACACTATTTGGTCAAATTGAAACTTCTAGTGTTGTGATAATAAAGCTAGCACAAATATATACAAATAATTAAGTTGAGGCATTAAGTTAGTGAATTGGACTTGTTCAGCCCTGTTAGTGCAGAAGCAATTCATTGATCAATTACTGTGACTGCGCGAAATAAATTCGGGCATTTAATGTTGTTTTTGCATTCAAACTGAATAAAATGTTATGAATGTGTGACATTCTTACATTCAGATAGATTAAAGAGCATTAATTAGTGTTTCCTTCTAAATTGTTGCAACAGACCGGAAGTTGCAGTGTCATACTTCTCGTCAGCAGCAATAACATCCAATTGTTTTCTATGCTTACAGCAATGTTTTTAACGTTTCTGCAAACTGAAGCCGTTTTGCAGGCACCCTTACTTTGTAAAAAGAGTTTTATGTGTTTTATGTGCAGTGGTGTCGTTAACATTTCTGCGGTGCTCATTGAATTGTTGTGCAACTCATTTGTATCTCTGGTACTTTTTCAATCTCTAGTCTACTAACATTTTTCTGATCCTGTTGATGCTCGCCGACGCTACCCATATTCAAATCTCACACCATTTGTTCTCATTCTATCCTGGTTAAAGTATTATTTAGTTAGTAATTCAGATCTCCCTTGTTCGTTGGATATCGCACTTGATGGCAACCTAAACCACCCTATCATTCAGCAGGACACCCATCTACAAATCCTCGCCGCACTCTCCGCTCTTTCCATGAACCTATCAAGCCTATTTGCTGTCTTCTGCTCCGTGCTCAAAAACCTGTGCCTCGCAGCCACCATAACTCCCATATCATAAAAATGATTGTTTAATCTTTCCTTCAGCATCTCATACCGCATCTCATTCATCTCAATCACCTATGGTTCAAACAAGACTACCTTCCATTAATTTTTAAAAACTTTACTGCTACATTGTTGGTCTCTTAACCTTCAGGACTGATTGTGTTGTACATCAACTGTGATATTGATATATTTGTTTTGAGAAGATCATCTTATGCATAATTGTTCTGCACCTATCATACATACACATACGTTGTATTTAGTTTATTATCTTATTATATTTTTGTTTAACTTTAGTTTGCGCACTTTTGCTTCAGTTATATGAACTAATTTGATTACTATTAGTTCAGATACTTGCAGAAGTGTTAAGCTATAAACAATACCAATATTTACAGCCGTAGGAAACATTTTATTGCTTTAAACGTCCCACTGTAAATATACAAGCTGGCAAAATTCTAAACTGATAATAATAATACTATATTGTGAAAAACATTATATGAGTGAAATTTTCCTGAGTACGTTATGGAAATTTACAGGTTGAAAGGGATGATTAAGTTATATTGTTTTGGTCATGTTTAGTAAAAGTTGTCAAACTTAAGAACATGTAAATGCCTTTTTTGTCTTTTGGGATGTTTTTAACCTGTCTGTCAATAGATCTTCTTAGATAGATTTTTTTGAAGATCCTTCAATGATCCTGATGCTTTGTTCATTGAACGAATTATATACAATCTTTAGGGTTCAAGCTCTCCTCCCATTTTGGATCTGGTTTTCAGTGGTAGCTTGATACACCAACGATCAATTTCAATGATTTTACATTCATTGAAACTTGCGGTAATTGGTTGTTTAACATAATGCATTTGCCATGATAACTATGTAGCAGATGGTCACTACTCCAAAGTAGTAACAGTTATCATTATTCTTAGCACTTTCACCGCCATACGCGAGTTTATGCAAACTCTTTGATAGACCCCCATAGACACATTTTTGCGAAATTTACTGTGATGACGTAGTAGCTGAATATTAATGATTCGTGACAGCATAACCAACAATCACTAGTATTTCTAAAATATTTAGAGAGTTGTCTGAATAATTTTCTGAAAAATTAGCAAAATCATAACCATGATTGTAATCTCATAACGGTTATTGTGATCCCATAACCATGATTGTAATCCAATAATCGTGACTGTATTCCAATAACCGAAATTGTAATTCTATAACCATGATTGCAATCCCATAACCGTGATTGTATTCCCATAACCATAATTGTAATCCAATAACTGTGATTGTATTCCCATAACCGTGATTGCAATCCCATAACCATGATTGTAATCCCATAACCATGACTGTATTCCCATAACCATGTATGTATTCCCACAACCATGATTGTAATCCCATAACCATGATTGTATTTCCATAACCATGAACGTATTCCCACAACCATGATTGTAATCCCATAACCATGATTGTAATTCGACAACTGTGATTTTAATCCCATAACCATGACTGTATTCCCATAACCATGATTGTAATCCCATAACCATCACTGTATTCCCATAACCATGATTGTAATCCCATAACCATGATTGTAATCCCATAACCATGACTGTATTCCCATAACCATGTATGTATTCCCACAACCATGATTGTAATCCCATAACCATGATTGTATTTCCATAACCATGAACGTATTCCCACAACCATGATTGTAATCCCATAACCATGATTGTAATTCGACAACTGTGATTTTAATCCCATAACCATGACTGTATTCCCATAACCATGATTGTAATCCCATAACCATCACTGTATTCCCATAACCATGATTGTAATCCCATAACCATGATTGTAATCCCATAACTGTGACTGTATTCCCATAACCATGATTGTAATCCCATAACCATGATTGTAATCCCATAACCATGACTGTATTCCCATAACCATGAATGTATTCCCATAACCATGATTGTAATCCCATAACCATGATTGTAATCCCATAACCATGATTGTAATCCCATAACCATGACTGTATTCCCACAACCATGATTGTAATCCCATAACCATGATTGTAATCCCATAACCAGGATTGTAATCCCATGACCATGATTGTAATCCCATAACTATGATTGTATTCCCATAACCGTGATTGCAATCCCATAACCATGATTGTAATCCCATAACCATGACTGTATTCCCATAACCATGTATGTATTCCCACAACCATGATTGTAATCCCATAACCATGATTGTAATTCGACAACTGTGATTTTAATCCCATAACCATGACTGTATTCCCATAACCATGATTGTAATCCCATAACCATCACTGTATTCCCATAACCATGATTGTAATCCCATAACCATGATTGTAATCCCATAACTGTGACTGTATTCCCATAACCATGATTGTAATCCCATAACCATGATTGTAATCCCATAACCATGACTGTATTCCCATAACCATGAATGTATTCTCATAACCATGATTGTAATCCCATAACCATGATTGTAATCCCATAACCATGATTGTAATCCCATAACCATGACTGTATTCCCACAACCATGATTGTAATCCCATAACCATGATTGTAATCCCATAACCAGGATTGTAATCCCATGACCATGATTGTAATCCCATAACTATGATTGTAATCCCATAACCAGGATTGTAATCCCATGACCATGATTGTAATCCCATAACTATGATTGTAATCCCATAACCATGATTGTAATTCGACAACTTTGATTGTAACCTGATAGCTGTGATTGTCAGCTAGCTTACCTTAAGTTTGAAGTAACATTATACTATTATTAATAAACAATTTATACTTGCTGATTTTGTTAAACTTTTTTTGCTTATTACGTTTCAAGGATTAGTTTGAAAAGACAGGTGCTTTGCTTTGTGTGTTACTCAGATAAGGTCATTGAAGAAGCAAGCCAAGCTTCAATTCTTTCATACCTCTAACAATTCTGAGCTGAATTTGGTTCAGCAGTTTTTGCTTTAGTCATTTTTCTATTGGTTAAGAATTTAAAGTGAGGATTATGTGCTGCCATAGTTTGTGAATTGATTATCAGTAAAAATACTTTTAAAAACTTAAGGATTGCTAAAAGTGGTGTTGAGAGGAAATAATGCTTCTTACTACGCAGCAAATTTAGCCTTAACAAAAACAAAATTCATATATTTACCTATGTATATAAATCTCAGTGTTCGTCTTTTTGACTGTTTGGGCACCATATGTCCAAATAAAGCGATTAAAATGTAGCAATGAAAAATCCATGTTAAGGATTTGATCTCGGAATCTCCCATTCTCAACGCGACAAGCTAGCCCATTAGGCTACTCGGTATCCAATATATTGGTGACCCAGATACCCATTATCTAAGTTGAAATGCGCATAGCGATTCTGCTTTACGCGCAACGTCGCTAAAGCTTGCTCTCAGGGCTCTTATTAGTAAGTTTAGCAATACGGATATTAGCAAATAGCAACTACGTTACCTGCCACTGCTTACAAGCTATTTTTAATACCCGTGCAACGCCGAGCATTCGGCTAGTCTATATATATCTCAAATTTGGTCTGTATGTGTGTACTTTGATTTGTCTAGCTAAAGTTATTAAAATTTAGTGATGATATATCTGTTTCATGCTGGATTTAATCTCGAAACCTCCCGTTTGCCAGGCAAATATTTTACCAATTAAGTTACACGAGACTGATGAATTCATTGGGCGATATATGTCACTATGTGGGTGAAAATATGCATAGCATTACATTACAGCACATCAGTGCCAAAGCTTGCTCTCACAGCTCTTCTTAGTAAGTTTTGCAACACTAGTTTACTCAAATTAGCCATTGGCAATGAGCCACGCTAATGGCAAGTGGCAAGCAACTACCTTACCTGAAAATGTTTATAAGCCAAGCATTCCGCTAGTATATATATATATATATATATATATATATATATATATATATATATATATATATATATATATATATCTATACATGCTACAGACAGTACTGTTTCGGCTATTGAAGCCTCATCAGTGCAGCTCAGAGCTTAGGCAAGGGACGCAAATCCCATTACCAATGAGAGTTGACTTCCTGTATATATATATATACATGTATATATATATATATATATATATATATATATATATATATATATATATATATATATATATATATACATGTATATAATGAAGCGTCGGTATTTTCACCGTTTGTGTCCAATGAATAGCTATTGGTCCAATTATGCTAAATGCCAAAAAATGATTGGCGATTAAAGTATTGGTTTGACATTGCATTGATTTGACATCAGAATTGTATTACCACTTTTACTTCTAGCTGCAATTGCAGGATACACGCTCACCATGTACTTTACATTATTAACTGATATAGTGTTTGTTTTTTTTTCACGTTTTTTTACAAGCCTTAAATTCATTACCTACTTTTATAGTATGAACTTTGGTAGTCTAAAATTGTCTAGTTCATTTACACGTCCCGCCTATGTGAGAGCTTTATTGATAAGGATACCATAAATCCTCAGATGTGAAGTTATTTTTAGAATCTTTTTATTTGCTACATCCTCCACTTTTTGATTCCAAGTGTCTCTCTGAGACACTTCAATATGCATTCACCGAGCCTATGAGCTGTGACTGTATGAATCGTCCATCAGTTGACACCATAGAAAAAGGCAGATTATCACTTAGTATTATCACTTTTTATACTGTTCTTTTGGTTTTGATGGCCAGGTCTTTGATGTTTCAGACTCAGCCTCCTAGTCTGTCAAATGTTCTTGATGCAGTTGACAAGCCTCTACTAAATTCTGCATAAAGTTTGTCATTAGAGGTGCTTGCTCTGAGTTATTTGATAACTATTGAAATGTTTTATCGATTGACCTGCAGCTCATAACACACCTCTGATGGTTCAAGTAGATGCTATTACAGCACTTCAGCTTTTGGCGTTTGTTTATCTTTAACCCAATCTGTTTGGCAAAATGTTAGAAATGAGATAGAACCATCTGCATGGTTCATTCCCGGTTTTTCATCTCAATCGATTTATTGAGCTCGACATCATAGTCATCAAACCACTCTGCATCCTTTCTTTCAGCTATGCCTAAAGTATTTTTGGATACCTCATACATTGTTGACTTGAAGGTCGGCTACATATATGTTCTTTATTGAGCCAGAGAAAGCACACAACTTTTTAGCCATTTCATCTTATACTTTTTTCCTAATAAAATCATGATCTGCACGACATTTAGTTTTTTAATGTATCAGTTGGTTTTACGCATAATCTTTCTCACTCTGAGTCTAGTTCCATGATCAGCTTTACAGTTGGCACATCTTAGTGCTTTTGTGTGAAAAATGTCAAAGAAATCAAATTGGTAGGTGATAATGAAATCAGTGAAATGTTAATATATTGACCACTAATAATTTTTTCGTTTGAAACATCTTTAGTTATCACAAGTTTATGTTTAATGGAAATGGACTCTAAAGATTTTATTATACATTTATTCAATATTCAGCTACTTTACAATACATACATAATTAACACCTTGTTATCTGGAGACACTATGAGAAACCCATTTGTTTAAAACATCTTCAGTTTTTGAAACTTCATGTTGCCGCGTATCTAACACTGCTACCATTAATGACTGTAATTCTTCCTTTAAGCTGTAACTGTGATATTTTGTTATTACTGAAATAGCGCTATGTAGATAATTAAACTTACACACTACATGTATTACGAGCTACTATCACAGTTATCTTTTAGTATAATATTGTATTCAATGTTATTCTTCATTCAGATTCCAATAGGCTAAGAGAGGCATGAATTTCATGAATCTAATCAAATTTTTGAAGCTGCTGCAGTGTGACTAAACATGTGTACATAAACACACTTATACTACTGAAAAGATATTTCAATGTCACTAAACTAATGTTTTGGCTAACTGCTTGTCTTGTAGGTTTACAGACTGAGCAGTTAGAATCATGGGCGAACCCACGGAAGACCTTGCCCGCAAAACAGTATGTATGCTCTATTTCAAAAATATTTGATTAACAAGACACCAAGGGTTTTATATTCCTTATGAATGAATATAATTTTTTGTGTTACAAGCAAAAGCAATTTTTTGGAGCTTATGTAGCTGTACTTTCTAGCAATGGTCATTCACCATTCAGTTTTTTTGATATGTTTTGGTTGAGCACATGGTAACATGTTAAACAAAAAGTTGCTTACATGCATAGAAAATATTTAACAGTATGTATATTTGGTGCAAGTTGACTTTAGAGATCGTTGAAACATAAACCAAATAAGCCATTTTTTGTTTTTTAGCACTGGCTTACTTTAGTGATGTAAAAATTAAAGCAATCTTGGAGTTTGCTTGATTTATTAAATAAATTCGAGTGACATACATTGCCACAATGAGTGAGCCACAATGATGCCAAGCTACTGTGTGAATGTATAGAACAGCATTAGAAAATGACAATTAATACTAAGAAACTAAAAAAAACCAAAAATGTTTAAAATAAATAAAAATTGGCCTCATTTAAATAAAAAAGGATTCACTCTATAAAAAAGATAAACTAGAGAATCTATTTATAGAAGCTAAAACCTAGTTGACGAAAATGTTTCCACCAAAATACAATGCCACAAAATTTACACTTTGGCTGTAAAACAACTACAGTCATACCTTGAAATTTGAGCTTAAACGAACGATTTTCGAAACTGAAGCCATATATCAATTTTCTCATATCTCAAAGTAATATTCTCTATATAAAATAACTAAACACAAATTAACACATTACCATCCTTTAAAAGAATACCTCAAGCAGGCTATTATAATGGAAAAATGTGTTTTCAATTGTTTTAATTCATTACCTACGCTCAGAGAGTGACAAATATCTATCTAGCAATTATGATTTGCTATAAATGTAACATTATTATGTACAGCTATGTATAGAGTACTGTACCATGTTACGTAGTTTACCTTGTTGTACCATGGTAGCCCATTTGCATACTAAATAGTTTGCATACTACATAGTTTGCATACTACATGGTTGCATGTTTGGTACACTACCCTTTTTTGACGCCATGTAGCATAACATAAAGTTTAAATTTAGCTGAAATAATTTTAGCTTACTAAATACACACTTAAAGATAATTTCTAATCTTATAATAAATTTCATTCTCATGTTTTTTTATTTTTACTACCGGTTTCTGTTTTGGTGCTTTTTTTGTTCGCTTTCACTATCACTTTTATCCAGCCTTTTTAAAAACTTTCTCAAAGTGGCCCAACAAAAAAGATTGAGAAGTGCTGTATTTGAAAGTGGCCTCTTGCATACTTAGCCACCTAACGGATGCATTGAAAACCATATCGTATGCTCGTATCTCAAATTTGTTTTGTATCTCAAGACAAAAGCTTACTCAGTTTTCTTCGTATCTATAACTTGTCGAATGTAAGGGGATTTGTATGATGAGGTATGACTGTAAGAGATCTACCTAATCTGTGAAAGTTCATTTTATTTACTAGGCTAAACTATTTGTCAAAACAATGACCGATCACTACATGCCAGTTACAGTTTTGAAATGTATTGAAGCTGCAAGCATTTGAAATAACATTACAAAAAAATCTCACAGACAAGCTTAAAGTTGCTTGTTAATATCTATTACACAGCTACACAAAAAAAACACAACCACCTTTTCAATTCCATAAAATCATTATTTCAAAGATCTTTTGGACATGCTAGTATGGTGAAAAGACAAACTACTTTATGGTCGTTACCCATTGAGTTATACCAATGTTTCACAAATTTGATTAAGAGATTATTATAACCAAAATCACATTAAGCCACTGACTTAGTGAAGCTCTTTTCATATATTGTTTTGCGATCTTTCAACATCATGCTAGAATTATGTTGTTTGTAGAAACAGAAGTTGCAAATAACAGACTGTACCATAGAGTTCGATGGTAGTCTAGATGATGGCAATTCTAATAATATCAAAATAGTACTACAGATGGGAAAAGCCAATCCAAAGGAGAAAACTGACGGTATACTTTGTTCCCTATTAAAGTTTTGTACACAGTTTATGGTAGTATTGATCACATAAGATTTATACTAGTTGTCTTTGATGCTTAAAACCTTTTCGCGTTGCATTTGTGCTAAATGCTACTTATAAAAGTTTTGCTTTACCAAAAAATGGTTTGGACGCTAATATTAACTAGTTCAGCAGAATAAAAGTTTAGGTCAGAAGACAATGGGAGAGGTATTGGACAGCCAGAAAATGTTTGAACCATTGAAAGCCACAATCAGAACAAGCTATCCTAGCAAACGATGCAAATATTTTTGTTTGACAAACATTACATTTTTGTTTCTGCATGTCATATAAGTATAGTTTGTTTATGTCAATTGTTCATGAATGTATATTCACAGCATTAGACTGGTTATCATATAATTTCTAAATTTGCAGATTTATAGCATATTGTTTGATAAAATCATTGCGGTAATCTGATCTTACAATTCATCGGCGCTCGTAAATCCTCTTTTGTTGCACATAAAAAGCTAGTTTTGACTACAAACTGTGGCAAACATATCAATGAGTGCAGTGAAACTTTATGCAACATTGGTAAATATAGATATAAAATAAAAATGTGTCTTCAAATTTATAATGAAATGAAATTTGAAAGCTCCAACAATTTGCAAAACAGGACACAGTCTGTAATATAATCACAGGTTTATTGCAAGCAATAAATGTCAATTGGTGGAGATATTTCTCGGTTTCTTGAAGCATATTTATTAAGAGATCTTTGACAAGTTAGAAGTCAGTTAGCAGATTCATTGCATCCAAAAGGTTTAATAATGCTCCTGCGGAAGAAGAGGGCAAAATATAGACGACATTCGCTTCGCCCGTAAAAAGGCTTAATTTATCTTCTCAAAACTCTGACAAACTATTTGAAAAATACACGCCAGTAATTATTTGAACACCACCTCAAATTGACCGCCACTACATATAGAGAAAGCGTTGAAAAATAGAGTGCCGTGAGGTTAGAGGTTTTACGGTAATTGTACATATCGTTATTGCACTTAACAATCTCTCATGGCGCACTAGACGTCCAGGACACTAGCAATATCAAACTACTACATGTAGCTACATGCTGTTGCACATGGTTAACCGTAATGAGACTTCTAAAACCATTATCCATACATAAATAAAGCAAAGTACATTTAGAAACACCAAGACACCTAAATTAAATGGCAGTTAGTTGTGTTTGATAACTGACCAAAGTCATTTATCATTTGTGTCAAAACAAGGTGGGCTTGCTATATCATTGTAATGAATCACGTCATAGTTTTCAAAAGTGTTATAACATGGTTGCAGAACCTATGTTTACAGATTTGTATGTTAGCATATACTACCAATGTAATACTGCTGATGTTGAGTTTAACAACAAATGTAATATAAGTGACTAAAAAGACTAGCTGTATAGATCATTTGTTTTGGCATACATTTGGCTAATAAGCAGTTCATTTGTTGATTAGATGACAAAGGAGAAACCTCCGCTGATGAAATTTATGATCCATCTGGTATCTGCTGCACAAACTGTACTAGAAAGTACGATAGGTAGTGTAAATCTTTTTGTGATCTATATGAGTTGTTGACTCATTATGGAGCTTGTCTAACTAGGACTCTCTGAGCATATTGCAGTAAGTTGAGCTCTATGAAGTGTCTGTCTATTTATGATCGAATGAGTTGTTGTCTCAGCTTGGTGTAGTATGTCCTGCTAGTACTCCCTAAGGTTGTGGCTATCTTTTTGCAAAGGTTTTGTGTACTGCCTTTACTACTCCAACAACACAAGACTCAAAGCAAAAAGTATATACATGTACATATATTTCTGCTTTGTTCATAAGTAGTTACAGTCAAAAGCATGCAACAAGCAAAGAAACAGGCGCAGAACAGCTCTGTTCTCCAATCGTGATGTGGCCTCTTATAGAGTAGGAAGCATGGCCTCCCTGTTCTACTTGTTGTGGCTTGGCTGGACTCAGCTCGGCTCAGCTCGGCTTGGCCCTGCTTGGCTCAGCTTGGCTTGGTCCTGATTGAGCCTGGCCTAGTATGACTAAAACATTCCATCACACACTCCCCCATTGACGACCCAGGTTTTCAATCAACGTGTTGGGGGAGAGTCAGCTGGGCCAGAGCCTTGTACTGGCGGCCGCCCTAGTATAAGTGTTCTATCAACTCTCGAAGGTGTGGTCGTTCCCTGTCCTCCAACTTTTGTTACGCAGCATGGCCCGCATATCCTCGACTGCCCGCTCCTATTTCTTGCCATCCTGTTTCAACAATCGTGCTCGGCTGCGCTGTCTTTAGCGCAGGGTCTGGCTGGCTGGTATGTGTCTCATTCCTTTGGCCAAGGTACGGGCGCCTGACTGGGTTATGGAAACTTGGTTTTCTGTGGGTATAGTAAAGCACGTTTTTGCGGGTAGCCGACGCCTTGGCGCAGTGTGAGGCGCGTCTATCCGTTGGCTCTGCCGTGACTTCTCCCTAGTAGTAAGGGTGCAAGCAATTATCTGTAAGGGGTCCCGCACCTGTTCCTGGCAGAATTATCTCTACATTTCTGTTCACTAGATACACCACAGAGTCAGCTTTACCTGTTTGGTAAGGAGTGTGGTGTAGCAGCACCTGGTCTCGAGAGACGTGCTGCCAATCACATGGGCAAACAAACACAGCATGGTGCTGTAGCACCGGGAATTTAATGCGCCGTTGGCTGGTCCCAAACCAGCAGACCTGACAGTTCCTTCCTTTAGCTTGCTCTTCTACACTTGCCATGGTTTGTGCTGACAGAAGTTTGATAGTCCTGACAATCGGCTTACATGAGTGGTAGCTTTTCGGCTGGTGCGTCTCTCTGAGAGGAGTGTTTGATTGGGTTCCTTTGGCAAGAAGGGGTGAAGACAGTTTTGATGATGGCGGCTTTATGCGTTTTCGTGCAATGCCTATGGCAGCTACTCGGCTAGACTCTTTCTACCTTTTTGGTTAGAGTCTCACTTAATAATGCCTCTGCATCACCGTTGTTGATTTCCAAAGCAATTGGCTCGGGACGGCTCGTGGCCTTTAGTGGCTTCCTCCTATCCTCTATTTCTTTTATAGGCTTCAGAATTTGCCAGCTTTGGTTCACGCAATGCTCCCTCAGCTTCTTCCTAGCTTTTTGCAACCAAAAATCAGTAACTCTTGCAGAGATGTTTTGCAGGCAAGTTTTGCCCATGTTTTCTAATAAACTTATAGCATCTGGAATGAGCGATTGCTTTTATAAAAAGACCTTGGTAGCGACTGTAAGAGCTGTTTTTCTATCTTCCTTTTTGGCCTCCGGTCCATCTTTTGATGATTCTATTGAGTAACATATCCCATCTCCTTGCCGATCCGGCTTCCTAGTGGCTCAGGCTGGCCTAGGGTTATGCCGGACGGGTTCTGATGGGGCTGTTTTAATTGGAGCCCTTAAGTGTTTGGCCAGAGATGTCTCGGGTTTTGCTGAACCCTTTTTGGGTCCAGCCGGATCGTCTGCCGAGCTCGACTCTTGATTATTTTCTTTACCAATTCGGGCTGAACTTTCTGTAGGAGTTGTCCTCTGCTCATGGCACTTGCGGT